>NC_046317.1:20811797-21139782 GCF_009819535.1 Lacerta agilis
ATCAGGTTAGCCATATTGATTTGTATGCTGTCGGTAGATTGTTGTCATTGTCTTGTTGGGCTGTGTGTGTGATGAAGGGGGACCATACGGGGGTGAAGGTGTCTTATTCTGTTTGTCCCCGTGCTAGTTTTAGGTTGCTGGTTAATTTTTCTAGTAGGGCTGTTTCCCATACTACTTGGTACCATTGGTCCATGCTTACTCCTGACAGCAGCCAGAAACATCTCCACATCTATTTTGACACTACTGTTTTTTATGTCTTTCCTGCCCATAAATGAGTGTCTGTCCCTCAGGTACTTGGTGGTGGTGGTGGTTGTGTGTGTGTGTGTGTAAATATACAACCCTACTTTCTGTTTTAAAGTTCTGTAGCAATTGCTGAACAGTCTTTTTTAAGCATAGAAAATCTTGTCACCAAGTAGCAAGTGCAAGGACGTAAGCTACACAGAGCTCTTGATGTAGCCCAACAGAAATTTAGTTGTGCCATCTCTGCTAAGAGTTAAATCCAGCTAGTCTCAGAAAAGGTTCTCTGTAACATGAAAGCCTTGAAGTTTCCTCTTCAAAAGAGGTTGGTCTAGAAATACATAGTTATTATATACCTGTTACTTCTTTGGGCATCAACAAGATAACGTATTTATCACAGGATTTTTTCCTTACAGACATGCTTCCAGAGTCAGGCTGGTATTCATTGTAGGATGAGTGTTCTTCATGTATAGAAAATGCCAACTTGTATTTTAATCTCTCCTTTATTTAATTCAGATTTACTCTTTCTGGGGGAAATCCAATAAATAAATAAAAAATGTTGCCAGAGTCCAATTGCAATATCTGAACAGCCCATTTTTAATATTAAGGAATCATCTGGAAGCACACTATATTTCAAGTGGCATCCTGAATCTTCTATAGGAATTATATATCTATACCTGATATTAAATCACTCTACAGTTAATGGAGATTTTCATAAAATACAAATATTAGTGTTTACTGTTACTTACCTGTAGTAATGGCATTTGGAGTGTGGGAAGTATCAGTGACAGAATAATGCTGAAACCAGCTGTATCAAAACTAATCTCAGATTGATGAATAAGATAGCACCTCAATTATGTGCTAGATAAGAGAGATTTTATGTGCTTGTATCACAATAATACATGAACTCTGAGACTCTTTGAGTACGCACGTCACTAGAAATAGTCTGCAAGCTTTTCGCGTTAGTAACATCAAACACTACCAGGAAAATGATTGTTGCTTAATGACACATTAAATACGTGCTCACAGTTTCACTGGAAAAATGGCTCTGCCATTAGCCAAAGATTGTAACAGGCTTCAGTTCAGTAATAGCTCTTGTTCAATATGCTTGCACAAAGAAGCTCTTCAGATAATCTTTAGGTTTAAAAGAATCATGTTGCCAGACCCAGTTCATGTGCTATTTTTTAATAAGTGATGAAATCCTTTGTTATCTGTGAATGAAGCTACCAATCTTCTCTAGTAGTTGAGAGGAGCATGTTAGATAGATTGGCGCACCTGATCCAGAGGTCTGCACAGCACATTTAATTAGGGTGCACAGGCAGGGAATGCCATGGTGGAGCCCTTCTACAGCTGAGCAAGTTCAGGGACTTGCAAAGTCTTTTTTTAAAAAAGATATTAGGGTGTGCCTTGGCACACCCAGCATGCCTCCTACACATGCCTGTGCACCTGAGAGACAGCAAAGGAAGGAAAGCACCTGGTTCACCAACACGCTCCTCTTCTTTCTGGCAAAGAGCTGTTGTGGGTGAATATTCAGTAGCTGGGGTGCTGCTGCCCTACCTTGTCTCATATTAAAAAAACTAGCCTGAACCACTAATCTCCACAGTAGCAGGACTTCTAGCTAAAACACTGAGTTAAATAGTAACGATCTGCTTCCACAAGTGCTGATATGGGGGAGACTCTTGCATCTGTATGGACCTATGCATCTGTATGAACTTATGATATCTGGATTTGAGGACTGAAGAAAGTATTGGTTTATAGAAAGTGGAATTGTTGGGTGCTTTCTTGGAGTGGATGTTTTGAATAATTTTCTATATATAGCTGACAGACAAAGAATATATTTTTTCTTCTTTTCTTTTTTTCTTCTTTCTTCCCCTTTTCTTCTTTCTTGCACCCCCTTTTTCTATGCATCCTCTAGGTTTGTGTTTTTATTTTGATTAGCTTATTTTATTTTAAAAAATTCATATTAACCTTTGTATATTTTATTTCAAACTTTAATAAAATTTATTGGGGGAAATGAAACCCTAGATACTGTATTTTTCGCACAATAAGACGCACTTTTCCCCTCCTAAAAAGTAAGGGAAACTCTCTGTGCGTCTTATGGTGCGAAGGCTCCCTGTCAAGCAAGCTGCCCGCTGCCCCTTCCCTGCTCTGTGAAGCACCTCCGCTGCCCCCCGCCACTGCCGTGGCTTGCAAAAGCCTGCTTTTACAAGCTGCGGTGGCAGGGTGGGGAGGGAGATGTTGCACGGAGCAGGGAAGGAGGGGCGCGTGGCAGATGCCCGCTGCCCCTTCCCTGCTCCGTAAAGCATCTCCTCTGCCTCCCCCCGCCTCCGCTGTGTTCAGCAAGAAGGAGGGATGCTGTTGGTTATTCCCCGCCAACCCCATTCGCAAAAACAAGCCTGCTTTCGTAAACGGGGTTGGCAGGGAGCACGCTGGTGGCGGGGAGGAGGAAGATCAGCCCGGTAGCGATGCTGTAGCGGTGCTACCGGGCTCCCCCTGCCTCCCCCGCCCCCTTCACCGGACTGGTCTCTCCGGCACCGCTGCCTCATCCCCTCCCTCTTCAGCGCTCCCCCTCCCAGCCTTTTAGAGGAGGAAAACCAGAAAAAAATATTTTTTTTCTGGTTTTCCTCCTCTAAAAACGAGGTGCGCCCTATGGTTCGGTGTGCCCTATGGAAAAATACAGTAATTACTGTTAATCAGTGCAGTGTACATAGTGCTGAGCTAGAGGTATCACGTGTCTGCCTTGCTATAAAGCAGCTTCCGATAGACAATGCATTTAGGACTGCGGGTGCTAATGTGACATTTTATTGATTTATCAATGGTTCCATTTTTGACATGCTTGCTTTTCACATATTTGCAGTCACTAAATTAATTTCCTGCAACATTTTTTTGTGGGGCTCCACACATTTGCTTTCCAAAATTAGTACAAATTAGTTTTGTCCTAAATGCTTCCAGATATCACAAGAATGAGAAAGATTCCATTCAGACACCAACTGCTGGTTGTTAGCTGAAAGCATGTGGCTATATGAGACAATTGTTGTTTGTAAGGTTAGATTCCCACTACCCTCACAATTAGCAGTGAAATTTGGAAGAAGCCTTATCTTTGCAGGTTTTTTCCACATTATGATAATCCAATATATATTTCCATCATGATGTTAAATTCATTTACAGTCAAACCTTGGTTGTCAAACATAATCCGTTCCGGAAGCCCGTTCGGCTTCCAAAAGGTTTGAGAACCAGAGCATTTGCTTCCAGGTTTTCATCGTTCAGGAGCCGAAACATTCCAAAATGGAGGCGTTCAGGAGCCAAGGTTTGACTATATACCATTTCTGCATAACTCTGGAATTGTGTACAGTGGGATTTCCATTGTCTTGCCACTTCCTGGTACATTCAACACATCTAGTAAACCTGACTTATCACAAAAAAAGAAAAAGAAGAAGAAGAAAAAAGCTGAAGCAGTGATGACACCATGGGTGCCAAAAGCATTTCCTCTTTCTGTTTCTTACTATGCAAATTCCCAAACTAAATGACAGCCCTGACCTTCCTGTGGTGGTTATGGTATCTGATAAAATGTTGCCTCTTTTTTTCAGCAGGATTTGTGAAAAGGCAAACCTACCCATGGTGCATACACAAATATGCCTTAAGACAGGCATCACCAAACTTGGCCCTCCAGATGCTTTGGGACTACAATTCCCACCACCCCTGACCACTGGTCCTGTTAGCTATGGATGATGGGAGTTGTAGTCCCAAAACATCTGGAGGGCCGAGTTTGGGGGTGCCTGCCTTAAGAAATATTTACGCCCAGGCTTCTGAAATAGCCACTCAAGCTGGTAACCTGTGGTCAGCAAGAATTGCCTCCAAGCAACCAGATGGGAAAACTTTTACAAGCACAAAATAGGAAGTTTTGTTTCTTATTTTTAGGCTGTTGATGGGCCCATAAATGACCAACACGGGTTAACAGGTTTTTGTGGATTTGCTAGCAAGGTTGCTTTGATTCTGCATCTCCAGTTTATTTAATACCATTTAATACAAACCATTGCATGGTTTTGAATAAACAGAAGCTTGTATTCCAAAGGCAAAAATTCTGCTTGAGATTTTTGTATAGCCTGGTGGTTTCTGTTGGCAGGCTTATCAGATCAAACCAACAGTCTTTGTAAATAAGTTTGTTGATACTAGTTCAATACAGAAAGGAAAAAGGCATGATATCTAACTCTCTTTTGTTTTTATAGTTTTTTTAAAAAAAAACAATCAACAACAACTGATTCTCTATTGGCAGCTTCTTCACTTAGAATACAATCTTATGACTGTCCACACAGAAGTAAGTTCTATTGAGTTGAACAGGGCAATCTTCTAAAGAACTGTGTATAGGACTGCAGCTTGGACTGAGGGTGAAATGCTACATTAGGCATTGGGCCAGCTATGGGACTATAGGAAACCATTTAAGTGCTGCTCTACTGGTGGAGGGGGAAGCTTGCTAATAGGGTAGTGCTATTGTCACCACACAGCACCCATGAAAAAGTGTGACAGATGTTCAGAAATGCTCTCTAGTCTCTGCTACCCTTTTCTTGATGACACATGAGGCCCTTCTTCGTGTGCCCCCTCTACAAGAGGTCTGGAGGGTGGCAACACAAGAATGGTCCGTTTCTGCAGTGGCTCCCTATTTGTGGAATGCTCTCTCCTGAGAGGCTTGCCTGGTGCAATTGTTAAATATCTTTAGGCACCAGGCAAAAACTTTTTCCTATAACTAGGCCTTTGGTCTTAACTATCTGTGGCCTTTTAAAAATGGGTAGGATGTTTTTAATGTTCTCTTTCCTCTTGGTTGTAATGTATCTATGTTGGGTTTATTGTCTGTTTATTTGATTGGTTATTAATCACTTTGGGTTGCCCTGGGCAAGATAAAGCAACTAACAACCTATAATCATCACAATCATAATCATAAATAAGCCACATGCAACCTCATCCAAGGAGTTGTGCAGGAAGAAATTTACAGAGACTTCCCCAGAAGCATGACATTTTGCTGGTTTCTGAAAACCAGTTGAGCATGTGTCCTGGAAAATATTTAGTAGAATCAGAATTGCTGGCTTGCAGAGTGACATCATAAATAACTGTAATACTATGTGTAAGCTGTTGTACTTGTAAAAACCACAGTGTATCTGTATTTCCAGAATAAAGCTTAGCCTTGAACAATATTCTGTAACCAGTGAACCAAAAGAATGAGTCCAGCCCGCCTTCATACGCATGCCATTGTCATTGCTTTTCTGGGAAGTGAGACTCATGCTATTTTCAGTCGGGACATTTTTTATTATTATTAGCAGCAGTAGTTTATTAGACCCATTGGGTCCTGTTTGAAAAAGGATTCATGCTTAATTAATTAAACATACACTGCACAAACACATTGCCCAGGTGTTTCCTCTCTTCTTGAAGTGGTCTCACTTTCAGTAACTTTCCACAGATTTTCCCCAATGCCATTTTTGTTTTCAGTGGCATGCTCTGGTCCATGGGGTCACGAAGAGTCGGAAACAACTAAACGACTAAACAACAACAATTTTTGTTTTATTTTTTAATGCAATGACAATTTAGTCAACCACTGTCATCATCAACATTTGCTCTTAATTGTCTGCTAACTGGATACTGCTGAAATGTGCATTTACTTTAACTCCTATCTTATTGATTCACTGTTGTGGTGATTATCTTAGCCATTAAACATCGTTAACATCAGTGCTATGTTTCTAGAAAAGAGGTGCTGGAGGCCACCATGAACTTCTGCCTTGTCCTATTAGAATAGCAATGGCACCCACTTGAGAGGCACTGGAGCTGAGCTCTGGCTGAAAAAAACACCCTGGTTAACATTCATTGTTTTATTGTTAACCTTTCTCTCACTTTTTTGCCCCTGTGACTTAGCCAAATGCACACAGAATCACAGTCATTGTCTTATGTCTTAATGTGGATCTATGATATTTATTAATGTAACAAAAATGGGCTTGTATTTTGTGAGTATTAACATGTGAGTCTGATGCGTATATTTTTTGTAATAACATTATTAGAACTAGTACCAAGAATCAGACTACTGGTATATATCTCTACTCCAGAATAACTTGTGAGTGGTTGGTAGAACATTTCTGAGGGACCCCTTACTGACATCCATTTGAGTGGCATCCAAGGATCTATGTGCTATCAGTCCTTTACTGAGTCCACAGCTAATTGCTGAACTCTCCTTGCAACCCATTTTCAGGGGGTAAAGTCTGGTTGGGTGTTCCAGTCTCATGCAACCTCCATTCTGGCCGCACAGCAAGAGGTAAGTAACCAGCTCTTCTTGCAGCACTGACCCCCTTTTTCATAAATGGGGTAGAAAGAAGAGTCAGTGCTGGATATGATGTATGAAATGAAGACCATTCAACAAAAAAAATATGGACTTTGGGGCAAACCCACCATGGATAAAACCAAGAGTCCATTTCTTTGCAGCCTTTCACTGGAAAGATGTAGCAACTTCATGGGAAGGCCTGTTGATAAAGCCAAGAGAAACACAGATAAAGAAACATTATTCACAGCTTTAAATCAATGATGACTGACTGTAAACTTGGACTATTTTATGATATCTTGTTGACTTAAATCCTTCAGTCTCCATAGACGGGGACATTTTAGATGTGTTTCTTTTAGTTCCCTTTCTTTTTCTCAATCATTATTTGTTTTGCTATAAAAATCCCAGTAAATACATGTGAATCCCCAAGCTCATACTTAGTTTTAAGAGTTCACATATCTTATCTGCAGATAAATGTGTCATATTTGGACTCTAGGTTTATTCTCTCTCCCCCTCTCCCTCTCTTAATATGTTCCATGTCACTAACTTTGCAGGTACAGAAGTACAGGAAAGCTTAATTACATTTCACGAAATTATGTCTACAGTCAAGTTTATTTCGTACTTGTCTGTTTCCTGTTCAAGTTCAATTTGTCATATTGATGTCTATTGCTAGCAAGGGGTGATGAGGTCGTTTGAGAATTATGTCATAAACGGGCATACCCAGGTGTCAGAAAGTGAGCAACTTCATCCAAGTGTAATAAAAAATTCCCCAGGTCCAAGAGCAACGCCTGCACAGCTGGGAATCTTGGGTGTGTGTGTGTGGGGGGGGGGGTTTCCAGTGGTGCCAAAGGGGGGTCTTTAGGCTCTTTGCCACACTTGGCGGTGACAGCAATCTCTATTCTGGTCATGATGAAGGAGTGAAAAGACAAGTCTCCACTGCCTATATGCTGTCTTCCCTGTAACTATTAGGTTCCCCATGCCTGTAATTAGTTAAGGAAGAGAAAGATACACAGCTGCATGCTATGTATTGTCTTAAGGATGCAGTGGTCTATACCGCCAAGTTTCTTGGGCTCACCGATCAGAAGGTTGGCAGTTTGAATCCACACGGTGGGGTGAGCTCCCATTGCTCTGTCCCAGCTTCTGCCAACCTAGCAGTTCGAAAGTAGATAAACAGGTACCGCTGTGGTAGGAAGACAAACGGCATTTCTGTACACTCTGGCTTCCCTCATGGTGTTCTGTTGTGCCAGAAGTGGTTTAGTCATGTTGGCCACATGACCCGGAAAGCTGTCTGCAGACAAACACCAGCTCCCTCAGCCTAAAGCGAGATGAGAGTGCCGCACCCCATAGTCACTTTTGACTGGACTTAACCATCCAGGGATTCTTTACTTTTACCTTACCTTTATTGTCTTATTTGCCCCTGAAGACAGATAACCAGCAACAAGGACTTCCACAACTGTCTTGTGTGAGAGATATAATTGTGCACCATTGTCTTGTGAAATGGTCCAACGGGTGTCCAAATAAACACATCACAGCAGTTAAACAATAATAATCCACAAAGCCCTATTTTTGAATACTTCACGCCAGTCTTTAAAAATTTTATTTGATGGTTAACAATAACTGAATATTATGAGTCACTACACCAAAGCAGCTGGAACCATCAAATTTATGACAATAATAATAAAACCTTAGAATCAGTACAAAGGATCAGTGTCCCATTTCAATATTTTCAGCACTGAAAAGCAAACAATCTTGGTCAACTTTTCTTTTATCAATCAAAATCCCTTGACTGCCAACAATTCTGGAAGGGTTTTCCCGCCTTCCCAACAATGCTCAGCTTTTAATTTTTTTGCAATGTAACACCAGTTTCACTTTAGTTAATTCATTCAAAGTGATATTTCTATTATTGCCTTTTAAGGAATTTCATAATATGTGTCTGGAACTAAAACCAAATTACCTTTGGAACTGTAGTGGTGCATGAGTCAAACATCTAGGGAAATAAGTACTGTTGGTTATTTGTATTAAATGTTGGATGAAGCAGCACAGCCTATCAGAGCAAATGGGGGCTTGGGCATCATTATCTCCCTTGAACTTTTTTTTTTTTTTTAGGCAAGCATATAATAAATTTCAGTTGGGAAAAAACCCTGATGTAATTTCCTCTATTTCTGATCCAAAGCCCACCCCACTCAGTCCATTCCCTCCAATACAAATCCAGATTAGGTAATCAAAGCAAAAGTCGCCAAAGATTTTGGGCTTTGCCAGAAAGCAAAAGGAAAACCCCAAATATTATAATATACATGCCATTACAATGAAGTCACAAGAGGTAAGAAATTTAATAACAAGATACATTTGGTTGCCATAAATTTTTCCGGCAGAAAGCTCATGAAAATTACATACCGGTAATTGTTATGTTTGTTCTCTGCAGGATCACCCACATGAATTTTCCATTCTTAAAGTAGTACAATATGTTGATTTATCATAAACTGGAAGTTTGTTATTAGAAGACATTGTCCTGGGTGTTGTCCAGTGCTGCTAGTGTTGATTTAAGTAACAACTCTGTTTTTCCGGTGAAAAAGATGCCAAACATAATCTGAAGAAAGAAACATTTAAATATGCATGCAAACTATTCTTGAACCTAGTAAAGATGAAATACTTGGCTTTTGATGAGTTTAATCCCCCTAAATCTAGCTAACATTAGCTGTCATAGCAATCTGGACCCAATATCTGCCATGATGAGCAAGATTGGAATAGGTGGATCTTGGGCTATCCAATATGATCTGGGACTCTACAAGGGCTGCTCTAGCATAACTCTATCATGACTCAGCCAGAGATACACAAATTCAACTCCATTAACCCATCTGCGCCAGGGCTATGCTGTTTTAGCCAGTGGAACGTAAGCCAAGGGGATTTACACCAGAAAAGGGATGTTCTAGGTGTGTGGTGGGGCAAAGACAGACTTATTCTAAACCTCTTCCGGCTCAGTCACATGATCTGGCGGCCTGGTGGAACTTAAGCCAGCAAGAAAGGAAGTATAACTCAAACTCTTTTTTTATGGCTTGTTTTCCCTCTGCCAGGCTCAGGCAGGCTCAGCCAGGAGTAGCCTCACTCCTGAACAGTTTGGAACAAGGGTAACTTAAGCCAGTGTAAATTCTGCCAGTTTAGGATTGCTCTGTAAGCCTGCAATTTTATACATTCTTCTTCTGACAGTAAGTCACATGAAACTCAATACTTTTGAGTAGACATACCGTATATAGGAATTCACTGCAAGTCCCATTGTAAAAGCAATGGTTTAATGTTAGTCATGAATAACTTATTACATTGGTTTCTTAGGACTTAGTATCACCTTTGACAACCTCATGCTATCCAAATCCTTTGGACTACAACTCCCATCAGCCCCAACCAGCACTGGCTGGAACCAGTGGATGTTGTAGTCCACAAGACCTGTAGGGCATCAGACTTGGTGCAACTATGTTTAGCTAGCTTGGGGTTGTCCATTTCAAACTGTTTCATATCCCAGTACTGTGATTCCTTTCCTGGCTCAGCTCTATGGGACAGGACTAACAGGCAGGTTACTGAATACACGGTGTAGTACATGTTCTACACCAGTGATGGCCAAACTTGGCCCTCTAGCTGTTTTTGGACTACAGTTCCCATCACCCCGACCACTGGTCCTGTTAGCTAGGGATGATGGGAGTTGTAGTCCAAAAAAAGTTGGAGGGCCAAGTTTGACCATCACTGTTCTACACAAAAAACATGGCATTAGGAATGTTAATTTCTTCCCCCCTTCCTTTTTCTCTCTGTTATCCTTTTTAGTCAAATCTAAAAAGGACCAGCAGTTTCAGTCCTGGAGTCCATAAAAGACAGATGATCCATCAACTGAGAGAAAATGAGATTGCTTGCTGTAGATGGTTGGATTTTGTTTTAGGATCACAGCATGGGAGTGTTTTTGGATGGGATCCCCAGGGGTCAGCAACAGCCAGAGTTTAACATATACATCTAATTTTCTGCTTGCTATTCCTCTTCCTGGAGAGAGGGACCAACAGACTGTCATCTGTACTTTTCTAAGCTCTTGGACTGACTAACGTGATGTGGTTTGCATGAAGACAGTTTAAAAATTACAGTCATTGCAAAATAAGACTGTTTGTCTCCTGAGAGAAGCCATAACGAGATGATAGCAATGGCTGTCAGAAAATTTCTAGGCTCTGCTTGTTACTTCCTTCTAACTCTTTCTTCCCACTCTTTGCCCCTGAGACTGACAGCAAACGGATAGCTGTCAGTTTGGCTGTGTACACACTCCTTTTACTCTCCATCCAGAGCATTCCTGCTGCTGGTTTGTCCATATTTATCCAATAGTTTCTTGAGAAATACTGCATTTTGATGCATTTGCTTCATAGCAGCTCCATCTGATTAAAAAACAAACAAAAGTAAACTACATGAACATACCACACCCACCCTCCCCCTCACTGGCTGGTGTGGACAGACAGCAGGAAATCTGGAGACATATTCAGCTGTACTGATATGTACAATGACATGCAAATGTGTTTTGAAATGCAGCAGTTTTAACTCAGCTTGTTGCGTTTTAACTCAGCAATGTGCGCACAGCCTAAGACGTGAGCTACCTGGGGGGGGGGGGAAGAAGGCAGAATCTGCCCTGCCTGCAAATAGTGTTTCCAAGTTCTCCACTTCTAAGGAAGGAACTGAAAGGACGCACTTGGGAACAGCATTAGCAGGAAGGCAAAAGCAGCTCCTATCTCTTGGTGAGGTCAGACTGAAGGTGAAGCAACCAAACTGATGAGAGCCAGGTTCTGCTTCTTGATTGGTTGCACTACATCAGGGGTGGGGAACCTGTGGACCTCCAGATGTAGTTGGACTCCAACTCCCATCAGCCCCATCCAGCACTCCTGGTGGTCAGGAATAATGAGAGTTGTAGTCCAGTAATTTCTGGAGGGCCACCCAAAGGTTTCCCACCCTTGGATCCCACTCTGTGGAATGCCCTCACATCAGATGTTAAGGAGATGAGTAATTATATAACATTTAGGGAAACATCTGAAGACAGCCTTATATAGGGAAGCTTTTTAATGTTTAATGCTTTATTATGTTTTTATATATGCTGGAAGCCGCCCAGAGTGGCTGGGGCAACACAGTCAGATGGACAGGATACAAATAAATTATTATTATTATTATTATTATTATTATTATTATTATTATTATTATTGCTAGAAATGGTCATAAACCCACAATATCATGAGTACTTGTAGAACATTCAAAACACTCTATTGTCTTCCAGACTTTTCTCTTGTGCAAAAATGTACTATAGTCAAACCTCGGTTGTCAAACTGCTCCATTTTCAAACATTTTGGTTCCCGAACGCCAAAAACCCAGAAGTAAATGCTCCAGTTTTCAAACATTTTTCAGAAGCCGAATGTCCGACGCCGCTTCCACTTGAGTGCAAGAAGCTCTTGCAACCAATCAGAAACCATGCCTCAGAAGTTGAACATTTCAGAAGCTGAATGGGCTTCTGAAACAGATTACGTTTGACAACCAAGGTACTATACAACACATGACCAGTACCTCACATGTTGATTTATAGATATGCATTATTTCATGTTAATCCTCTCAATCATTCGGATTAGCCTGAGAGATATTGACTTGCCCAAGTCACTGTCCTTGCTGAGCAGAGACCTGAAACTTGCGATCTACAGTTGAAACCCATCACACTATTGACTCCAGAATCTTTTGATTGTGTGTTTAAAGATTTCTGCATGAGCAGCAATATTCTTGGGAGGTTATAAAAAAACACCTTAATAGTTTTTAATCAGAAATATTTTTAGAATTAAGGAGTTTATTTATAACTCTGGCTGAGCAGAGAATAGTGTCTTGGAGTATGAGTCTACCTTGTATTGAGGGGGGAAAGCTGGCTGATGGAAATTTGCACATCTGGAGGTCATCATACTCAATGCTATCCAAACCACACCTCCTCAAACCACATGCTGAATGGAACACATTGTCCTGAGAAATTTTCTCTACAGAGGATACTCTTCTCAGTCACTGCTGGACAGAAGTCTGAGGGGGCGATTCACTCATAACAGCAGGACTGCAGTAGAGTAGGAAGCTTGTGAATCACTCCCTTGCAATGCAAAAGTAACCAGACCAGGCTGGCTTACTAAAACACTATCCATGAACCTTTTATTCCAGATACAGGTAGGTAGCCGTGTTGGTCTGCCATAGTCAAAAAAAAAAAAAAATTCCTTCCAGTAGCACCTTAGAGACCAACTAAGTTTGTTCTTTGTATGAGCTTTTGTGTGCATGCACACTTCTTCAGAGTTATTCCAGAGTTATCCATGAGGTAATTCTTGTCTGTAAATCACCCTGGTGATCTTATATTGAAGGGCAATATAAAAAATTGATAAAAAGGAGAAACAAACCAACAAACAAGCAGATCTCCTAAGCTTTAATTCTGTTTAATTTTATTCTTTAGTTATTTAGACCACTTGTACAGGGGCAGATTTAGGCCTGTGTGAGCAGTGCACATGCACTGAGTTCAGGGGGCGCTGGGCCAAGGGAAGGAGGTGGGAGGGCTCTGACAGGCAGAGCCGTTGCTAGGTGATCTTGCACCCCTGGCAGAACTGTCCAGATTGCGCCCCCTAGCCACGGACAAATTAGCTCTTCTTTTCGCCTCTCCTCCAACTCTCCCCTCCACCCATTCAATTCCTCACGCACTTCACCTTGTAATTTTTTTCACAGAAAATCCAATATTTAATTTATTAATTCTTAATAAAAGGTGTCAGCAAAGAAAATGAAATTTTGATATCATTTGACAGGTTTTATGTAATTCAGTTGTAAAACAATACACATATAGGCCTAAATGAAACATACAAACAATATCATGCTGATTTGTTCCGCAATGATAACTTTACATTATAATACTATATGATGTAAAATGGCATTACTTTTGCAATATCTGTGTAATTTGGTTGATATAAAGTAAGAAAACTATTATTAGTATTATTCACAAGTTACAAGTTCTTATTCACAAAAGTTGTTATTTGAATTCTTTTTTTAAAGTCAAGTTAGGCCAACTCTGGCTTTAAACAGCAATCTCCTCAATGAAGTCTGATGTGATTAGAACTTTATTTTTCTCACTTTAATAGAAGAAAACTCAGTAATAATTTCATCAAAGTCTGTTATTGATGCTAGTTCATACTTGATGGACAAGATTGCTGGATTTGTTAGTCTTGTTTCACTCATACTTGATCTTAAGTAGTTTTTATGAGTTTTAATTTATTGAAACTATGTTCACAAGATGCTACACTTACTGGCATAGTGAAAAATATTCTCAGTGCTATTTCAATATTGAGTGGGCGGGTGCCAGCCTAGCCAAAACTGCTGCTACCAGAGTGACTCCACCCCAACCGGAGCAAAGTGGGGCCGTGCTGTTCACCTGCCCAGGGGGACGTCTGGCCGGCCAATGTGGCCCTTGGTTCATGCCCCCACAAAAATTGTCCACCCAGGGCCATGGCCCCCCTGGACCCCCACCCTACGCCCCTGGCCATTGGTCAGAGGCATACCTGGCAGTTCCCTCACTGCAAGAAGTGAGGTTACAGGGAACCAGGCAGAGGGCCTTCTCAGTAGTGGTGCCCATCCTGTGGAACGCTCTCCCATCAGATGTCAAGGAAATAAACAACTATGTGCCTCCGAGGGGGCAGCCCCAGGGAAGACTGGCAAGGACGGGGCCAGTGATGCCTCGTCTCACCTCACTGCGGGAAGGGGGTGGGGGTGCCTGGCCAGCCGTGGGGCTGTGAATGGGACGGGCTGGGCACACGCTGTCTGATGGCAGCTGCCTTGGGGCGCCGATGGCCTCACCCTTAAAGCCGACGGCCACCACGAAGGGGACGCACTCAATGGTGGGATCTTCCTTCAGCAGGCTGCAGCCAAGAGCTCATAATGCGTGCGCCCCCTCACCTGCACCCCTGGTGGGTGCCTTCCTCACCACCCCCAGCTAAGGCCCTGCTGTCAGGCTCCTAGAGTCCTCCCACCTTCTTCCTGAAGACTAGTTAGCACTTTCCCTCCTTTGGGAAGAGGTGGGAGGGTTCTAGGCCTTTGTAGCACCTCTTTCTCAAAGCCCAGCACCTACTTACCCGCCTTTGGGAAGGCAGCACATGGGCTGAGGGGGGGGGGAGCACCAAATGTTGGCCTTGCACAGGGCACCATAGTACCCAAGTCCACCACTGATTCTACCCACTCTTCCAACTTCTGCATTAAACTCACTCCCTTCCTGCAGATCGCCAAGAAATACAGAGTGCTGGTTGTGTGGAGGGGAACTGCGTAGATAAACCTGGCTTGTATGCACATATGCTCTGTTCAAAAGACCTGATCAGCATGCAGAAGTCAGGAACGAGGTCAGCGGGTGTGATTTCACACTTTGCAAGTCTGCAGTCATCTTCACAAAATGCCTGTGTCTTCCATGGTGTGCTAAGAGTCAGCAGCCCTGTGGACAGCAGCAAGATGTTGCAGGAGACAGTGATAGGGTGGACCATAGGGTTTCACCATTTGCTGCCACAGAAAGAATGAATCTTTCAGAAGTAATAGTGTTTGCCCTCATGCTCACCTCTGCACTGGTAGAAGCTGGGTGAGGCTAGGGGAAGTTATTAAATTGGATGCACACCAGATCCCTTCATTCCAACAGAGCAAGTCTGCTCCTGTCCTGCCTTCCCCACTCAGCTTCTTGGTTTGTGCTACTACCTGCTAGTCTATGTAATAGTGACAGATAGCATCAGTAAGTAATAATATATGTGGACCTGGAATAACCTACCTCCTTTCAGAGCTTCTAGGTCCGCCACTAGAGCAGGGCTGGGAAATCTGTTGCCTTCTAGATGTTGTTGGATTCCAACTTCCATCCACCCCAGCTGTAATGGCCAATAGTCAGGGATGTTGGGAGCCAGAGTCCACAACAACTAGAGGGTCACAGATTCCCCAGCCCTGTGGCGGAGACATGAATACAGACTTGTGAGAGGTGTCAGTTCACATGAACAGGGCCTGACTTTGTTCACCAAGGTGATGCCTACAGTGAGACATGTATATGCTGTACCTACTCCATGGCACATTTGTCCTGTATAATATGATCCCATCAAAATTTTGGACATTGCTCTGTGGCTGCTTTAATGTTCCTTTGCTATTGCATGTGTTAGTGAGGTGAAGGGATATAATCTGTGTTCTGCTTCCTAGATTCTGTGTGTTCTGGAGTGCCTAAAAGTACAAACCTAATTTGTGTGCTTGTTTGATAATTGAGGTAGGCTGGCTGGCTTCCTTCCTTAATAACTCAGACTGTGTGAGTGTGAGTGAGTGAGTGAGTGTTGGACAGTCATTTTGGGATGGTTTAAAAGCAGTCACTGGCAACTGTGGAATCTGTCATTAGAGGTTTGGCTCCTTTTAAGGTTTGGCCGCAAGTTCAAAATCATTGAATGTTTGGTTCCAAGCTGAAGTTGCAATCATGAGAGCTGCTTCCCATATTACTGTTCCATGTTTCTTGGGAAGTGGCCACAAAATAGCTGGAGATGTGCATCATCTGTTTAATGTGTAAGGAAACAGTTATGAATCTGAAGGTATGCCTGCCATGATCGTTTATTGAGGAATCAGATCCAGGAAAAGCTTCAATACTTGATTCTGCGAATTCTATAAGCCAGTCCTAGCTGCGTTGTGCTAACACAAACAGACTTATGGGCAGCATAACTTGCTCATGCGCACGATGGATGATTGGATTATGCTGTCAGCTTGATTCTTTAGGAATGTACACAGAACTAAAGGTTGCTTTATGCTTTGGTTGCTGCTTGCTTTAGACTTGTGGTATCTCCGTGACTATTTGGCTGAGCATGCTATGTGTTGACATGTTGCAATTGCTGGAACTGATGATTACGCTCTTTATTTTTGTCAGCTTTTAAGGGCATCCTCAGATCACTTCCGCAAGGTAGTGACCAAATCCCTTTTTAACTAATAAGGGTTTGTGAAACATCACATAACTGCCATTTTACTATTTGTTGCTATCAATAATTTCTACAAAGCCCACCTTGACAAAACTCAGCCCTATCCATTTTTATTTTACCACACCAAGATACCACAACAGTCATCTGTTCTGTCAGATTTCTTTGAATAGATGCATTTTCTGATTTGCTGTGAGACAATAAGTTGGCCAGACTCATGGGCTTGAAAAAAGGAATGTTAGTCATCAGGCTATTCCATTTCCATGGAAACTAAATGTGGGATGAACTTTCTTAACTCCTACGATTGGCTTAAAAACAGATACAACCCCGTTCTCCAAAAGATGTTGTAATAGGTGTTATGAAGGAAACAGAAGTGAAAAGCTGAAGTTTTCAGATGCGATTAAGACAGGAGGTCACTTCTGGACTACTTGTTTAATGAGATTTCAGCCTCATTTGTTTGCAGAGAGATTATGTTGTCTATTTAATGAGCATCCATCCTGATTTATTTGTGGGGAAGCTAGGTTGCATTGCATCAAAGCAAGTGTTATTCCATCGGTGCATCACCTTAACAGGAAAAAAAAATCCAATCTTTGCTTAAACTGTGATCCAACTATGTTCAAGCTGCACGTTTGTAATAAATAAGCTCAAATATTACAAATGCCAATAGCTTCCAGTGACATGCTTCCACAGAAAATCAATCAGGCAAGTGATACTAGAGGAACGTTTCCACTCAGAAAATGAGTAGGTAGTAAGTATAACTTATTTCACTGTTTAGAGGGGAGCTCATACTAAAAGTTTGTAGTTTTAAGATTTTGCCTGAACTGGTAGGGAAAAGTTGTTCTTAGGCCTGTGGCAGTGCTGCAGTCTTCCCACTTCTAAACATCAGGAACCATGTCTGTGTGTGTTTGCTTACTCACTCAATTTAGTATGCAAGGTTTTTCGTAACCAAGTTATTCCATACAGCATAGTCCTCTGCTACATAATCAATTGCCTAGAACCGACTTCCACAACCTAAAAAGAAACAAGTAATGTCACTAGCCTGGTAGCCAAATACTACTCTCATATTGATTTTGTCAGTGTATAATAGATATGATATATTTTACGTGGGTTCATGTATAAGAAGGAATTTGCTATCCCCTTGAGAAGTTGTCCTAGCATACGATTCAAAATGTATTGATGCAACTCTATAGTGCCAATGTACTTCCTCATTAATACAAAACGGCAACCACTTATTTGAAGTGCAATCTCATCCTATTTCAGTATGGCTGCATTTGTACTATATGTTTAAAGCAGTATCATACCACTTTAAAGAGTTATGGCTTTCCCCAAAGAATCCTGGAAACTGTAATTTGCTAAAGGAACTGAGAGTTGTTAGGAGACCCAATTCCCCCCACAGAGCTACAATCCCTGGAGTTCCCTGTGAAGAGACATGAATTGTTAAACCCCTTTAAGAACTGAAGATCTTTGAGGGGAATGAGGGTGGTTTATCTTGTCTGGGTGTGTGTAAGAATAGAAGGCAAAGTCAGAGAAGAAGTTCCATTGCACAAGAGTAAGAATGAGACCACACCTTGGGTAGAAGCATAACGTTTCACTTTGGAGGTGTAGCAATAGGGTTTGTGTCTAGTCCAGCACTCTTGTCTGTGCGCATCCCCTGCCCCGCCCTGCCCTGCCCTGCCTTGCAAATTGCAGCAGTATTGAGAAAATTGCCATCCTGGAAAAAGAAATTGCAGGACTACAGTGGGAATCAAAGTTGGCACATGGAAATGTACACCAAGGGTTGGGAGGGTTGGTGGGACAAAAGACCCTATTTGAACTTTTGGTGGCCATTAGCTCTTCATCCCAGAGTTCAGATATGGTGAATCAATCAAATGAATGATGTGGTTGTACACATGAGTTTGGACTTTTCCTTGATCTTCAACCACAAATTCCCTATGACTCAGCCATTCACTTTTACTTATCTGTGGTTCTCTCAGTCTCCAAGTGCTGTGCTTGCTTCCCGCGCCATCCTTACTGCCCATAGGCAATGAGGATCCCACTGCATGTCCTAATTCAGTTGATTAGATGTCAAGAAACTACCCCAAAAGATCATACATCTTTTGGAGTGACCACACTACAGGAGAAATAGTATATGAGCAAGTCAGTCACAGTTTGGAAGCTATTCACTCAAATTCTTTCCAGGACTGGGGTTTCCCGCAAACCACCAGGATACAGACTACAGCAACTCTTTTATTACTAAGGTTAGTCTGTCATCTTGTAAAGTGAATATACTGAATTTTATGGAGATGGCTATGTTATAATAATAAAAATTTAAATTTTATTTTTTTTACCCCACCCATCTGACTGGGTTTCCACAGCCAATCTGGGCGGCTTACAGAATATATAAAACATAATTCCTAATAATAATAATAATAATAATAATAATAATTTTATGTTGCATCAAATAGCAGCAATTTAATCTATGGTGAATAAATGAACACCCAATCCTTTTTACCACTGATAACACCAAGCAGTGACTTTTTGCAATTGTTCTACTCTGGTCTTTTGGATGAGCCTACAGAGCACAAAAGTAAAATGTTGCAGTGCCACAAAGCAAGCAACTTTGGCTGCAAACACCCCATACATTTAAAGCACATTGCAGCAGAACTAACCCAAGAATGCTGAGAAGGTAACATGGTGCCATTAGCTCTGGCAACACATTTTGGAGCTGTAGCACACACAACTTGTGGGAAATCTGTATGCCCATGAGAATGAATGTTTGAGACTGACATCGGGTGGCATCCAATTGGTGCCTAACCTCCCACACCACTTTCCACCCTGTGGCGGAGCCTCCCCGTCAACTCCCTGGGACTAGTTTTAAGGGTGTGGGGACACTGAGCTGCAGCAGTGAGGAGGAATTGGCAAAAACCACCTTCCCTTTTCTTCCACTAACAAAGGCATATTCTGGAACAAAAGCTCTATTATGGAAGCAAAGGCAGCATACATCTACCCACTCAGTATAAGTCAAATCTTCATCTCACCTTTTCACCCTAGCAATTTACTATAATTATTACTGTAGTTCCACAGAATCATTTCGATAGTTGCTTGTAGTCCACAATGTCCATTAAATGACTCAGGAATCCCATTTTTTTCTTCATAATTTCCCCAGTTGTGTAATCTTTTCCAGATTTTGCAGCATGAGAAACTTCATGGACTTAACATGGTTTTTTTTTTTTATAAAAAAACAACAACTGTTATTTAAACACACCCATAAGTTTACTGAGCATGATGCAGCTAATAAAATGGAAAGTGCAGAAGATTCTTAGCTGCATGCTAAGGCTGCAAATATATGCACACCTACATCTATGGAACTTACTTCCAAGTAAACATGCTTAGGATTGCATTGTGAAAGATTTTGTATATCAGCACCAGTGCAGTAAGGCTAAAATATTGTTATGTGCACCCTAATCTCCAAGTAGTGAGAGATTTCAGGGGCCCCAGTCCATGTCTTGGGTTTGGTTTCCTCAAAATAAAGATTTGATTTGATTATTTAATTTCTATACTGCTTAATATATTTAAAATATCTCTAAGCAGTGTACCAAAAAACTGAAGCAACAATAGACAACTTAAATAAAATATTACAAGAATAAACAACTACATATAAAATGTTCCATTAGTACAAATTTACTTTATATAGAAATCAATATCAATTCATTTTCCTTCTGACACACCTTCCCAGTTCCAGTTCCAGTAGATTTGGTAAGTTTCCCAGGGGGTCCAAAGGATGGGGAAGGGGCCACTTCTGTTCTCTTTCTCCAGCTGGGTTGGTATATGCCCCACAGATTCAATATCACTGCATTGCTACCAAAACTGGGCAATTAATTTGTTGTGATCAAACCAGATTTATATATCATCTAAGTCAGTAATTCTTAAATGGTTTGCCAGAGCACACTAATGTGCTGCAAGAGAAGTGTTGGTGTCCCATGAGAATCTGGTTGATTGATTTAAGGCCCCTGTTTGCTCAGTGTACCATTCCAGGATAGAATGCCCATCTACTAAGCCAAGTGGATGCAACTGAATCATTCAGTCATCCCCTATAGAGGTCTGCACCAGAATTACCCTCAGAGGAGGCTGCCCACTGCATCTCCACGTGAGTTATTTATTCTCTGAGCTAGCCTCCTTCCAATCAGGTGTGGGCTTTGTATTGGGTGGATAATTCTAAAAGTGAGCCAATCGATTTTATTCAGCTTTAAGCTCATAGAAAAAACAAAGGCAAATACAAGGGAAAGACACACGCACTGTTTGATTAAAAATTGGTAACAATAAAAGACTTATTAAGCATGTAAAATTAGATAAATATTATGAGGAGATTTCAAAAAGTGAGGCATTGAATAGGAGTCACCAGTTTTATTTAAGGAAAAAAATTGTTCCCCAGCTATTGGATGCATACATCATTCTGAATATTATGTAGGCATAGACAGTCTTGAAAGTAATCTAGCTCTCTGCTGAAATGCATCTTGGAACATACGGGTTTTCTTCTTTGTGGTCCTTGATTGCTCCCAAGACAACTGCTTCTAAAAGAAAGGAAAATGAACCAGAAAACCAAACTGTGGGATTAAGAACAGATGTTGCAGAACTACCGTATATACCCGAATATAAGCCGACCCGAATATAAACCGAGGCACCTAATTTTCCCACAAAAACCTGGGAAAGCTTATTGACTCGAGTATAAGCCGGTTCACCTTTGCCGCTGTGGAGGAGGAGGAGGAACGAGCAGCCCTTTGGGCTGCTCCTTCCTCTTCCTCCTTTGCCAAGTTTGCATTCATGCGAGCAGTTCAGGAATGGAACAAGCTGCCTGGGGAGAGTAAAGAACCACTGTTTTGTACGCTTCTTAAGGAATGGTTGACTGGGGAGAGCGGGTGGCAGCACAAGAGGAGAGAAAGGGCTTCTTTCTCGCCGCCCCCCACCGCCCGCCTCACTCAAGTATAAGCCGAGGGCAGCTTTTTCAGCACAAAAAATGTGCTGAAAAACTAGGCTTATACTCAAGTATATACAGTATATTGCTCCTAAGTAACATGCAGCAATACCACACTATCTTTGGGTTCTGCTTTTTCGTAATTCAGCCCACATCCTTTACGCTGCATAATCATCTTGCATAATCTTCTTGGGAACCATGCTCAGTAAGCATCCTTTCTAGTAAAACTAAAGGAGATAGGGGAAGCCACATTTTGCTTAATTATGTGTTTATCCCAATCATATGTAAAGTGGGGGGTGGAGTCTAATTTTAATGTCAAAAGGGGGGGGAGGTGTTTGAGTGAGGGGACCTGAATTCTCCCCCTCCCACTGCCTTACCCAACTACCGTTCATCACCCCAGGCACCTTTTCCCTGACTCACTTCTGCTTTGTAACTGGTGTTGATAGGCTGGGTAGATCAGGTTTCTCCGGCTGGGTTCACACTCCTGTTTACTGCATTTCCAGGGCTGGGTTTTAATTTGTGTTCACATGACGTTATCCAAAGTGCCCATGTGTCCTGTATTTTGTTACAAGAGCGTATGATTTGATGCATAGATAGGCAAACTAAGGCCCGGCGGCCGGATCCGATCCAATCGCCTTCTAAATCCGGCCCGTGGATGGTCCGGGAATCAGCGTGTTTTTACATGAGTAGAATGTGTCCTTTTATTTAAAATGCATCTCTGGGTTATTTGTGGGGCATAGGAATTCGTTCATCCCCCCCTCCCCAAATATAGTCTGGCCTTCCACAAGGTCTGAGGGACAGTGGACTGGCTCCCTGCTGAAAAAGTTTGCTGACCCCTGGTTTGATGCATTGTTTCTCAAACCAGCTTCACACTGATTAGAGTTCGTGCACCTTTTCCAATTCCCTTCTAGCCAAGGTGTTAACAGTTAGGGGAGAAAGGGCTATATAGTATGCTGGGGAGGGGGAGAGAGAAACACAACTTCACTGCCACTCATGGGTGTAGCCAGGATTTTTGTTGTGGGGGGCCAGAAGCTTATATTTGTATTGAGTTTTATTTATTTTTACTGATGGGGGGGCAGCTTCCCCCTGCCCCCCCTGGCTATGCCCATGCTGCCACTCTAAGAAAGTAATGTGACCCCAACCTCTTTCTGCTGTTGACTCTTGTGTGGCATGGGAGCTCTCTGTGCCCACTGGAGCTCCTGTGACCATGAAGAAACTTCACACAGGCCACAGTCTGGAGAAAACTTCCAGATGACTAGATGACCCTCAGAGAACCTCCCAACTCTACAAATCTGTGATTCTATGGCTCTGTGCTGTTGTCTCTAGGATCAGAGGCAGCATACATTTGAATACCGATTGCTGGAACCACAGTCAGAGGGGACTATTACGTTCATGCCCTGCTTTCAGGCTTCCCAGAGAACACTGTAGCAAATTGAATGCTGGACTTATATTATATCGAACATATATGTTCCTATATTGATTTTTTTATCTGGTGATTACTTAACACTTTATGCAGAGTTTGCAAACTTGACTTTCACTATGTGAGATGATATAACATGACAGGAAACTTCTACCAGTGAATATCAACTTCAACCTTGATGGAAATGTACTAACTTTAGGATTAACTAATTCGAGACTGGGCATAAAATAGGTCTCATTCTATGATAGGTGTGTTGATGCACTTTTATCTTCTGCTTTCCTGATCATGCAAAAACTCTGTTTTTGATAAACTCTTAAAATTGGTAGGAATTCACCCAGCATGGGCAAATTCCAGGATTACCTCTACCACAATCAGGTAGTTGCACGGCAACTTCATAAACAGGATGCATGATAATATCAGTCTTACTCTGTGGGTGAAAGCTACAGGCAGAGGGTCCAGAGGCGGAGCTAGTGCACCCGTGGTGAGCGACGAGCATCCCAGGAGGGCGCTGACTGTGGCAAGCGTCCAGGGGGGCAGGGCAGCGATGTCACTCCCACCCACCGCACCCCCCTTCCTTCACCAGTGAGAGGGTCAACTCCTCATGAAGTTTCAGCTGCAAGTGAGTGCTACTCTGTATCTTTCTCAGTTGTCTGCTTTCTTCCAATTTCTTCTCACTGTATAGCACTTCTCAAATGGTGGAATGCAAGGTCCAAATGTTACGCAACTGTTGTTTTCATTGCAAGTACAAAGTAGGGAGTATGCTTATTTCTGTTTTACTAAGATTATTTTCAATCGCATTCAGCTAAGACTTCTTGGCTATGTGTGTGATTTGCAGGAGTGTCACTCCCAAGATGCCCTCAGCAGTAAATTGCTGTCATAGTTTTAGAGCTGTTTTGAAGCTATTGAGAAAGACTGCTAATTCCTACTGCTAATTAAATTATTCCATGGTGCAAATAATACCAGTGCAGAAAAACATGTGCAGGTTGCTCGGACCTGATTCTGTGTAGTGGAATACACCAGAAGGAGGGAAATGACAGTTTGTTACATCAGGGGGAGTTTTCACTTATAAGGCCAGACTACAAATGAAATTTGGTGTTGAGTTCATATTATACCAGTGTTTAAAGAATGTCACTTATTGCTAGTCCATTTCCAAATGCAGCTCAGTGAATTTTCTTTTGACTTTTTTTATCTCCCCGCCCATCAACCTAGCTGTGTATTGAGATCATCAGGTGAGACTCACCTCAAAAACGACCAGCTGGGGTTAGTTTAAACTTGTCTTGTCATTGTCATTGTAAAAATCAAGCAAGCCATAGTTAATTCCCTCTGTCATAGAAATGTAACACCCATTACTGGGAGGACTTTATTCTGCTCTTTGTGGTATGTGGGGTGGGGGACTGTGCACCATCCAAGTCCTTAAGCAAAAGTTCTAGATTTTGCTATCAATATATTTTGTTATACTTGATTACTTTTATCTATCCACCATAATTTGTTTATCACCATCATCATTTGCAATTTCCAAATCAGGCAATATTCTTGGGAGCATTTTCTTTGCATGATCTTGGCTTGCAGAATTAAATCCTGGGAAACACTGTGGTAAACATGATGTGCTGTGGTTATTGTCACCAGATTTTCCTGGGATGAGTCTCCTTTGGGTATTTTTTTTTTAAAAAAAAAGATGTGTGGCATTATTTTCTTATGGTTCTCTGATTCATTTTGCTTTATGTTTTCTGCGTGGCTTCTCACTGCTTTTCTTCCCTCATGTTGAATTACCGTTTGCAGCATAGAGTGCTTTCAGCTGTAACTGTGTTGACTTTGTGAAATCAGTTTTTGAATATATCTTCCTTGAACCATCCATCGTTAAAACCACACAAATACCTAATCTTTTTCTATTATTACTGTGACACTGGATGTCTTTCACCACCACTGTCTGTCACTGATTGAATTATTTTTATTTATTTTTTAAAAAAGAAAAACCATGTGTCCAGTATGTTGTAAATAGGGGCCTTCTTCTGGTTCAGCAGCTGCTACACTTTGCAACAGAGACAGGGCTTTGGGCTTGAGATCATTCTAGTAGACCTCTCCACCACTCCTATTCCCACCAGTTTAGAGTAATCCCCTTAGTTTGAAAGGAAATTACTAGAAAAACAGATTTATTGGTGGAATGAACAAATCTCCAAAATTAGGAGTCTGAATGAAGGCCCAGCTCCTCATCTTTGTCCCTCTTTAGGTAGCCTCAGCACCTCTTCCAGTTTCCTAATCCATTTGGCAACGTTTTCCCATGACCGATTTCCATCGTTCCCCTTGTACTGTATCTCCTACACCAGGCATAGGCAACCTTCGGCTCTCCAGATGTTTTGGACTACAATTCCCATCATCCCTGACCACTGGTCCTGTTAGCTAGGGATCATGGGAGTTGTAGGCCAAAACATCTGGAGAGCCAAAGGTTGCCTATGCCTGTCCTACACCTTCCTGCTCAGACCACTTGACTGCCACTTTGTTTCTCCACTGCCCTGGCCCAGAGTCAAGGCAATTAACAACCCCCTGTGGTGCTATCATTTTCTTAAGGGCTCAGCCAACTAGTGATGTCTGAGCAGGAACACCTTGCACATGGACCTCACTGACACTTGCTGGTGTGAAATAGCAGTGGTGGTTTGTCAGAATTCCATGATTGGCCTCAAGAGAATCCTGGAGGGTGGGCTATCCTACTGCCTGCTGTGAGGGATCCTATCCCCGATCCCTCCCCTTCAATGCTTCCCCAACAGTGACTCTCCCTAGGTTTCACTGACAACTAGGATGAATCCTAAAGTGTTCATATGGGAGATGTCTCTGGGGTACCTCAGGGCTCTACGTTTGAAAACCTCTTGCCACCTATGGGATCTCCCTACCAGGGTTCCCAACTACAGCAGTTTGCCTTCCCTTTAAGCAACTACGTGGCACCTTTGGCTTCACTGTCCAGCCCTCTGTATGACAGGAGAATAAGCAAACCGTTTCCTCTTCCACAGGAAAACTTTGTTCTCTCCTCTTAGTCACACCTCTTAAGGTACTGATACACTGCCAGAGTCAACGAACGTTGAAACACATTTAACTTTATTAGGTAACTTGAAAACATGGATGTCCAGAGTTATTACTGTTACAAATCTTCTTCTCATGTAATTCAGCTTGGTTATAATATAGCAATGGTAAAGACCTTTCCTCCCACCCCCCCAAAGCCTAACCTCTCATTATCTCTCTCCAACCCTCTAACCCTCCTGACCAACTGCCATTCTCCCCTATTTAAAGGGTGAAAAGTCCCGCCTCCTGCGAGTGAGCCGCCAGTCACATAGAGTGTATGTTAACTCCTAACACGCTGGGCTCCTGACCATACCCTCCCTAAGGGCTGATCCGTTACACCTGCCTTGTGTACCCACTGAAAAATGCCATCGATGCTATTAGCAGCTTCCCTTTTAGAGAATAGCCAGTGGCAAGAGAGAAATGGAGATTAAGAGCTTTAGGGAAGAGGGTTTTTTGGACTGTGGCACGCACGCGCACACACAGTGCATCATGGTCCCACCATAAAAGGGGGGAACCCAGATAAGTTAAATATAATTATGCATATTTACATATTTTCTGTTTTGGCCCCTAAGTTAACTATTACCGGTAGGCTAAATGAATGCTGTTTGTTTCTCTTTATATCTCCAAAAGTAAAGTAAAGTAAAAAAAAAAAAACAACCTAGAGACATAGCTAATTTTTAGAAAACTGAATATTCCACGAGAGTGGGGGCTTCATGGCACCAGCATTGTTTAAAATATTTTAATGTTTTAGGGATTTATTTTTAAAAGGTCCTTTGTGAAGTACTAGAGGGTAAGGACGAGCCTTGATTTGATGAAAGTGGAGATGACTCAAATCCTTCCACACGTTCACCTCTCCACCTCAATTGTCCTCTTATGTTTCCGTTTGAACTATCCTTTTCTCTTTGGGTAGAAAGATCCAAAAGGCGAAGCAGAGGAAGAATGTAACTGAAAGGTTAGAGGAAATTGAGGGGCCCCTCGCTCATCTACTCTATTCTCTCTCCTTATTATGCTGTTGTCTCTCAGGAGAATGAACTGAGTGACTCAAAGGGTGGCAACGGGGGAATCTCTTTTTGTGCATGCGTATAATTGTTGGCAACTCTGTGCTCAGTCTTCAAATCTTGCTTCTTTGTGATGACATGCATTAAATAATTTCTAAACTAGGTCCTAACAATAGGGGAAGCAGGTAGGAATGTGCATAGCTTCACCATCAAGCTTGAGATAGTGAAACTTTGGTAGTTTTTAATGCAGAACCTGGACGATTAAAATTCAGTATTTATTCATTTATTGCATAAAATTTCTATACCACTTGATTGTAGAAGTAGTTTACAAAAAAGATGAAACAAGAAAATCACCACTAAAAATTTACAACCATAATTTAAAACATACAAAAAGTAGACAAAAACAAATGAAAACTTGCACAACCTTTCTAAACATCTGGGTAACTTGTCTAAATAAGTATGCCTTCGGCAGGAGCTGAAAAGAATACAGTGAATGTGCCGGCCTGATATCTATGGTCAAGGAGTTCCAAAATGTTGGTGCTGCCACACTAAAGGATCAAGATCTTACAAATGCAGTGCAGGTAGTATGTGACTGGCACCTGTAAAAGTGCCAGTTTCCACAGATCAGAGCAGTTGAGTGGGACCATATTGGATAAGACGATCTTGTGGGTAAACTGGAGATTTGTGTGGTTTTTTTTTTAAAGTAAGTTTCTGTACCTCATTATGCTATGGAGAAAAACAAGCACAGACTGAGGCTCAATGGTAGGGTGACTTCTCCAAGTAGGGCTGGGAGACGGACTCCTATTTGAAACCATGAAGAGTCACTGAAACCCTGCTAGTCACCGAGCTAGATGAATCAAAGGTCTGACTCGGTATAAGGTAGCTCCGTGGTGTTCCTAACAGCAAGGACAGGACAGGGGTTGATTAGGAAAAGAATTGATTGGTTAGAAAATAAGCTGAAGCTGAATAACCACACAAAACATTTTACTTTATAAGAGCTTGTAAGATAGTTCTGCCTTTGAAGACTTCACACACACACACACACACACACCACTGAAGACTGGAGAATGTTAAATGAAGTGAAAGCATTCTAGGCTAGCCCTGCAGCTCTTATTAAGCAAATAGAGAGTGTTGGGTGGAGTGTGAAATCACTCTAGCCTTCCTCCCGATCCCTTCCTCCCACTCTTCCCATCTTGGCATGCTCATTACATGGTGTTGCAAAATCACAACATTTCAGAGACATTCTACCTGACTTTCAGAGAGACTGGAGCTACAAATCTGCACAAATATCTGCAAATTGATTTAGGACGAACTGGGCTGCCCTGTAGTGATTTGTTACTACTTCAGCCCAATCCAGTTGTGGGTTGGGTCTGGGATTCAGCGGAATCCAGTGCACAGCCCTACTCTGTAGAATTTTAACAGAGAAACCACATTCTTATCTGCAACTACCGCTGTGTAACATTCTTTTATGGGATGTAACAGTGACAAAGTTTCAAATCTGGATTCTCGGAAAAGAGTTGACTAAATCAAAGGTTGAGGGAAATCAAAGACTGAAAATGAGCAATTATGGCAGTGCAGGGAGGTTTAAATATATTTTGCTAAAGAAATTGTTTTAAGCAAGGATGGTAAGAATGAGTTGGGAAAGAGAAGATTTGAGAGAATTCATTTTTGCAGTGCTGCTTTGCCCTGCTTTTTATTATGTACAGGTGAAACTCGAAAAATTAGAATATCGTGGAAAACTCCATTAATGTAAGCAATTGTTTTCATTAGATACTGGAGCTAATATATGAGATAGACTCATGACATGCAAAGCAAGATATGTCAAGCCTTTCTTTGTTATAATTGTGATGTTTATGGCGTACAGCTGATGAAAACCCCCAAGTTGAAATTGTGAATTTGGGGTTCTCATCAGCTGTACACCATAATCATCACAATTATAACAAATAAAGGCTTGACATATCTCGCTTTGCATGTCATGAGTCTATCTCATATATTAGTTTCACTTTTTAAGCTGAATTACTGAAAGAAATGAACCTTTCCACAATATTCTAATTTTTCAAGTTTCACCTGTAGATTGTCTTGATAGAACTCTGTTCATTTTAGTACAACTGAGCTTTCAAAGAGTTTACTGAGAAGTATCTCAGAATGTGGGGTGAAAGACATGAAAGCAGAGATTACAGTGCCAGAGCTTTCTGCAATTAATCTGGAGGTTTTGAAAATGCACACGTAGAGACAGGCTTTGTGGTTAGCATCTGAGATAAAGAGAGCAGGAGTGTGCAACAAGATACCCTATGTGAAAGAGAACCTGAACTTTTTCTTGCATCACTTTAAGTTAAACTGACTGGTTCAGAATACAAAAAAACAAAAAAAACTGCTCTCATCCATTTCATATTTGCTTCTTGCTTCTTATGTCTTATACCATTTTCATATGACACCCCTACAATGGCAGCAGTCCTTGAAAAGACTTCAGTTGCCAAGAGTTTCTAGTCTGCAACTCTAACCTTTTCTTCACCTTGTTCTTTGCTGCTAATATTGCTGCTGCTGTCGCCACTGGAAAATAAGTAAGGGAACGGCCTTTGGACTGGCTCAAGAGATTAACCAATTTGTTTCTGATTTATTCTGGAAACAAATCAGTTCATTTCCAGGTCACTTTTTGGGTAGCAGTATCTATTAAACTTCTCTTTTTTTCAAAATAAAATGTACATTCTGTCACTTGATTTCTGAACATAATTCCTTTGCTTTGTTCACAGACACCATGTATAGCATGACTGGTGTTGTTGTTTTTTGTATCTTCTTTTATTATTTATCTTAATCAAATTATAAAGAAAACAATTCTGAAATATATTTGTGTCTTTTCCTGGAACCCAAGGACTTGGTTATTATCATAAAGTGGTGTTTTACACATTATTTAGGCTGCACTGGGGTAAGAAGAGTCTGACATATATTGCTCTGCTTATGTTATAATTTGTTGAGTTAACAACACAAACTCCTTCCATGCAGTCTGGCAAGAAAAGAGAACATTTCAAATCTACAATTTTCTGATGATAGGTAACCCTGTGCCAAATATAATTATTGCTGCTGCCAAGTGATGGCAGAATGAATGCTTCCACCAAAGCAATCTGGTAAAACTTATTGAAATATTGAATCAAATGTATCTGGGCTTTTCAGAAAGCATATAAAATGAATTAAATAAGCTACAGTTTGTTGGAGTGAACATTATGGTAACTAAACCTTTGTATAAACTATAGCTTGAGTTCTTTTGGGGGAATAACGCTTGAGAGTTCAGTGTTCGGTCATTTCAAGTGGAGGTTCCCATAACAGAACAGCATAATTCAATGTTAAATTAAAGGACTGTAACCACATACCACAAGCCTGAATTGCTGCCAGCTAACTTCCTGGGAAAGATGGAGGGCACAAGGAGAAGGGGACGACAGAGGATGAGATGGTTGGACAGTGTTCTCGAAGCTACTAACATGAGTTTGGCCAAACTGCGGGAGGCAGTGAAGGATAGGCGTGCCTGGCGTGCTCTGGTCCATGGGGTCACGAAGAGTCGGACACGACTGAACGACTGAACAACAACAACAACAACAACTTCCTACATGCGGAATATATGTTGCTGAAGAGATGCTAAAGTAATATTTAGTTTGGACTGTGTCTTTGTTGTTGCTCATGCACAATTATTGAATAATGAGTGTGATAAGCAGTGTTGACTGCAAGTGTTTGGGTCTAGTGCTCCTTTGGGGATTGCAGCTGTGTAAACTACAGAGCACACCAAACGTATTCCGTTAAGGCATGATCACAGTAGATGTATCATGGGGGTGGGGGGACTTTGGGGCAAAGCAGACTGGATTTCTCTGCGCTTTTAGAGGAAAGGAAATGGAGGAAAGAATACTCATCATGCCTTATCACTCAGGGCACCTCCAGATTCTTCTGAATCTGTACCCTTTCACCTTTTCAGCCTCTGGACATTCCCCTTAGTCCAAACCTTAGCAGAAGGGATCCAATTCTGATTTTTTTTCTGTAACACTGCTTTCTGCTTCTCTTGTCACCAGTCAGAACCATTGGGTCTTTCATTGTGTCTGTCTTAGATGATGGTCACATGGCACCAGACATCCAGCTCATTCATCTCTTAGAGAGGCCAGCAGAATTATTTTCTCTGGGCATTATTCAGTATAAACACCTGATTCATGATGACGCATACCTGCTGACGCCAGTGTATGCATTTCCTGCACAAATTGAATGAATGATGCTGAGTCCCTCCCCCTCCATGTTGCTTGAGTCCTGCCTGCTGCCAGAGTCTGGAGTCATTACATGAAGGACAACAGGAGGAATGAGAGGAATAGGAATGAGAGCATGCAGTATTCTGCATGTGTGGCTGCTCACTGCTCCACTCAATAGGAAACTCCAAGGAACCTACAAAAGCATATCTTCCAAGTGTCATGGCTTTTAGTGTTATAGCTGCTGTAGGGAACCTGATTTTCATCAGGACTATGGTATGTGGGGAAGGTCACGAAGAGTCGGACACGACTAAACGACTAAACAACAACAATGTGGGGAAGGGACGATTGATCCTTTCCTCCCACACCAAAGTTCCAATTAAATTCATCTCCCACAGCAGCTATTAGCCTCACAGGGTAATCTCCTATAAAGTATTGAATTTTGGGGCTGATAGTTACTATATATTGGTGATGGATTTTTATTAGGACCCTGCTGTTCCCTATACACTGTGTTGCAAATGAAAATCTCTCCCACTATCCTCAGCAGTTCATATACAATGTTTAGTGTCACCTCCGGTTGGCCGTAAGGGATTTTTTAATTATTATTTTAAGGACTAAACAGGAGGCCAGGATAGCCAAGTAAAATGTCTGCATTCTGGGACAGTGTTCCACTGAATATTATTGTATCATTAGTTGCCTAACACAGAGGTTATAATCAAATTTTATAATTTATATAATTCCATCCAGTACCTGGGTGAAGAGGAAAGTCTTAACCTGGTGCTGAAAAGAGGTCAGTGTTGGTACCAGGCAGGCCTTACTTAGGAGAGCATTCCATAGATAGGGAGCCAAAATGGTTTTCTGGCATGTTGCCACCTTCCGAACAATTCTCGGGAAGGCAGGGGGCAATGAAGAAGGGCCTCAGATGACACATGTTGAGGTCTGGGATTATTCTTGTCAGGAGATGTGGTCAATAAGGCATATAGCAGGTGTGGGGAACTTTTAGCCCTCCAAACGTTTCTTTATTTTTCTTTATTTGATTTATATACTGCCCTTCATCAAAAGATCTCAGGGTGGTTCAGCAAGCAGGACCAATGATGAGGGATGATGGGAGTTGTAGTTCAGCAACATCTAAAGGGCCAAAGGTTGCTCACATCTCCTTCATGGTTTAAAACCAGCACCTTGAATTGGTCCCAGAAACATATAGGCAACCAGCGTAGATGTGCTAATACTGGTATTATTAGGTTAGCTCACCTAGTCCCCACCAGCAGTCTGGCCACAGCATTCTGCACCAGCAGCAGTTCCTGAACTATCTTCAAGGGCAGTCCAATACATAGCACATTACAGTAATCCAATATACAGGCTACCAGAGCATAGATCACTGCAGCAGTCTATCCCTGTCCAGATAGGGGTGTAGCTGAGCTTCCAGCCAAAGCTGGTTGAAGGTACTCTGCTGCCACCAAGGCCACCTGTGTCTCAAGTGACAGAAGAGGTTCCAGCAGAACCCCCAAACCTCTTCCTTCAGTGGGAGTACGATCTCATTTTGAACAAGATGAACTTAGAGGAACCACCCACGAATAGTGTATCAGTTTCACCTGGATTTCACCTGGATTGAGCTTCAATACCAATTGCTAGTGGAAGGACAGCAGAATCAAAACAGGTCTCCCAAATCGAAACTGTTTTTGCTGAGTGTGTTCATATAATATTAATAATAAACACAAGGGACAGAGTGCATGCCAAACACCATCGCAGTAATCCTGACATTAATTACCTGCTAATGGGCTACCCCAAGTATCTCGCTGCGGACCACAGGAAACAGGATGTTGCACTAGCTTAACCTTTCGCGTGTGTTGTGTTCAGTGGTGGAAATCACACGATTAATGTCTTAAAGGGTGGAATCAGTTTATAGGTACCAGCCGTCCCTTTCCTATGAACTCCAGAAGCAATTGAGGGTATTCCACTAAAATACATATTAATGTGAGTAAGTGAATATAGAGTTCAGTGAGTTCATGAGTTGTCTGTGGTGCTGTTTTCCTGAGTTTTCCCCAGCAGTTTATGGATGACATAATTTTCCCATGATGTGAGCAGCTCGCTTCTGTGCTGTAATAATCGCCATAGGGCCCTGCTATAGGTCAGTGATTGGGGGTTTGCTCATTATGAAGAAGCACAACATCCTGTTACCAAAAATACATTTTTTCTATTTAAAAGCGTGCTACTCTGACTGCTGAAAATAAGAGCTTCCCCTTCTGAGGTTCTTAGCCTCCGGATAGACTTCCTGTGACAGGGATTGTGCAAAATTGTTGCTCTGTGGTTGCATACATGACAGCTCTAAGAAGAAGCAGAAATATAGTTAAATTCTTGCAAAGGGGAACACATTCTATGGGAAGCTTCAGCTTTCGTGCTGCAGCAAACCAAAGTAGTTTCTCTTCTTAAGCAATACAGAAATGTTCCCTTGCATAAAGACTTCTTAGAAACATGTAGTGGATCATACCAAACCTGCACTACTGTCTCAGTGTTTGGTGTCTCTTTTCTATACTGGGTAATTAACCCTTTGTTATTGTGAGTGTTAAACCTGTCCCCGTTGATTCCAGTGTCTGGAGCATGTTGTTTTGCTTTGACAAACTCCTAACTCTGACCCATGTTGCTACTGCTGCCTATTTACTTTATCCCATCAAACTCTATGGAAGCCATTGAGAAATGATACAGGCCTTCTCTGCATATCACCCCTCTGTTCTTCTTCTTGGCTATGCGACATTAAATCAGTGTTTTTCAACCTTTTTTGGGCAAAGGCACACTTGTTTCATGAAAAAAATCACGAGGCACACCACCATTAGAAAATGTTAAAATTTTTAACTCTGTGCCTATATTGACTATATATAAAGTAATTCTCTTGAATTTTTCAATTTTTCCCACGGCACACCAGGCAACATCTCGCGGCACACTAGTGTGCCGCGGAACAGTGGTTGAAAAACACTGCATTAAATAAACTGGTAACTATTTCTCTTAAGCAGAAATCTCATTTTTTGCCTTTTTACCTCCTTGGCTGCTTGCACAGCTGCTGTACCTTCAAAGCACATTCGAAGAGCATTATTTCCCTCAAATAATTCTGGACACTGTAGTTCATTAAGAGTTGCTGGGAATTGTAACTCTGTGAGTGGTAAATTACAGTATCCTTTGAGGGAAAGAATGTGCATATGTGATAACGTGTGTACATAGCCTTTATATAGGTAAAACATAAAGCTCAGTTAGTTCAAAATACCACAAAAAATGTATCAAAATGCAATAATAGTTTTAATGCTGAAAACAATCTATTTGGAATGAGTAATCTAGAAATGACATGAAGTACAAAAATCCTTTTGTATCATATTCTGGGTGCTTTCAAGATTCCCATGGAAGTGACTTGTCTAAACTCTAACACAAAAGCAAATAATTCTTTTAAAAGGATGAAGGGATGGAATTTTAGGAAAGGCTTGGTCTGGAGTAGAAAAAGGAAAGATCACTCAACACAACCACCAATCCAATAAACTCTTTGGAACAGAAGCCACCTGACACTGCTCCTAAGAGAAAGAGTGAGACAACTTTCACAGAGAAGAAAATTCACTTGAACAGTTCCTGATTATTTTCTTTAACATTCCTTCCACACTGTGATCAAAGGTCCCTGGTAAAGTCACTCCCTGATTGCGAACTACACAGCTGTCAGTCACAAGATGAAACCTACTCATCTCTCTCCCCTTCCCCCTAGGCTAGTGTTTTCTTTTTATGGAGAGCTTGACAGAGCTTCAGAAATTTATCAAACTTGGCCAAAACAAAATTTTAAAAACACCCCACTAAAGTAGGCCTGAAGCCTTGAGACCAGCCTGCTTCACCTTTGCTGATTTTGGACCTGTCTTGTCATGTATTTGGAAACAGGCCAATTATCTCTGAAGTGGGAACATTTCCCTCAGATTTATGGTTTCACTCAGATTCGTGGTTTTTACACATGTTAGGCATTTATTGGCCACTTGACTACTATGTTAACATCTTTAAGTTGTCAATAGGTGAAATATCTCCAAGCTCAAGCAGCCAAAGTGAACCTATGGATGCAGGGCAGTACATTATGTGTAAGAGCCTGGGAAACATTTGCAGGGAAGAATGGGCAGGTGTGGAACTAGTTAAGTATCACTCCTTTCTTCTCATCCTTATTCTCCTGTAAGTGCCCCTTCATTCCCTGTTCTTCCAGCAAATGTGAGATTGTTGTGAGTTAGCCTATTTTCCCACCCTCAGTTATGAGGAAACTTTCTTAACTACCAATCTTAAGCAATAACTTCCACTCTCAGAGGGGGGAAAACCACATCAAAACCCCATGGATATATTTTCTCACCAGAACTAGGCTTCAAACTATTGCATGGGGAAGTATAGAAAATACTGTCTTTTGCTGTCACCTGCTGGGGAGAGTCTGTCACCACAGCAGCTGTTTCTTTAATTCAGGACCGATATAACATTTGGGGTGTCTGGTAACACCAGTTTATAAGTAAAAGCAATCACTTTAAATTGCGCATAGTTTAATTTCATCCATGAACTTATAATTGCTAAATGTATTTGGAAGAAAAAACAGTTGCTTCTGAAAGAAGGGGAAGCAATGTTTACATAAAGGGCTATGCTCTCTGCTTCTTAACTATGTTTGCTTTCTTACTTAATAAATAGCCACCAGTAGCTGAAGCTTGTCCAGTTCAGCTGCATTCCTTTGAAATGAACACATGACAAGTATAGGTGCTGGCTGTTGGAATTTCTGTTCCATTATCAGCTAAGAACACTTTGTCCCCTTTCTATTCACAACTGAACAGGGATAAGTGTCTGCCCAAATATATTTTTGCTGTGGTCAGAGAGCCCGTTGGTGGTTGGTTCTTGCTGGGTGGCTAGCTCCAGTTTTGGCTTCTTTCCCAGGTCACTTTCTCATGAGCACCTTTTGCATATTAAGGATTGCTCTCTTTCCCTGCCTTCCAGGCTTATTAAAAGACAAAGCAGCCTTCAAGGCCAATGCTGAAATTTGCAGCCCCACGGGAGTTTGTTGGCCAGTTTTTACAAGCCATGAAACAAGGCACACTCCTCTCCGCTTAGCATCCAAGGCACGGAAGGTAAACTTGACAGCAATCTTTTTTTATTATTCGTTGAATTTCTATCCCACTCTTCCTCACAAATTAAAACAAACCAAAATATTCAAAAACAGTCAAAACATTCGCTTAAAACATCTTTAAAACAGTAGCAGTTAAAACGTTTTAAAACAGTGGGAATTTTTTAAAAAGAACATCATCATTATATGTGCTGATTACTTTTGTTTTCCCAAACTCCTCAGTTCTAAAACATCAAATCCCTTGCATTCAAAGTCCATTAATTTCAGTGTGCCTCTATGATTTAATTGGATATTGCCCTAATAGATTTATTCTGGCATAAGCTTTCATGGGCCCAAGCCTACTTCTTCATCATGCCAAACAGTGGTATCCACTAGCCTGCAAACAGAATAAATACCTCAAATAAGATGGGGTTTTGTGCTGTGCCACCTATGCTGTGATCCTGGTAACCCTATGTGTAGAAGCAAAACAGCATCAAAGTTAACATACACTGCATACCGTATATTGTTTGCCTGTGACTAATCACCCTGCAAAACAATGAAGCCACCTTCATGTGTTACTCACACAATAATGGTCTCCACGTGTTGAAGGCGCAGTGATGGTGACATCACTGGCCCCCTCCCTCAACATACAGGTGATGAACAACTGCACCAGGTTTAGACATCTACACACATAGACTTCCATTCAGCTGATCACATAGGGTCTTTGCTGAATGTATGGACTCTGGGGATAAGGCAAGGGAGCCACATGGCATTGGTGATGGACAGCACAGCCCTGCTACCTCTTCAACACATACAGCCCCCTTCATATCAGTGACACATGAAGGGGATTTGTATCTGCTTATATGGCAGTAGAAGGGAGCAAGAAGGTGCGCATCTGCCCACCAAGTAGCGTTCTCCTTACATGCACCACCCCACTGTTGGACCCTTGGAAAGAAAGGCACTTTTCACATCTACTCTCACCCTCAGAAAGACACGTTGTGTCTTCTTGTCCTCTGTCAATATTCATTTCCGGTGCTACCACAGTTTACAGGTGCTCTACTAAGACTCAAATCCTGGACATTTTCTGAGGCTTAACTGAGGCTGTGTTCACACTCCTGTTTACTGGGCACTTGCTGCATTTCCAGTGCTGGTTTTTAATCTGTGTTCACATGGCATTATCCAAAATGTATATGTATCCTGTATTTTGTAGTAAGATACTGCTGTTGGGTGCATCGTTTCTCAAACCATCTTCATGCTGACTGGAGTCCTGAAACCATTCTCTAAGGTGTTGGCATAGGGTAAAGACATCTCCGGCCTGTCAAGGTCTCCCTGTGTGTACACATAGAGAAACAAGTCTGACACTGATGAAACTGTGCTGATGTGAACAGCTCAGGAGAAAAGAATTGTGAAACGCAATCTTTATAAACTGCATTATCCTGTATAGTCTTGGACCCAGAAGAACTGGGTTCAAATTCCTGCATAGCCCACCACAGAGATGCAGTAATGGGTAAATCTGTTCCTGTTGATGTTCCTGTTTATCATTCTGTTGTTAATTTGACAGCCAGTGTTTTGCAGTAGTTCAAGAGTTGCCCTGGGATCAAAAAGACTTGAATTCTAGTTCTTACTCAGCTATAAAGCTTACTGGGTGATCTTGGACAAGGGTGCTGATGTGCCCTACTCTACAGAAGACAGTACTCTATATGCAGCACTTCCAGAGAATAGCCCTCTGTTTGAAGGAATCCAAGACTGTGCAGTCCAAGTCTGATGTAGAGATAAAGAACCCTAAGAAAGGAGAGCCCATCAACTATTAGCATTTGGACAGCAGACTGAGCAGCACACAGGTCACCTAGTGACAGTTGTCCCCGCCATAGGGAGATGTATTTCTATTTAAATTCTAGTAATTATTTCAAGGGACCCAGGTGGCGCTGTGGGTTAAACCACTGAGCCTAGGGCTTGCTGATCAGAAGGTCGGCAGTTCGAATCCCTGCCACGGGGTGAGCTCCCGTTGCTCGGTCCCAGCTCCTGCCCACCTAGCAGTTCGAAAGCATGTCAAAGTGCAAGTAGATAAATAGGGACCGCTCCAGCGGGAAGGTAAACGGCGTTTCCGTGCGCTGCTCTGGTTCGCCAGAAGCAGCTTTGTCATGCTGGCCACATGACCCGGAAGCTGTCTACGGACAAACGCCGGCTCCCTCGGCCTATAGAGCGAGATGAGCGCCGCAACCCCAGAGTCGGACATGACTGGACCTGATGGTCAGGGGTCCCTTTACCTTTACCTTTTAATTATTTCTAAATTTGCATTTCTACATATAAATTAGCATATGCAAATATTATGCAAAATAATATCTTCTTTTGCTTCCTTTTTTGGTCACACATTTCCTAATTTCTGGAAATGCATACAAGTGTAAGTTAGCAATATGTTCTGCTGCCTTAGGCTGATGCTTGGTTTTACTACACCATTCAGACACCTCTTCATCCTTTCATTTATTTACACACACCCATAGTGATGCCCGAAGCAGTTTGTCTCATCCTGCAGCATGGCAGGGCTCACCATGGTCAGTCTAATTTACATTGCAGGCTAAAACAGGGTCAGCCCCAGATATGCTGCTGTAAGGTCTTTTTGAAGAAAGGACATGCTGATAAAGTGATTTTTTAAAAAAGTAGCCACCTACTTTATCTCCTGCATCTTTCAATAAGACATATGTAAAGCCACCTGATAACTGATGTTAACAGGTATGATTGCTTACTTGTTCAAACACAAATCTTCTACATAAACCTTTTGTTAGTATTAGCCACACCTAGACATACAGCTTGAGACAATGGACAAATCTTTTAACACTGACATTCCGTGTTTGCACAGGCAGCTCCTGCTGAGTTGTTCATTCTTTTTCCATAAAATCTGTCAGTGGATATTCACTTTTCCAACTTCTGGGACTTCCCCTTCAGTTTCTGTCAACTTTCCCCTCAATAATGTGAGGAATCCACATATAACTTGATGAAGAGTACCGTATTTTTTGCTCCATAAGACACACTTTTTTCCTCCTAAAAAGTAAGGGGAAATGTCTGTGCGTCTTATGGAGCAAATGCATGGTCCCTGGAGCCAAATTGCCCAGGGGCTAAAGGCAGATCCTGCTTTTTCTGTTTTAGAAAGAGCTAAAGGCTAACAAGAGGGAAAGAGAGTGTTGAAAGGAACCCGTTCAACAGCTGATTGCAAGAGATCGGGGAGGGAGATAAGGGAGCTAGCTCCCTTCCTGCCCCGCCCAGGCCCCTTGCACAGTAGTTCCTTTGCGAGGGCTGAGGATCCTGGGAAATTGAGTTTTTCAGCCATTTGGGGCTTTCTGTTACTTTTCCGTAAGTTACTAAGTTTGCGTAAATTAGTAAGTTTGCGTAAGTTAGTATGTTTGCGTAAGTTAGTAAGTTTGCGTAAGTTAGTATGTTTGCGTAAGTTAGTAAGTTTGAGTAAGTTAGTAAGTTTGAGTAAGTTAGTAAGTTTGAGTATGTTAGTATGTTTGCGTAAGTTAGTAAGTTTGAGTAAGTTAGTAAGTTTCCGTAAGTTTGCGTAAGTTAGTAAGTTTGCGTAAGTTAGTAAGTTTGCGTAAGTTTGCGTAAGTTAGTAAGTTTGCGTAAGTTAGTATGTTTGCGTAAGTTAGTAAGTTTGAGTAAGTTAGTAAGTTTGCGTAAGTTTGTGTAAGTTAGTAAGTTTGCGTAAGTTAGTAAGTTTGCGTAAGTTAGTAAGTTTGAGTATGTTAGTAAGTTTGCGTAAGTTAGTAACTTTGAGTAAGTTAGTAGCTTTGAGTAAGTAAGCTTACTGGTTTGTACTGGTTCACTTTCCTCTTGCTTCCTATTACCTGCTGGTGCGTACTGGTTTGTACTGGTTTGTACTGGTGCTTACTGGTTTGTACTGGTTCGCTTTCCTCTTGCTTCCTATTACTTGCTGGTGCGTACTGGTTTCTACTAGTGCTTACTGGTCTGCCGTGGTTTCTTTTTTTAATAAGAATTTATTGAATTTTCAAAATTAAAATACACAAAATATACACATTACATAGACTACACAAAAACACACAAACAAAACAAAACAATTAATTAATGACCCATCTCTTCTATTAAAATCCTAGGTTTGGGACTTCCTCACGTTATCTCTTATGCGTTCATTTCTGATCTTCTTTAGTAACTTTGTAACATTATAAAATCTAGTTTCTTACTTCTACTCTTAATTATACAGTTATAATCATCATTTCTTAAATCATATAACTTATACTTAACATTAAAATATCTAGTTCCAAATCTTAACTTCTTATATCCTCTTTTCCATCAACCAAGTAATGCTGTTGCCAATATTCCTGCTGATTCTGACTTCAAAAATATAAAAACCAACTCATTTAAACAGATACCTAAATATTTCTTCCATTCTCATAGCCCATTTTCCCCTCTGATGTCGGAGCGCCGTGGTCAGCCTTTATAGTATCCTATTAATTCTCCTATTACCCCACCCCCCTCCTTACCATCCTCCCCCTTCCCTTTCCCATCTCCCACCACCTTTCCCCCCAGCATTCTCCCAGTCCAGGTTCTTCTTCTTCCAAAATGTTGCAATTTCTTCCTTTTTCCAGAATGTTACATTTTCCTTGGTACATCATTACAGTAACATTGTCACAAAGTGTCATTTCTCCGCTCTACACTTCATGTTGCATTTTCCAGATTTGTTGTTCTATGGCTTCTGGGCTGCCACCCAAGAAGCTCCCTATACTGTCCCATTTGTCGGCTCCCGACCTCTCACGTCTTGAAAAAAGCCACTCTTGTTTTCATACTTGTGCATCTTCTTCTTCCGATGGTATCTCTGGATTAGCATTCTCTCCAACTTTACCTTTGAGTGGGTAAATAACACTGTTCTTCCAAGTATCTCGAATCTGAGTAAACTTGTCAATAACATTCTGTTGCAAAAGTTGTAAATTGTTATTTATTGAGAGTAATTCCTGCAAGATTCTTTCCTGGCTTGGGATCATTGTTGAGTCTAACCAGGGAGACCGTGGGAACTGAGAAGGCAGGAGTAGGCAGGAAGTGATAAAGTTTCAGTATTTTTCCATCTTCACAGACCATACCCTGGCCGCCATTTCCTCCTTAATCAGAGGGTTAATTATCCATCTCTTTTCTTACAGTCCATAAGAAGAAATAAATCAAGTTCACAATTTTACCCCCAAACAGGGTTTTCTAAGGCACACCAAATCTGCAGTCAACTTTCAAGCAAATTTTAAGTGGCTGCAGCTGCATTGACGTTACTTTGATCTTGCCGCTGTCAGAGAGAGATAGATTTCCTCATTTTAAATTTCTCTCCATAATCCTAATTGCAATACTTTAGATCCAAATTAAGCTCCGTACTTACAGAGTCCTTCTTTTAAATCCAGATTGAGAAAAAGCGGAGTGCTCAAAATCCGGCAGCTGGCCGCCGCTTCGTTTCCTCGGTTGGAGATGGCTTCTTCAGCCCCGTACTGGAGCCCGCTCGCTCAAGCCTCCCTTTTACAAGGGAAGCCTGAGAACAGGTCGGCACCTTGGAGCCTGCTAGAAACCCTGGACCACGGGACGCTCTTCCCGTGGTTTACCAGAGCCCGCAGCGCGGTTGCGGTCGCTCCTACCCCCAAGGAAACCGGAGCTGTCTCGGAGCCGAGACAGTTCCCAACCGCTCGGAATGGCGCTCACACTGGAAGTCCCTGTACTGGTTTCTACTGGTGCTTACTGGTCTGTACTGGTTTGTACTGGTGCTTACTGGTTTGTACTGGTTTGCTTTCCTCTTGCTTCCTATTACCTGCTGGTGCTTACTGGTCTGTACTGGTTTGTACTGGTGCTTATTGGTTTGCAAAAGCTGCACAAATCTGAACTGATCCTCAAAAAAGCAGGGCTTTTCCCTTTGCAAAAAAGCTGCAAAACTGTGAGCTGATTCTTTAAAAAAAAAAAAAACCATGGGTTTTCGTGGAGGAAAACCAGAAATTTTTTTTTTCTTGTTTCCTCCTCTAAAAACGAGGTGCGCCCTATGGTCCGGAGCGTCCTATGGCACGAAAAATACGGTGTGCATGGTCATAAATATGAAGGTGCTGCAAAACACAAATACAACCAATACAATTATAAATAAGTGTAAGGAAAAATAAACAACAAACCAAGTACAGTATCTGAAGACTAAATAGTAAAAAAAACTGACTAGATTTGCTCAAAGGGGTCCAGGAGTTACCATTTATCACAGCCACCATATATGTCTGACATGTCTAACCTTGTTCCAATAAATTAAACTCTAAACTACATTAATACTGTATTAACATCCTATATTTTTAGCTGGTTGAATAGTTTATTCCTTTCAGTTTTGTTGTATTTCTGTTCAATTGATGTATGTTATTCTAATGTTGCATTATGGAATTTCAGTCCTTATGGTTATTGCCTTGAAATCCACTTTTGGATGGTGGTGTGATGTATACATTTTTAGAGCAACAAACAAACAAAATTAACATAAGCATTGTTTGGAATAAAAGAGTCCTCAGAAGTCTGACAGAACAAGTTAAGTCTCTTGTTGGACTAAATCAGTGTTTCATACATTGTGCATGTTGTTGTTGTTGTTGTTGTTGTTAAATTTCTCTTTCCCCTGGCATTTTGTTTACAGTCTGAATCAAGTGCTACCTTTGAAGCTACCGGTAATTTTATTATAGCACAAATGGCCACAATCCAAGAAAAATGAAAATCAATGAGATTAAGGATGTCCAACTTTGTGCTGTAGCTTCGGCACTGAATTAAGCATCAACATAAACATAAGCATAAAGCATCAACATAAAAAGCTTGTACTGTATCTTTATTTGTCCAGATAATGAAACTACTCTATCTTTAACATCTTAGAGCACCACCACCAGGTGGAAGATGGTATTATATGTGTGTTACTAAAACATGCTAAAATAGTTCGTTTAAAATACAGCATCAGGCAATATTTTGCTTAATTGGGAGCTACAAATAAAAGTCCTATGTGATTGTGAATACAGAAAAGTAAATAATCTAGAAACCTTCAATCTTTTAGAAGAGTTAAATCATAATATGATCATGTCCTGGGTTGAAAGATTTGTTCCTTTCCATCTTCATTGGTTTATTATTAACTCAAAATCTGCAGCCACAGAAAATATTCTGTAGGCACAAACCAGAGAAAGCTGAAATGAATGGGACTTGAATGCTCAACTGTGCGTGAACGTGCATTTCAAAATAATTTAGGTATGTTTTTCTGGATGTACCCTCAGTCATGAAATCTAAGGTTAATTTTAATGCACCCCCAAATACCTCTTTGCAAAATGTATTATTTTCAAAGGTTTGGTTTCTGCTTAAATTGCACAGATTAGCATTTTATGTTACATGATATGCCCAGCTGCTAAAATGTAATTCATACCAAATAAAGCAGTCTGTGGCCAAGCGTCTTACATATTTTATCTTACAAATCTTATGTATTTTCAAAATTTTAGTTTCAGCTTAAATTTTACAGATTATCACCTCGGTGTTAAATTCTGTATACTGGTTTGTGCTATTGTAGCTGCAGAAGCAACTCGTGTGAGACAAATGTATGAAGTCTGCTTTGCGATGATGCCCGTTATTTGCAATCCGGTTATGGAAAGTTACTGCTATCAACGAGATGTACAAGTTTGTGCTGCTCCTTAAGTGAAATACTAGCTGTACTTTTGAGCACTGCCTCTGCTCTGCTCCCTTCTGTATATTGTGGAACTGCAATGTGTTGTGACGCTATGCCACATCTGGAAATGGTGGCTCATGCTAGCTCAGTGGCAGTGACTAATTTTGGTACATTAGTACAAATGTGGAGAGAAATTGGGGGGGGGGATAATTCTTAATGTTTGGCTCATTGAGGTAATTTCTAGGAGACAGATCTACATAAATATTTTTATTCTAATCTAGCCCACACTCCAAGATATTTACAACTTGTAGATACTTACGCTGGGATAGAATCCAATCACTTGGCAGTGTAGGGAGGCCAAACTGAACAAAGTACTGCACGCAATTAAAGCAAATACAATATTTGGCTACCATTCTGTGGTTCCTCTCCTTTTTAGCTTCTGGAAGAAGCAGCTTGTACAGTCACAGATGGCTAGAGCCTCCATTTTCTTACTCATCACCTTGGTCCAGAAATGCAAGTTTACCGAGGTGCTGCCAGCAAGAAAAGGGTCCTCAGTGCCATCATCATAACCTTCAGTGAGAGCAGCAGCTGACATATTCTACTAAAGGTTCCTAGTGAGAACTTGTGGAAGTAGGAACCCCACCCCCCACCCCTTTGTTCACTGGCATTTTATTTGTCCTGCTTATCTTGTTCTGTTTATAGCAGTACACTACAATTCTCTGTGTAGTTAAGTAACAATTTGCCCACATTGCATATATTACAAAGCAGCCAGTAGTGTTCTGTTCAATGCAACTGCTACCAAGCATGCTGTTTTGGACATTGTTCCTCAGATTCTTTCAGAATGTCCCTATTGGCTGGGATTCAATCACATACTGCCAGGTTCAGGTTGCAAAATTAAAAGTTTATTCAGAACTCTTGTGCATTATTTTCTCCTGCTCTAAACCCAGAAATTGATTGCATGAAGGGTCTGTGCCCATCTGAGGAATAATAACTATTATTATTATTAATGCAGCTGCAAGACACTTCTCAACACACTCTGCCCCTGTGTTGTGTGTGCTTTGTGCATTCATAAATGACCAGGTTCAAAGGTGGCAACCCTACGGGAAAGACGGTTACCACCAGTGCAACTGCTTGCCAAGCTGATGCTGTAACAATTAGAAGGAAATGAAGCCGTTTGAGAATTGTTGGGGACGGGAGCCAAAAGGGGTGTGTGAATCTGAGCAAAGCACTATGAAGCGTGTGGGCAAATGGGAAAATAAAAAAACTGCTATGGAGAGTCAGAGGCTGCGCCCTGGCGGTTCTGTAAAAAGAAAACATTTTCTGAAGATGCAAGGTGGCAGCTTCGTTTCGTGTTCCCATCCCATGAAGAAATGGACTCCTAAATGTAGCCTATTCTAAAGTGAAGTCTTATGCTCTGGCTCTTCACAACAGTGCATCCTTTGCCCTTTCCCTCTTTCAGACGCGCGGGCGTCCACAATCACACACCGAGCCAAGGCGCAGCAACCCCCGTCCCCCCGCCGGGCATCAGCCGCGGTGGAACGTCAGGAAAAAGGCCAGGCTGCTGCAACTTCTTGGCGAAGAGAAACTTGGGATGGTTCTGGTCATCCGTGCGCCCGCGCGGGCGGTTTCACGTTGCCTTTTAAGTCCACCTCGAACTCTTCACGAGAGTTGGCTGCAGGGTTAGGGGACGGCGAGGGAGCGCCAGCTGCCTTGGGCACGGCCAAATAAAAAAAGAAAAAGAGAGAAAAAGAAGGGGGTCGGGGAGTTAAAACAAGGCGGCGCTTGCCCTCAGGGCGCCGGGCTGCGGGAGGGCGGGTGGTGGTGAGGTGAGGCGAGGCGACGACGGGGAAAGGTAAGAAGGTGGGTGGCTGACTCGTCGCTAAGAGCGAGCAATCCGCGCCCAGCTTCGTCGCGGCCCTGCCTTCCCGAGCCTGGCTTCCCGGGGCTGGCAGAGCAGGACGGAGGAGCCGCCCAGCGCGGCTGCTGCCCTAGAGGGGGAAAGGCGAAGGCGGGAAGGAGAGCAGCATGGCGTGCTACAGCGGGGAATACGTGGTAAGGGGGCCACCACTCGCAGCTGGCAGGGCGCTCAGCCTGAGGGGAGTCGGGGGGCGGGAAGGCGGCGGCGGCGCCGACAACCTCAGTGGTAGGAAGTCTCCTGAGGGGAGAAAAAGGCGGTTTCGGCTGCCGCTGCCCCTCCTCCTGCTGTTTCCTCAGGCTGCTCCGAACAGCCCCCGACGAGGCGGTCGAGGTACCCCGCCAAAAATTTCCACTTGAAATTCACTTTTCTTGCTCAAGACTCCCATGGCGGCGCATTTCCCGTGGGCTCTGCCGCCTCCTAGGCCGACAGGTGCATTGCTTTTATCTCTTCCTCCTTCCACGCTTATCTTTTTGTCACCACAAACGGCACATATTAAGGGGCCGCCACAGGAAATAAAGCGCGAGGGGGTAAAGGTTCAGAGCATTTCTGATCTGGGCAAACTTCTGTGACGGTTCTCCCTCAGGGATGGTTCCACAATATATAGTGTTCATTTCTGGAATCTGGCAGTGCAAAAAAGAAAAAAGAAAAAAAAAGGCAAATGCTGTATTGTAATCTGCCCTGAAAGCATTTTCTAATGAAAGAAAGTAAATCAAAATAAATAAATGTCATGTAGCTGCTGGCTGTGATTTTTTTTATACTGTGCCAGCAAAATCAGCCCTAGTTTTATCTGTCCCAGAGGAAGCTATGTTTGGAGTGGTTTGTTTTGTTTTGTTTTTTTGTTTGGTATATATTCGGGAAACATGGGGGAAGATGGATGCTGCCTGCAAATGATGTTGATGCAGGTAGGGAAGTTTTCATGACATGTAATCAGATCATAGTGTAAACATACCCATCTGAGAAACACCTCTGTGCAGTCATGGCTTTTCATACTAAAGTGAATGTAAATGTGTTTGTATTGGCCTAGAATGGGGGAAAAAAGATCATTAAACTGTGAGATAAAGTTTCAGAGATTAAATGCAAACAAACTTAATATCCATATTTTACATTGTTGGGTATTGCCCAGTGAACAAGAGCTCAGAACCAGAGTGTGGAAATAGATCTTGTGCCAACACAAGTGCAGTTTCCCATTTAGGTATGTCTATATACAAGAGTGAGAAAACTAAAAGAGAAAATTTGTGCTGCCATTACTCCTGTCAGGCCTTGTGACCTGTAATATTTCCCCACATCTTCAGAGAGGTAGGATACTATCATGGATTGAAGGCAGGCACTGGATGAATTGTGAGAAATGGATTTGTGAAGTTAATGGCCCTTATAGACACACCTTTTGTCTCTGGGTATTTATACCTGCTAACTACTACACCTATCAGAATTTTCCCAGATATTTCATTACTTAGAGACAATGTATGCTTTCAATACAGTGGTGATTGGCACATTATGCAGATACTAAATTAAAGTCAGTGGCAAAGATTACCACACAAGAAGACATGTTGGCTACATAAATTTCTCTGTGCTCTGCCTCCACAGTTGGTAGAATGTAGAAACTGCAGGACGGGAGAGTACTCTTGTGTTTGAATCCAGATTGCCAGTTTCCCATGGGCATTTGGCTGGCCACTGTGAGAACAGGATGCTGGACTAGTTGGGCCGTTGGACTAATCCAGCAGGCTCTTCATATGTTCTCTAATTTTTAATGCAGCGTAATCACATCTTAACATGCATTGTGTGGTTTCACTAAGTGCACAGGAGGTGGAGAGCTTCAAAGCTCTTTTTGTGCAGGGCTTTCCCAGCACGGAATGCTCTCACAAGATCTCACTTTAAAGCGTTCTGCCTTGCTTGGGCAATGCCAACTTGGCATGTGGCTCCATAAAGGTAAGAACGCTCGCACAGGGGCAATTCCAAAGGGGTGGGTCAAATATAAACATATGTGCCATCCCCGGAACATGACCCCCATGCAAGACACAGTCATACTGTATATCCATTATATAATTGCATCATTATATACTGTATATTTAACATTCCAGGTTTCTGAAGATGGGTTGCCTGAACCAAGAAAGTGGAGACCGTTGATATATAGGAAATGCACAGACCCCCTTTGGTTGATGATATTCTTTTTCTTTTGGTCAGGTTTGGTAAGTACCGTAGTATCCCTCATGAAATGGGTGGTATCCAATGAAACAGTTCTGCTAGCACAACAACTTTTGGCTACACAATGGAACTTCCCCTCTCTCTCTTCTCCCTGTTCACCCCAATATTCAGTAACTTGAATATGCCAGCAAAGGCACAACAAAAATGGGTCAGCTGCGTATTCTGGCATTGTAGGGTGTTGGACTAGATCAGGCATAGGCAACCTTCGGCTCTCCACATGTTTCGGACTACAATTCCCATCATCCCTGACCACTGGTCCTGTTAGCTAGGGATCATGGGAGTTGTAGGCCAAAACATCTGGAGAGCCGAAGGTTGCCTATGCCTGGACTAGATGATCCTCAGGGTCCCTTCCAACTACAGTTCTATGATTCTGATTCTATAAAAGAAAAATTGCTATCCAAACAACTTGCTTTTCTATTGTGAGGAGGTCGGGAGAGGGTTGATGACAGACAATGGGAAACCAATCAGATAGTATCCTGGGCTTTTCAGTTTTCACACATATGAGTGTTGTTGAGCTCATGGGAATAAGTGCTAAGATGTGTCTTAGAGGATTTCCCCAGGGAACCACTGTTACTATTTATGCAAAGCTCAGGCTCAGTTCTGTGTGAGTTAACCTCCTTGCTGTTGTGGAAAGAAGGAGTTCTTGGCAGATAACAGCGATTCTTAAGGAGAAAAGAGGCCTGCTTTGGATTCCATAACAGTGTGACAGATTTCATATGTATTCTCATAGATGTTTATAACTGGCTACGCTATAACAGCTGGAGCTGCAGAAAGACTTGTGTTTGGATATGACAGCTATGGAAACATATGTGGTCGGAAGAACACTCCTGTGGTCGGTGCACCATTGTCGGGACAAGATATGACAGATAAAAAGTGAGCATGTTCTTATTTCAAAAGGCTTCAGTGTTATCAAAAGCTATAGCAAATAAAATCAGGCCTTTGGCTGATTAACATTCTAATTCCTTTTAAATGTGTTTGTTTTCGTTCTTGTTTTTTATTATGTATTTTGTGTTCTCGTTTTGTACTTTTATGTTGTGATCTTATGCCTTGTGATCTTTGGATGAAGAGCAGTAGAAAAACTGAATAAATAGTAATAATAATAATAATAGTAAAATGTAATCAGGAATACATAATCGATGCCTAAAGTAATAATTGTAAATGCCAACACTGTATATTGACTTCAGTAAGGTTGAGATATCCTATATATTTTAGCTGTTTACAAATTTATTAATTATTTACATCCTGCTTTTTGCCATGTAGGTCTCAGAGTGGCTTACAGCAATAAAAGATGCAATATACAACATTTAAAACAAAAACGAAACCTCCGAAATGTACAACCTCAAGAATTTTTAAATCTCTTTTAAAAAAAGGGATTCCTTGCTCCCAAATTACTGAAATCCCCTAGGACAAATATTGGGAACCTGAAGCATAGAGACTGAACGTAGCCTTCCAAGCACTTCTGTCTTGGAATTGGCCTCTCTAAGTAAGACATGCCCTTATTCAACCCAAATCCACCCTCAGCAGGACACAATGTGCATCCACACTGCTCCAGAGTTACCAGAGTGCTTTTGTCTTGTTGAAATATGTCATTGAACTATGATAACACCTATTGCTTGCCTGGATGGAGGGATGTTTGTGGCTTTTGTGTGGCTGTGCCCACAGTTGCCTCTCACCATGCCCATGACTGACATGTGGCTCCCAGATGAGAGAGAACATGCCCCTTGGGCTCAAAAAAGCTGTTCTAGGGTGTAAATATTACCCCCTACTGGATCAGCAGTAGACTTGACGTTATATTTTTATTGCATTAAAACTGTATTGTGTTCCGGGGTGGGGGGGATATTTACCGGTATATTTCCCAAAATTTATATGCCATTGTTTTTTAAAAAAACCTCAAAGTACTTTAGTTTTTTAAAAAACCCACTTTTATGTTTTTCTAAATTTAAAAATCTGTTTTGTATAGGAAAAACAGACTGTCAGAGAGGCAATGTGAAAATTTAGATGTTTGTTAATGGGAAGTTTTCTCATTCTCTCCTAGATTTGTTTTCTTTTTGAATTCATGTGATTTGGAAATAAAAAATCTCAAAATTAATTCAACTGCATTGTGTGTATCAAGTTGTCCGCAAGAGCAGCTTTCTTCCTTGGAAGAAATTCAGTTTTTTGCAAAGAATAATGGTATGTGGTAAAGTTCTGGTCTTTCTTTCTTTTGTAATAACCTAATCAGTTAAAAAATTAAGATTTGATTTGACTTGACATACATATGAAAGGGACAATATTAAATAGACATGGTTGAAATGCATGTTTGCCATCAGCTTGATTATATTTGTGTAATCCTGTTTTAAAGTTGCAATCATATACATGCTTACATAGGAGAAAGTCCTATTTAACTGAATGGGGTTTACTTTTAAGTAGATATGTGTGGAATTGCACTGTTAATTCATCCAACCATTTTATACTAGTGCACACTTTTATTTTTTGCTAACTAACTTCTCCCCTTTCCCAATGTATATACCACTGGAAAAAGAGCATTCCACTTCTATATAAATGCTAAAAACAATAGTACACTACAGATTCAAAAAGGCAAACACACATTTATAATAACATAAAAAGTACAATGGCCAAGCTCCAAGAAGCTACTTTAGATGCACCAAAAGCTTAAGGTTGTCAAGTGGAATTTTCTTACTCATTTTCCTGGAACGACAACCCCCTGTATGCAATTGCACTGTCTGCTTTCAAAATTTCTCTCAGTTTCAAAAACAGTTTGGAGAAGAAATCTGTGCAAAGGCCTGTTTGGCATGCAGAACTACATGCTTACCTGTAGGTTTTGGGTTTTTTAATATTTTGTCACACCATTACTACTACTACTACTACTACTACCCACCCTTTACCATAAGGTTTCAAGACTAGTCACAGCAATTTAAAAACAGTTGAAAACAAATTACAGTCACAAGAATAGGGTAGGCAGAGCTGTCAACCTTTCTTTGTTTTTGCATTGGGAAACGGCCATAGCTGTCGACTTTCCCTTTTTTTGCAATGGGAAACGGTGCTGGAATAAGGGAATTTCCCGCAAAAAAGGGAACGTTGACAGCTATGGGTAGGTCTTAAAAACATATATGTCAACTGCCAAAGGCCAAGGGAAAGAGGTGAATCTTCAGCATTTGATGAAAACAATGCAATAAAGATGCTGGACACACCTCTTTGGGGAGGAAATTCCACAGTGTAGAGCTGCCACAGAGAATGCTCTCTCCCAGGCCACCCCCTCATCACACTTATGAGGGTGGTGGAACTATCAGGAACGCCCCTGAACCTGGCTGAAGGTTTTTTTTTAATTGTATCGTTATTCTGTTAACTAGAAATACCAGGAATTTGAACAGGGAGCCTTCTGCATGCAAAGCATTTGCTCTAGCACTGCCCTTTATATCTAATACATCCCTCTCCAAATGTTCTTTGGTTGTGCTGTGGTTATTTCTCCCAAACCCTTTGTCCTCTTTAAAGGGCAGCAATTTCCTCTTTGTTTCTACTACTTTATCCCATTTATATGACTTGTATCTTTCTGCCTATGATATTCTCCAGCCCCTACAGTATTTCCCTGAATAAATGTTGAATAATAGCAGTTGCTGTAAAAGTAGTATCATTAACAGCAGTAGAAACCTTCAGTTTTTAGATAATATTCCTCCCATATTTTGTATGTACCTTAAGAACTATACTGTACAGTGATATTTATTTATAGACTTATATAAACAGTTGGGTTGCTAACAAATAAATAGTAAAACAGATACAAAATACAATACATAAACATTAAACAGAAAAACAAACAGAAAAACAGTCAAAGCAGCAGAAGCAATAACAGCCATTAAAACCATCAGCTAAAACTACTGAGATAATATGCTTAAAAGCCTGGGCAAGTACAAAGGACTTCACCTGGTGCTGAAAATACATTAGGTTTCTTGTCAGGTGATGGGCAGAACGCGCCACCTCTATGAGGAAAACTCTTCACTTTGAGGGTTCCACAACTGAAAAGGCTCCCTCTTTAACCATTGCACCCCTAACTTCGAAAGGTAGAGGGATTTGAAAGAGAAACTTTGAAGATGCTACTATCGTTTGGGGAGGTCATTGTGTGATTGGAGTAGGTGGTTCTTTACACACCTGAATCCCAGACTACTTAGGAATTTAAAGATAAGCATCAGCACTTTGAATTTTGCCCAGAAATTGACCAACATCCAGTGTAGTTGGCTAAATTAATCTGAGTATGCCTGATTAGTTTATATTAAAGCAAATACAAAGAAAGAGGCAGTGCAAAACCATTTTCAATATTTTCCCTTCTGCATTTTTTCTACTCTCCTCCTACACTGGTTCAAATTGTCTGGAAGCCTGATTTTAGTATTTTGGCAATTCTGAATACTGATAAGATAGAATCCAGGCATTCTTTGCCTGACAGTTTTATTATCACACAGCATTTTTGCCAGCAAAGGGATTGAAGATAACTCAATTCTCCCCACCCCCCTTTTTTGTTTTTTACGAAGTTAAACACCTAGTGTTTTTGGTCTCATTCTAATAGTTTAAATCCAGTTCTTAAAAAACAGTGTCTTAGTAAGCTAAAATAATGTTAGCACTCACATTATTTTTGTGATGAATATATTGCATTAGTAGCAATTTACAATAGTTCCAATTTTAAAATGTTCAAATTTACCTAAGAAATGCTGCAACATTTCCTGCTGAGGCTCATATCCCATGTACAGATAGTAATGGTAATCTTAAGAAATGGTGCAATCATATATAGGACATGCATGATTTTTAAAACCTGGCTGCGAAGCATTTCCCATATTTCAATTCTCATGTTTACATTGTCCATGTCTATCAGTACTTTGACAGATTTTACGCTCAGAACAAATTATGCTACATTATTGTAGCACAATGGGATCACCTTCTCTCCTCTGCTACAGAGGGTTGGGGAAACTCCCAGAATAGATTTAGGGGTGCATGGAGGGAGGAGTGGGGTAAATGTTTCATTGTGCAAGGAGAAATCATTGCACTGATGGAATGTTCACCTAAGTGCTATGTTGAATACAACCCAGCATGATTCTCAATGTACCTTAGTATGGATCTTAAAGTTTTGAATAAGAAATTGAGGGGGGAAAGGTGCCTAACATATGGCTTCATAATGTCCTGATTACTTTCATGGATCTGAGTATATCCATCTTGCAAAGTTTAAATGTGTGGTTTTCTAGATACATGTTTTAGAATGTGATAGTAGAAGTACGGTAACTCTTAGAAATAAATCTATTATATTAACAGAATACATTTAGAATGATGAAATAGTGAAATTTAGATTGCCTGATAGGTCCCACAAAACATTCCAGAGGTGACTTACATATAGCAAGTATGTATGGTATTTAACTGGTGTTTACCCCAAGAATCTCCTGCTCAGACTGCCGCTGTGTGCTCTATCTGGGACTACTCTTGAAGATTGCTCAAAAGCTGCAGCTGATGCAAAACTCAGCTGCTAGATTGATTTTGGGTGTTAGCCACAAGAAGCATATAACACTAATTGCCTGTGAGGTCCATCAGTTCACAGCTTGTTTCGAGGCTCAATTCAAAGTACTACAACCCACCTTTAAAGTCCTTTAGAGTTTGGGCCCAAGATGCTTAACATAGCATCTTCTCCCATATTTATTTGATTGTGATTAACAATCCAACACATTTAATCTTATGTTTGGAGAGAGAGCTAAGAGGTTAGTGGAGAAAGCTTTTTTGGTAGTGGCCCTGCATTATACAACCAATTGCTTACTGAAATTTGTGAGATTCAGATATTTGGCCTTTGTAAGTAGGCTTTAAAGACCTATTTAATTAGACAATTTTTTGGAACATGCCTATTTTGCTTTAGTGGTTGCTCTTTTCTTCTACTAATTGTTTCTTTTTTATTGTATCTTAGTTTCATTGTAAAGTTCTTGCTTTGATATACTGAGTGTTGTAGTGGAAGGTGGCCTATTTTTTTTAAATAAATAAAGCTAAGTTGCATTCACATCCTTTCTAGTTTCTTTAAATGATAACCAGAATGTCTTTTTATGTGGGTTTGTTCTCTGTAGGTTCTTGCCTTTGTGTTTACAATTTGAATGTTACCAGTTGTACATATAGTCTCAAAACTGCTGAGCTTTGTCCTGCCTTACCAGTTCCGCCAAGGTAAGGAATAACATGAATAATATTTTGCCTAAATGATAGTTTTTCATACAAAGCAATCAACTACTTGTTTATTAATTTTTGGTTTTCAAATCTTGGGGAGAAGGTATTACAGTTTGAATATTGTTTCTAATTTCTGCCTGCTTCTTTTCTCAGTAATTCATTCAAAGTAAAGAGGTGCGCTCAGAGACAGCATAGAACTCTAGCCCCAGTCATCTTAGTGTTTTGTGGAGAAGGGTTTTTCCTATTTTCCCCCCATATAGATAATTATATCTCTTTAATCAATTTAATAGAGAAATATGAAATTGAGAAGATACTCCAGATCTAAATGTCTCCAAGTAGTCTAATCCACACATGTAGAAACCTCTATAATGCCATAAGTTCCAGGTATTGTGTGACAATATGTGTAAAAGACTTCTCTCTGGCGATGCATTACTGTTTATATTGTAGATTCAGTGAGAGCATGGTTCCCCTTCCACCCTAAATTTAACAATGTGTTTGAAATGCTAAGCCCAATGTCTTGTCTATCTGTTTTAACCTTCTAGTGTGTCTTTCCCGTTGTTTAATCGATGTGTTCCACGAAATGCTAAGTGCTATTCCCAGTTTGCTTCTGTACTGATAAATGTGGTTAATGAAGTGGATATTTTTCATCGGATTCTGGGTGGGATTATGGCAGGAAGAGATACAGTCATAGGATTGTGCTTCCTTGCACTAGGTAAGCTAATAGTTGTATTTTTATATATATATATATAATATCGTTGCAGCATTTCATTTAAGAAGTAAACTGCATTTATTATAATTGAAGTTAATGAGTCTTATTATTTAGTAGATTGCAATATATTGTATGTAATTGTTGCTCAGGTAAGAGTTAATTGCAGTAAGAGGTGCTATTTCCTGAACACCTCTGAGGAAGAATATTCTCTAATATTGGGTTTAGTTATAGAATCCAGTGATGTCTGCCTGATTAAGCAACAGATCTCCACTTGTGCACTAGGACTTCTATCCTACACACTAGGCTCTTGCATGTCCACCAAATCTAATCTAGCTGTTCCCCAACCCTCTGGAGCAGATGTTGGGGATGTAGAAGGGTTGCAAAGTAGAGGAGAGGAAGGAGTTGTGCCCTTGCACACCTGGAAATCTGTGTGAACAACATGGATACTACCCTCTGTCTTGTGTGGAATTAATATGACTCAGTGGATCGCAGCAGGCATTTGAGTTTTAATTTTAAATGATTATTGAAATACAGAAAAGACATAGAGTTGTTCTCCTAAAGGTATGGGAATTATATACGACAGTATTTTGCTTAATATCTAAAAAGCATTAAGCAGACTGCCTCAATATGAATTAACAGCTTGTGAAGAACGGAAGGTTTATTGTGGATTTCTAGCACAAATTCCCATGTAAACCATTTAGGCTGCAATCCTGTACAAGCAACTCCCCGTTTGCACTTGGGTTGTGTTCTGGGTCATTCCGTGTGTAAGCCTGTTCCACTTCCCCTTCCTGCCCCATTCCAGGGCCCAAAACAGCATGCGTGCTGACGGTCATGCGTCAATTTGGACATGCGCAAAATGGTCACTGCCTGTACATGCTTAACTGAATTAAGGCTGGTTAAACTCAGTGGGTCTTACTTCTGAGTATAAATGCATAGGATTGTGTTAGTAGTCAGCTTGATTAACAAGTCAACTATAGTAACTTTTTTCTCTCCACTTGCAGCATTCTCTGTAATAATCATGTTAGCCTTCAGATTCATCAGCGTGCTTGTGATCCATATTTTTCTTACACTACTTATATTTGGATTATTATGTGAGTATTATGAGTATATATTTTCATATTTTTGTGTACATCTATATCTATATGCTAGGATTCAAATTACCGTGTGCAGTTCCACATGCACAGGGAGGGCTTTTAAGTTCCCTCCTTAAATGCCTCCCCTTCAAAAGTGCCCTCAAATTTCAGGGACCCTCTAGAACAGTGTTTCCCAATTGGTTGTCCAAGGTAAAGGTAAAGGACCCCTGACAGTTAAGTCCAGTTGCGAATGACTCTGGGGTTGTGGCGCTCATCTCACTTTACTGGCCGAGGGAGCCAACTTTTGTCCGCAGACAGTTTTTCCGGGTCATGTGGCCAGCATGACTAAGTCGCTTGTGGCAAAACCAGAGCAGCGCACGGAAACGCCGTTTACCTTCCCGCCGGAGCAGTACCTATTTATCTACTTGCACTTTCATGTGCTTCCGTGGTACATATCCAGGACATTCTGTTACATAACTTTGAATCAGCAAGAGTTTAAAATCAAAGGCCCATACATCAACACTACTTTATTTCAAGCTTGCGAGTATAATTATATATTTTTAAGTTCACCATTTGATGCCAGTCTGATTTTTCTGTTTCATGAGCACTGCAATTAAGGCAAGTATACCTAAGTAGTTCGTGTCTTTCAGATGAAATAAATAATGCCTGTATTGCTGTATTTGTTCCAGTTGTTTCAGGAATCATGTGGTGGCTATATTATAATTACACCAATGAGCCCAGCATAGAATTGGAAACAGAAAAGGAAAACATGAAATTATTGTTTGGATTTGCTGTTTTTTCTGCAATCATTACGGTAAGACACTTATCACAGAGTCATTAGCATTTTGTGGGAAATTTGTTAGCATGGGGCAAGGTTGGCTACCTCAGTATATGATAAACTGGAACGCTACAGGTAATTTGACATTTTTGTTTGCAAAAAGCATCTCAGGTCTCCATCTGCACTGTTGCAGGTCTCTGGTAGGCAGAAATCAACAACTTCATGGGCCTGCACAAGCCACTAGAGCAGGCATAGGCAAACTCGGCCCTCTGGATGTTTTGGGACTACAACTCCCATCATCCCTGACCACTGGTCCTGTTAGCTAGGGATGATGGGAGTTGTAGTCCCAAAACAGCTGGAAGACTGAGTTTGCGTATGCCTGCACTAGATACCCCTGAAAAACTTTCTTCTCCAACTGCCACTCAAACAGTGAAGGCTAGGAGTAGTTGGCTGCACATGCTTATGTGCGTATTCTTGCATTTCACACCTGCAGACATGTGGAGGCACACAGGCCCCTGCCCCAGCTGATCTATGCAGATCAGGCAAGGGTTGTGGTTATCACTCTCTCCACACACCAAATCTGATGACTGGAGAAGGTGTGATTTAAATCCCCATCAGGGTGCTTGGCTGCCTACCCCAGTGCTAGGATTACTTTATTTTTTTCCCACTTTTTGCTGCTGGTCAGAATCAATGGGGCCAGAAAAAAATGCTTGGCAGAAATAAGTAATTAATTCAATGGGACCTGCATGCAACTAGCTTGTTCTAGACTCAACTCAGCCATATTATATGGCCTAGTGTTGAATGTGAAATGACCCATGCCACAATTAATGAAACCATTTGCAAATTATAGTTTATGATTTTCAGAATTCAGTAGAGTTTGGTATGTTTATATATTGTTGATAGTGTTACAGTAGAATTAAAGATCACCATTTGCTATGTTGTAGTAGAGAGGATAGAGTATAGAGCTGCTGCATAGATGGATTGACACACTGTGTATTAGGCATCTGTGAGACATCTTCAAATTAGATCAGTGTGGATTTGGGGGTCTCAAGAGCCTGTAAAAACATGTGAGACTCTCACACGCTGGCATACCCTGTTGCTGGCACAAGGTGGCATGCTAGGAGAAGAAGCTTGTTCTGTAGTTTTGAGTGTACCTTTGCACAACTTTTATTTTGCAGTGCACTGTTAAAAGCTGAACCTTTTCCTGCACAAGAAACGGTTCTGCAACAAGGTACAATTTTGTGTTCCAGTATTTTTCCTTTACCCATAGATCTGACAGGCCTTTTATATTTCTGCTTCTGCTAGGGTTGTTCTGTAGGAACTAGATAAAAGTTCTTGAACCAAGATTGACTGACCTTAAAATCTTAATACTTCTCTATCCCAAATGTTGTTAATTTGTTAACTGAAACGTTTTAACGTATTATTTTTCTTTTTTGGTAGGTTATTCTCATTCTCCTGATACTGATATTAAGGAGGAAAATTCACCAAACTATACAGCTCTTTCATGTTGCCAATAAAATTATTGGCAACGTCCCTTCTTTGTTCTGCCAGCCTCTTTGGACTTTTACAATACTTCTTTTCTTCTGGGTGTACTGGGTGGCTGCGTTACTTAGCTTAGGAACTGCAGGTTAGTAGACTTTTTTTCTGTGATACCAGGCTATATCAAGTATTTTCTGTTAAATATGCACTTTTTGATGGTGAAATATACACACGAATGTGAATGTATAAGTGTGTTTTTAATTTTTTTGTATTTCAACCATTGTTCCTGATAAGTGAAAGGTAAGTTTTCTGGCACATTACTGAGGATATAGAATCTAATCACGTTAGATCCTAAAAATAATATTTGGTTTGTGTTGACTATGTAAAACAGCCTTGTTTTCTGCTACAAATGATGTACCTGCCTGGCTCTGTTTTAAGAATATGTGTTGGATATAGTTGCCACAAAGGTTCTGATGTGTATCATACAACCATTTTAGGTGTCAACTAGAATTTATCCAACTCTTCTTAAAGCATGTTCTGGGCCATGTGGTTTTATTTCCCGTTTTGATTTGCTGCTCTTGGCACCATTATAAAGGTCAGCATTTCCTGGCAAAACTGTCTTTAGTTTCTCTTAGACACATTTTAAGGAGGCTTGGGTGGTTGTGACCTTGAGTTAGAAAGGCAAAGTTGATACCGGTACATCCATGTTGTAGCTTATTGTTGCAGCAGCACAGTGCAATAAATGTTTAGTTGTTTGATTTAATGCACCACACCTGCTAAAGAAATATTTTGCTTCTGCTGTAGAAAAAATGTGGAGAGAATAAAATGTGTGCAGATGGCACATAAAGTAATGAGGAAGATTACAGCACAGTAGCCTGATTTGCGTCTTGCAGTAATGGCTTACTTGGGACCACACAAACATGAAGGCTTCTAGAGGGGAGCTTGCAGCAACATCATTCCTTCCATATATTAATTGTTCCCTGGCCATGCTGAGCTAAACTCAAGGTTTGGCTTAGCATGTCATCTGAACCTGGGCTTCTGTGTCAGTTCTCTCCTTGCTATCCCTGAGGTGTGCCCAAGGTTGTGGGAGTAAGGTTGACTTACTGAGACCTGCAAATGAGGCCAATATAAGTGTCAAATCAGATAGGCAAGATGCTAGAGGCATCATTTCCCTTTCTGTGGAGTGTCAAAAAGGGTGCCAGTTGTTCTGGCTGTCAGTTTGTATCCGTTAATATCTGTACAATTTTAATATGCAAGCTACTACCTGCTTTGTAGAAGTAAGAACAAGAAAGAGCCTTGTGGCACCTTCAAGACTGACCAATTTATTATGCCACCTTATTGTGTCTGCTGCAAAAGACTAACATGGCTGTCACTCTGGAAAGTATGTACAAGTACTTGCAAAAAGATCAACTTTTGTTTTCCTTCACCTTTAAGTGACAAGCGAGTAGTTAGCAGATTTAATCCGGCCCTGTTCAAGCTGTTGCAGTGCAAAACATTAGCTTGATGTAATTGCTGCAAAACTAATTCAGTTGACTTCTGTACGTTTTAAAAGTCTGCACATAGAACAGCATTCCTGGACAAGGTCACAGAGTCGAGTCTCAGAATTGCTCCTTACTCAGCAAATATTTCCATTAAGTACTCATTGTGCTGTATCAGGTGTCAATAAATTCCCCTACTCCATCTGCAAACATGCGTTGGCACAAGATAGTGTTAAATTGCTGGTATATCCCTGCCCGTTAATGTTAAGTGTTGTAATTGTGTCACATTCCAAAATGAGTCCACCTTCCTTCCTAGCACTGTCTGCCCTTTACCAGAAGATTTATTCACCCTGCTTTTCTAGTCCAGATGACCACTTTCAGGCTACCTTGAAGAGTGGAAGGCCTTAAATAAAATAAATGTTGGCACAACCTTCTACTTATAAGAGTCCTGACAGGTTTTAACAATGGCCTATCATTTCCATGCAATAAACTAAACCATTAGCAAATATTTACAGAAGGCTATCAAAAGTACAACATTCTGAGTGGAATGCAAGTCATGCTGTGATGAAACATTCCATCTGCTCAAGCATTTCACCTTGCCAGAAGGAAAGATCCCACAGCTCTCTCCTGCATGCTGTTCTGGGGATTCTCCTGACCACTCTCCCAAGCCAATTTCAGGGAACAAACGGGATGTAGAGAGGAAGAGGGGAGCCCTGTTGCACAAGCAAAAGTCTTTGCACAGGGTTTCTTCTGATGGGGGTTGTTGAATGAATCCCACCCTCTGCACATTGTGGTTTGTAACTATTGTTTGCAAATATGTGCTAATAAGAAAACGTTCTGGAGAATAATGTATAACTGATTCATTAGCCCTCTTCAGGTGTTCCAATGTGGCGACAGCAGCCCAAAGTCATCCACCTTCCCACTGCTCTCATTTGGGCCAGTTCACCGGGGTTTATAGATTTATAGTTCTTAAAAACCCATTTAACAACAAATCAGCTGAATTTTATAAAAAAAAAATCTGTCATGGTTAGAATAGTTGAACTAAGAAAAAGTACATTAAAGTCACCATTTAAAAAAAAAAAGTTTGTTGAGTCATTACATTTTTGTGTGTTTCTTAAATTTGCAGGCAATGCCCAAGTTGTTTCAAGAGGTCAAGTGGAATACAATATTCGGTTTGGCATTCGATACATGTGGTGGTACCACTTAGTTGGGCTTATCTGGACAAGTGAATTCATTCTAGCATGTCAGCAGATGACTGTGGCTGGGGCAGTGGTTTCTTACTTCTTCAACCGGTATGTGTGGCATTTATCTTCTTGCCAGGAGTTTTATTTCTTAGTCTTTATTTTCAATCTGTTGTGAAAGAAATTGTTTTTTTAAAAAGCCACAGATGGTTGAACTTTGAAAGCTAGGGCTACAGTCCTACCCTCACTTATTTGCCTGGTAGTAAACTCAGAAATTACTTTGAGTAGATATATATTGGAATGCAAAGTTGGTTATTCTGACATTGTTAGAGATGAACTGCAACAAGAGCCACTGTAGCTTAGTTAACAGACTGTAAACTAAGCACTTTTTATTTCAAATGTGAACTAGAAAGAACTGTGAACTAAGCAGTCCTTATTTCGAATGTCACTATGGTATGAACTTAGTGGCTGCATTTGAACATAATACACAACCATAGCTTAGTGCTATGCGAGTGATATTCAGGCTCATGCACTCTCCACTCGTGTTCTCCATTGTGTCTGTGGAGGAAATCGCAAGTATTTGCTTCAATTTTCATTTAACTGTAATCTTTCACTGTATGGTTAGTTTTATCTGTTATTTGTCTTAACAAACCAGCTTCAAGCTATTGTTCACGATCTTGAATTGATTAGGTAAAATCATAGTTCAAACTAACTTTAGTTCCTGATTTGGGTGGCTTGACAAACAACAGTTACTGGGAAACTGAAGCAGATTGTTTAAGCTACGGTTTAGTGTTCTGTCCAAACCAGGGTAGTATTTGATTTTAGGCAGGCTACTATCTCTCAGCCTTGGCGTGGAATAATGAAACTGAACTACTTTGCTGGCTTGTTGTAATGATTACTGAGATAATGTGTGTGAAACATGTTGAACTCTCTAAAGTGATATATAAATGCTTTGTAAGTGAACTGTGCACCACAGGTCTCTTAGTCACGTATGTATGAGAGTAACTTTGAGGGATAGGGCCATTGCTATAAGTTTTAGAAGTACCAAGGCAGCTTTAGCTTTAGCCAGTGGATGAGATCTAACATAACATTCACACAAGGGTTCAGAAAGCTGATGTTGTGCAAGCAGAAGCACACAAGCTTTCTTGTCATATAATAATAATAATAATAATGGTTGTGCAACATATTTCATAAGTGCAAGACACCTATTGGAATCAGCTGAACGAAGCTTCTACTAGCTGTTGTGTGAGCAGGCTGCCATAACTGGATACCCAGTGCCTCTGGCACCAATAAAACTACAATTCAAGCAATATTTGTTTTGTTTTATTCCAGAATGGACTGTCTAATAGCCGGAATTCAGTCATTCCAGAATAATTCATGTATTGGCAATCACTGTAAACTGATTTTCCACTTCTCTATCCTTTTGTGAAGGTGTTAATCAACCTTCAATTTTTTTGCACTTCAAAGCTATAATTCATGTCATTCTATACAAATATTATCTATAGTGACCTCTTAACAAGACCTCTGTTACATTTTGACAAATAGTTTATTTAAACCCTTTTTTATTTTCATGAAATTAGCAACTCGTCCTCTATTACATTCATAAACTTTCATTTTCTACATGCCATACATAATACTGTTCTTCTTGCAAAGTGATATGTTCTCAGCTGTCTGAATTAATTTAGATCCCATGTGAGGGTAGCTTGTGCAAGCAATTTTTCATACTTGAAAAACCTGTCTGGCTTGTGCAAGCTTGTCTCTATGTGTGAGGTTGATTTGTTGGGTTATGCCCATTGTCAGTTTCACTTTACATATGATTCATTCTTTAAATTTTGAAAGTTCCCAAATGTTAGTGGTGTAATTGCTGCTTTTTAAAATCCCCACTCATATAATGGAATGAGTGCTTATTTGAGGAACATTGCCTTTGGGAAGAAAGAATGCTCCTGGCATTCTCAGTTGTGGAGTAAGGTTGACAATGGTAGATGTTTTTAGAATGTTCTTGGAGGTATTTGTATTCATAGCAGTTCTTCCAGCACATTTTTCTCCTTAGGAAAATCACTGTGTGCTGATTTCAGTAGGAATTTGTTTCAAAATATCACATTTGTACTACAACATATGTACTGGTCTTACATCATGCTGTTGATGACAGACTGGGCCACTAGGGGGCACAAGAGGCACATAGACTGAGCCAAGGCTCTGAATCCACCTCAGAGCCCAAATGGGTCACCTCACAGTATTTCTCAAACTTAGGTCTCCGGCTGTTGTTGGACTAAAACTCCCATGATCCCTGACCACTGGTCCTGCTAGCTAGAGATGGTAGGAGTTGTAGTCCAACAGCAGCTGGGGATCCAAGTTTGAGAAACACTGCCTCAGGGGACATGCCAAGAGGACTCCCCCTCCCTCCCTAGCACCAAGGGAAGATTTTTCTTGAGGATGAGACAGAGGAAGAGAGAAAAAATAAACAAATAAATTGTCCTTTTGGGAAAACCATGGGTAGGAGAGAGTATGAATTATTATGACCCTTTTGAGGGTTTTAGAAGCTAAGGAAGAAAGAACACACTGTGGTATTTTGGGAGAGAAACTGAGGCAGTGAGAGGGAAGATTTTGTAGTTCATGTGTACCAGCACACAGCACTTTCACTTGTAAACCATGATTTAGCAAACTAGGTCATATAGAAATGACTATAAGAAATAGTCATTTCTGACACTGTTGTTACATTATTCCATTCATTCATCCATCCATCCATCCAATTTGACCCCAGTTAATAGTATAGGTCAGGGTTGACTTAATTCATACAAGCTAGAGATATTGATCTCACCAGAATTTTCCCAAGGGTAACAAGCATGCCTTCTCTCCTCGCATTCTCGCCTTCTGATAAAGTGCACCACTGTAACCTTCAGAATGGCTTTGTTCCTTTGGCAAGAGCCATCAAATTAGAGTTGATGTTTGCGTGCTTTACACCGTTTTCTCTTTTATAATGCTAGATGATGTATGTTAGCATTGAAATTCATGTATTTGCCAAGGGAAATGAGCCACCCTACAGTATTGGTCATTCTTCCTGTGATTTGCTTTGCCAGCACATAGCAGTATTTAAACCAATGCAGCGGACTAAGGCATGTAGAAAGATGAAGCAAGAATGCTATCACATGCTTTGGGGCAGTAGTATGGTATGTCACGGAGCTTTGTTTATCACATTGCATGCAGAGCCTTTCCCTTTAGCTAGTAAGCGTTTACAGGAAATAGAGCAGCCTTTACCTCAGCAAACCTGCTTCCTCACTACACAAAGCAATCTATTAGGCATTTTGCAGTCTCTCCATAAGCGGAATTAAAAGTGGGGAGGGTGGAGAGTTGTTTCAGCTGGATTAGCTTTACAGGGGTCATCTGTTTGACCTGAAAAGGTACTTTGCTTTCTTTTATTTTTGATAAAAGATGCATTCTTTAGAGCTGTTAATAATTTAATAACAGACAGCTTACTCTAACACCTACTCTTTTATGATTTGTGAAAGCAGAACTCAGTATTTTGAAATCTGCCTTTAAAAAGGACTTCATATTGAGAGGTTGCATTTTAAACTTACAGTTTATGGTGAGTAAGGATGCAAATTCAGTACCTTTAAATGAGTGGCAGCGCAGCTGAGTGACCAATAAGTGGGTATGGGCTGAAATCCCAACTCAGGCCTAATTTCATCGGTTGACACTGGGCAAGTCTGTAAAAATAGTAATGATACTCTTGCTGTTATTTCACATTTACAGTATTTCAAATCAGAAATATATAGAAGGCATCAAAGGATTGTTGGAGTGATAGTAGTGGGAAAGAGATGCATTGCTTGCTTCTCTTTCCACTAAAAAAATACAATGCCTGAAAAGTGCTGGACCATATCATAAGATTGTAAAGTTCTCTGATGCTATGGAATGAGATACCTCATACTTGTATTTCACAGAGGAAAGGGAGCTTCATTTTACAAATAATTAAATATATTTTTATTATGTAGACAAATCCACAGTCAATTTTGTGAGTGTAGATTATTTTATTTACTTTATAACAGCACAAGGAACAGGGCACATGCCACCATGGAACTATCTCAGCAAGCAGGAATTCAGCTCAGAAAATTCATGTTGTAAAAGTGTCTGCAAACAGTATCAGGGGTATCTTCTTCTCTTAAGAGTCCTCTTAACAGCTGTGTGGTACTGCCCAGTTGAACTTTGCCCAATGAAGTAACCATGTACTAACTCAGTACTGCCCAGTACTAACTCAGCATTATTAGATGACTTCGATTTTTTCTCTGCAGTTGATGACATTTCCTGAGCCATATTAGCTCCACCAGCTGTCTCTTATCTTGCATCTTTGCATTTTTTGTTCAATCTTAGATAAAAGGAAAGTCTTTGTTCTGTTTTTTGACCTGATAGAGCCCATAAAGCCGCAAAACATTATCAGAGCCTGTTTTCTTCAGTGTTCCTTGGCTGGAACCAGGCAGTTGAAGAATTTGTTATAGACTTATCCAAACACACTTCAAAATTTACCATTTGACTACATTAATGAACACACTTTAGGTCCTCGTGCTTTCAGTAAGCAATTAATTATTAATAAATGCATAATCCTTGCCTTTTTGCATGTCATATGCTTGGTTAATATATTTTTTGAATATATTCTGCAGTTGTATTTTCTCTAGGTGTTTCACATGTAAGCATTTATGAAGAGACATTTGATTAAGCTAAATTCAAACCGAGATAAAGATCTATTTCAGAAACATAAGAATGATGACTTTTAGAAAGTATGTCAATGTACTTATTTTACATAGAAATCCAGCACTTACCCCCAAACTGTTCCCCTGGCCTGAAGAACTGAAATGAATGCATACCATTTTCCTGGTATTTCCTATTGAAAATAATGTGGTACATGCATACATAAATATAGCCTTATAGCTGTAGAGTAGCTATTACTGTGGAAAGGCTGTAGGGATTGTATTACTATGATACCTACCTAGGCTGACGTGGCTATGTCTATTTAAATTCCTGCTTAGGTGAAGATTTAATAAAAATATATTTACAGAACTTCAGTTTCATACTTCACCATTGGCTCTTGTTCTTTTGCGAACACTGCTCCTATTTTGTAAAGGTCATGGCAGAAAACACTTGAAAGAGCGAACATTTTAAAGTGTGGTTCTCATTTCATTCATTCTTGAGGCTTGTTTTGGATTCATATTAATGCAAGCTTGAACTCAAATAATACTTGAGAAGTTCTGTTACAATCGTGTCCTGTGATTCATATTAAGCTCACCTTCAAAAGCCAGCTCACAGAAATCTATGGTTTGATCTCCCCTCCCCCATCCATTATAATGCTACAATCAATCCTAAGCAGTAAAGTCCTCATTTCACCATTAGCAGTGCTGCATACCAGTTTTATAGGTTTTTTTCGGAAAGGAGGCCTAATCTTATATTTAATAAGTGAAGAGAAGAAGAATTAGAGTTTATAATGAAATGGCAAATAGGGATTGATCAGAATAGTGTCGGGGGGGGAAAGAGATTAACTAAAAACTGTATACAGTACAGTACTACAAATTTCATATTGGCTTTTCCCTGTTTAGAGGTCTATTAAAATCTTACCGTTTTTAATTATTTGTTTACTTACAATAATTAGACTGCTAATAAAAATGTTTCCAAGTGGGACACAGCATATTAAAAACAGGATAAAATTCACAAATCTTAAGCCTTAAGGTACTATAGAATAGAACCAAAAGCAGGAGCACTATTCCCTGAATGTTTGCCTGAATAAAAACATTTTAAATATGCCATTTGCAGTTGTAGCATATCAGGAGATACTGTGTGCCATAACACTGAATGCCCTCTTATGAATATTTCTCAAACAAACCTTGGAAAGCATGAGTCCTTATCTATACATATGTTTGTTTCTGGTCTCACTGGGGACCACGCCACTCTTTTTGCTGGAAGCAGCAGATCTATGTACTCAAAAGATAGGTTCTCCTGTGCCCATCAGATCAGTGAAAGTGGTGACCATGCAGATTTCCCCAGGGCTCTACTGAGCATGTGAAACTGCATTTTCATTCAGGGAATTTCCTATGTGTGTAAAGATTAATTTCCATAGAGTATTCCATAGTGTATTATTCAGAGAATAGGATTGGATAGCACAGTTGTTTTGAGTGGTTTGTAGCCCCCAGTACTGTCACATACATAATGGAGCTTCTGGAATGGCAGGGTTGAGAGCATGTAAATTATAATGGCCTTAAATATATATGCATCCAATTTGATGGCACGTGGGCTCAATTCAGTTTTTCAAAGGGCAGTAGATACAGGACTTCCGTCATAATTGGTTAACAAACTATGAGATGCCGATCCTAATAGCTATAATGTGTTTCATTTTATTATCTGTGTAGTTTTACATGTTTGTTTTTCATTCTAGAAATAAAAGTAAACCACCAAGTCATCCTGTCCTGTCTTCCATATCAATTCTTTTTTGTTATCATCTGGGAACAGTTGTGAAAGGGTCCTTTTTAATCACAATAGTGAGAGTCCCAAGGATAATTCTATTGTCAATTTATAGCATCCTGGAAAAAAAGGTAGGCTTGTACTTTAGTTTTGTAACGCCATCATATAGCAGTTAATGCATCAAGGAGCAGAAAGTAATGATATCTGAGCATCATTTCCCCCTCTTGTATTTATTTTTTACTTACTTATTTATTGAGCTTTATAGCTCAATATCATCCCAATTCCAAACGTTCACAGCAGGTTACAAAGTTCAAGACACAACATTTCTATTGTGCAGTCTTAAAAATCTCCACCCCTTGATGGCTTACCTATAACCTAGGGATGAGGAACCTCTGACTTGTGTGCCTAACACAGACAGATTTTGACAAAAGAAGTATTTAGGGTTTCATGGATTAAAACTGGAAGCTTGAATTACGACTGTGAGATAGTATGGAGCTAGTGGAATTATAAACACTAAAGAAATTCATTTTCCTCATACACCTTCTTTAGGCATTGAGCTGCCACGTTCTGAAGAAGCTAAAGCTTTCTGAATAGTTTACAAGCACAATACCGTTTTGAATGTTGAGGATTGATCAGGAAAAGGTTGATGGCACAAATCAAGGAAAGGCATTGCTTGTTACAGGAATTAATTCTAGATATGATTTCTAATTACCAGCATTTTAAAAAAAAATATGCTGAATCCTTTAAACATTTTTATTTGTTGTTGTTTAGTTGTTTAGTCGTGTCCGACTCTTCGTGACCCCATGGACCAGAGCACGCCAGGCATTTTATTTACATGAAAATAATAAATATTTTGTGTTCTGCTCATCTCTGTCACGTAATATAGTTGATTGTACACATTGTGTGTTACCAGATGTAATCTGTCTTTAAAATGCAGTTGCCACAGTCTAGCAGTTTCTTGTGCATACAGAAACTCTTCTGCCAAATGAAGATCCAAAGTGCAACAATTTCCCTAAATATTTCATATTTGGGGGGAGATGATCTCACATACTACTTCTGCACACGTAGAAGCATGGAATACACTATGATTTCACAACATGCGAATATAAAACACTAGCTTTGCAAATATGTTTCTGGCTTTGACAACTAATTAATGCTGTTTCCCACTGCAGAAGAATACATGTGCAAGATGCATATTCAAATGCTGCTGTTGCTGTTTCTGGTGCCTAGAAAGAGGCCTAAAATGCTTAAACCAGGTATGTTATATCAGGTGAAGTTATGTATATACACTTGATTTTTTAGTGGGGAAAATCAGAATGAAAATGGAGGTTCTTTAGGAAAATACTCCAAAGGTTATTTAATTTTTACTTGCCCAGTTTAGCATTGGTTCAGAAATGCTAATTCTGTTGGTCACTATCACAGCTGTATACTGTGACTATCATGTTTGTCACAAAAATAACCATTATCTACTACTATGGTCTTTGAGGAATAAACAATTGTGAGTTTGGTTGATGCTACCACATGAGATTTTTGTACATGCTTCTCTGTCCTTAGAGGCTGTAGGCTCTCAAAGCAGCTTCAAGACAGATTAGTCCCAAGTTAGAGATATGACAATTAGTTTATACTTACCAGCAATCTCTATCTTCATATCCTTCTTGTTTTTTATTATGTTAAATCTTTGAGGATATAAGTGATGAAAATGCATTTTTGGATGGGTGTTTATAGGATAACTGGGTGGTTTTGCTACTTAAAATTATGCTTGAAATTATTATATGGAATGTTTTCTTAATGTTTCCTTGACACAATTATTTTATGGAGTTACGTAACTACTTATCTATTTTGGGCTTTAAAAAAAGAAAAGAAATGTGAAATATTGTATAATAAATAATCTGTGTAAATGCAAAATTGTAATATGAATTCAGTCTGCTAGTCATACTAAATATTTAGTTGAAACAAACAAACAAAAAAAATTCCTTGCAGTAGCAACTAAGTTTGTTCTTGGTATGAGCTTTTGTGTGCATGCACACTTATTCAGATACACTGAAACAGAAGTCACCAGACCCTTCTATATAGTGAGAGGGTGGGGAGGAGTATTACTCAGAAGGGTGGTGGGAATGGGTGATTGGCTGATAGGTGTAGTAAACCTGTTGACGACTGTTAACGACTGCAATTGGTCTACAGGAAAAAGCAAGGGTTGAGATGGCTAAAAATAGCTTTATCATGTGTAATGAGATAAGAATCCAATGTCTCTGTTCAGACCAGGTCTCTCCATGGTTTTAAGTTTGGTAATAAGTTGCAATTCAGCAACTTCTCTTTCCAGTCTATTTCAGGGCAGTTCACAGAACAAAATCAGTGTACAAAACCACAAAATAAATATAATTAGTGTGGTTCTTTTATTAATTTGAAAAGTGATATTGCATTAGCCCCTCAGGTGCCCTTTTATTCAAATTTTGGCCTCACTCCCCAGTCCGTACAACAAGGCAGTGTGTAGCCCACAGGTTCCATGTCAAAGTACTCTTGCAAAAGTTTAACTGCCCTGAATTGTAGATGTTCTGCAAGTAAATAACTTAGATTCATTGTGATCAGTTCAGTTCAGCTCATTCAGACACCCTTTTATTCCTATTCATAGTCTGCCTACCTGTCGTAAGTAGTCTACCTACATCCAAGGACAATACACCACAGCTCCAGCATGGTACATCATTTATAATATGTGTGCCATCTTACTGTACTATAATGTACCTGGGTTGGGGCAATTCTGTATCCGGCATGGATTGAGACCAGCCAGATTGTATGAGCAAACCAAAGAAGCTAAATACAATCATGTCTGACCATCTTGTTTTTGGCTTCTTTTAAAAGAAGATTCTGTTGCTATGGCTCTCTTTTCACTGAGCTCATTTTTAATAGAGTCCTAGAATGGAAGACTGAATTCAGCTGTTACACAAAGTTGCAATTATTCTTCAGAAGCAGGAAACTTTAGGGCTTGGACCTGTGCCACAGGGCTTTTCTCATGAAGCTAACAGGTCAGTTTTTCCAAGACCCTTGACATTCATTCTGTATTGTGAAGTACAGAGGGATGTTCCCCCCCCCCAGTACTTTTTTTTGTCTACTGTGCTATTTCAAAATATGTAAACAATCTCATTCCTTATTTATCTGTGAGAAATATAGTCTTTGGTTCCCAGGCACTGGAACTTTTAGGGACTGAATTTCTTCTAAAAGGGAGTTGTAGGATAGTAACTTATTTATTTATCACCTTCCACACAGATCTCAAGGCGTTGTACAAAATGCAATAAAAATAGCTGAATAACACACACACACCAATAAAACCCCAACACAGGAAATAACAGCAGATATATCAGAGACCTATTCATCCAGCTAGGAAAGCTTCTTAGAACAAAACTGTCTTCAGTTGTTTCCAGAAAGTTCAGATAGTGGGTGTCTGTCGTGTCTCGCCAGGAGTGCTGCTCCACAGAACAAGGCCCTGCTCTGAGTCTCGGTGGAGTGGGTTTCTGGTACTGTATCTTTAGAACTTGATGGAAAAGCTATATTGTATACCACAGTGACTTACTGGGTATATAAAGGATTAAGCAGAACTCTCTCAAATGCTTTGGGTGTAAGTGTAACTGAATTATCTGTGTTCCAGATTTGCTAGTTTGTGCTGCTGTTGCAATTTTTGTTATCTTGGTCTATGGACTTGCGGTGAACATATGTGCTAACAAAGGATTTAAGTCTTTAACAAAACATGTTAAAGTTGTCAAAACGACAAAGAATCTTGTGTTATGTTAAGGACTAACAAAATTGTCTTATTTATTTGCTAGGCTTGTTAGTTGCTTGTTACACAGAGGTATCCAAGAGACTTAAAACATGTTTAAAAACATAATATTGATACATTCATTCAAAAATGCATGCAGTTTATAGAAAACTTACAACAACATTCCTCCATATCAGCTGCAGGAAACTGTGGCAGCACAGTAAAAGCAAATACATCATCATAATAGTCTATCAGCAGTCTGGTGGGGGAGGAGTGAGTTATGTTTTTACCAGGCACTGTAAAGATGTCAGTGAAGGTGCCAGGCAGATCTCAATAGGGAGAATGTTCCGCAGATGGGGGCTGCAACTGTAAAGGCATAAGTTTTCTTGGATTATATTTCACCTGATAAAAGTCCACAGAAACATATTTCAAAATAAATGGTCAATCTGGATCAGAGTTTTTTTTTTGCTGCAACTGATGAACTGTGTCACCCCTTTGGAAATTGCTAAAGTCGTCAGTTACCAATAGAATTCATGTTTGCAAGTTACGTTTCGTTTGATTTTTCCTCCACCTCCACTGCTATATTAAATTATGTGCAATGATGTACATTCATTAAATCAAGAGTCCAAAACTTTCCTAATTATGAAAAGAAAATTCAAATTTGGGGTATAAATCTTAGTCTGAGTGAAACTCTTCAGCAGATGCTGAGGAATTTTTCAGTTTCAAAAAAGCAAACTTAATTGGAATGTATGTAAGTCCCAAATAAATAGGGAAAACTATAAATTCTTTTGGCAGAATGTGTTTGCTTACTGCTAATCTCTGTTAAGAATGCCAATGAGAGATGGCTTTAAAAAATAGTTCAAAAATGATGTAATCCATTTTCTTTTTCTCTAAACAAAATACATCTGCTTTCAGACTGCTAAAAGAATAATTGTACAGAGTTTCACACATTCCTCTTTCATTTACATACCCACTTTGTACTTCAGTAACTAAATCCTTGAGGAATACAGGGCATTGATCTTCAGAGATTTAAAGAAAACTATTTAATTTGTGGTAAGACGTTTAGCTGTATTTTTTTAAAAAAAACTTTGTTAACCATTTCAGTTAAGAAGCTTTTCTGTGGTTTTTGAAAATTAGGTTCAAAGATTATGCAAGATAGTTTTCATAGAATTATGGAATACTTTTGTCAGACCTGGTTTTGAAGTAACTTAGGCTAGGTTAAGATTTCTACCTTCTACTTGTCATTCTCCTTCCTTCTTTTTTTTTTTTTTTGAAAAAAACTAAACCAATTTACATTCTAATTACAGAATGCATACACAGCAACAGCCATAAATGGGACATACTTTTGGACCTCAGCAGAAGATGCTGCTGTTATTTTATCAAAGAGTTCAGCTAACACCACAGCAATCAGCTGCTTCAGCGACTTTGTTATATTTCTAGGAAAGGTATAAGCTTATTATCACTGTGCCATTGATTATTAACTGAAAATACTGTCTTGTCAATATTTTTTATAACAATGGAATTCAAAAATTTCAAAGCTCAATTCTCCTCTCATGGCAATTAATATTGCTCCTTGCTTGAAATCTCCCCTAATCAGTACAGTATAATATATGGAAATAAACTAGGATTCATGAGTGATGTTTATAGAGAAGTAACTAAGTTTGAAATTTTTGAGTAAACAGGGAAGTACTGTTTGAGTTGGGTTGGGCATTCTGCAATATTGTGACTTGGCATTATATGAGTTTGAGTTGCAGTGCCTTTCCTTTCCACCCTTCCTGACTTCCTATTTTGTATGAGTCAGAAGAGCAAGCACTAGGAGAAAATTCATATCCCACCTGAGGACATCTTAAGAATACCTTACAGATAAGACCAATGGTCCCTTTGAGCACTGTAGTTTCTCCAATCCTGTTGTAGTAGCAAGCTGTGAATTGCTGTGATACTATAACTCAGAGGGAATCAGGCTGCACAAGGAGAGGAAGGAGATAATCGCACAAGCATGAGGCTTGTTCATGTAATGCCAAACCATAATTTGCCATTACATCTGAAGCAAGCATTGGAAAATGGTGCTGCTTTCCTCAAGCAGTTAATAGTCTTAATTTAAGATAATATACAGATAAGAAATAAAAAGAACAGAGCAAACAAATGTTGCAGCAAGGGAAATAAGATATTCCCTGTGAACTTTTGAATGCAATAATCTCTAAATGCTAAATACACTTAAATGTTTTGGTCATCTTTGGTGAGTGAAGTCTGCAATAGCTTCTTCTGAAATACAGTCTCTACATTTATTTCCAAACAGGTGTTTGTGATATGTTTCACAGTTTTTGGAGGTTTGATGGCATTTAACTACAACCGTGAATTACACGTTTGGGTAGTTCCACTGCTGCTGATTGCTTTTTTGGCTTATCTCATTGCCCACAACTTCTTATCAGTATTTCAGACAATAGTGGAAGCCCTATTGCTTTGCTTTGCTGTTGACAGAGAAACAAATGATGGATCTGCAGAGAAGCCTTACTTCATGGACCAAGAATTAATGGTAAGCAGTTACAGACAAAACTTTAGCTTGGGCAAGTAAGCAGGCACTTCTGTGGGTCTGTTCACACTGGGATAATCTTTGCCATGTCCTTGGCCACAGAGGTGGAGATGATTGACCAGCCTGGTCTCAGTCATCTTCCTGGGGTTGAGGAGAGCTTCACTTAGAGGAGATGGTATTGAAGTTGCATCAGTGGTTCTGCCTCTGCCTTAAGGCTATCCAATAACAGTGAGGTGGGACTCTCTTCAGGCAACTCATCAGGTCCCTCCCCAGCATCCAGATCAGCTCCTTCCAGACAGGGTCCAACTCCACAGTCTCTACAGGGCTTATGACACAATCAGATTGGGCTTACATCCAGATAAGTGTGTGTAGGATTACTGTCTTAATATGATGTGCAGTGCAATCTGGTGCACATTTACTCAGGTAATCCCTATTATGCTCAGTGGGTTTTACAACCAGGTGTTTGTAGGATTACAGCCTTAAACATTTCCTTCTATTGTTGACCGCCTCCTGTGATGTATGTATGATGATTTTAGGGTGGTCCTTGGCTAAAGGGCTGGGCACTTTCAGAAGTCTTTAAAGGTTCCTGCACACTTGGTTCTTGGACTCTCTTACCTTCGTGCAAAGAGGGGAGAGAACTCTGTTGCAACAGAAAAATAAACATATGCCTTGCTTTCACTGCATCTTGCCTCTACCCATTCATCTCTGACCAATCATAGACTTGGAGGACTCAGTCCCTTTGGGAGTTGGGCAGCAAAAGTCAACCCCCTTATTTTTCTACAACCCATCTTAAGGTATAAAAGCTAACAACATAATCCTAAACAGATTTAACAGGAAACCAGTCCCACTTAGCTCAGTGGGTCCTCCTGCTAATATCCTTAGCATTTCAGCCTTAAGTACCAATTCTATATGTTTACACAGATAAAATCACATTAAGTTTAATAGGAGTTCCTGATAATTGTGCTTAGTACAGTTTTAATTAAATATTTTAAATATATACCAACATTTCTTGGTGTGAGAGTATGCAAGTGTTTGAGTAAAAAGTTGGTCCAGTAGAACAGAAATGCAAGGCCAACAGAACAGCACTGATATTTTTCCTAACTGTTCTTCTATCAAGAGGTCTAGAAAAGGACAACCAAATTGATCAAGGAGGTGGAAGAACTGCTTGATCACAACATTTGGGGCTTTCTAGTGTAGAGAAAAGGTGAGTTAAGAGGAGACGCAGTAGAGGTGTATAAATTTATGAAGAAAGCGAATGGAATTACATCTTTTCTCCCCCATAACACTAAAACTCAGAAATATCCAATGAAGTTGAATATTGGAAAATTTAGGGTGGGGAAAAAAGTACTACTTCACACACTGCATATTTAAACCATGGAATTCACTTTGAGAATGTGAAAGGCCGCCTGGGTAGCTTTAAAAGATTAGACAAATGCATGGATGGTAAAGCTATATTCTGCCTCCACTGTTGGAGGTAGCATGCCTCTGAATGCCAGCTGCTGGGAATCACTAGTGGGAAAAGTGCTATTGTCCTGAAGTCCTACTTTCAGACTTCCCATAGGCATCTGGCTGGCCACTGTGACAACAGGATGCTAAAATAGTTGGGACATTAGCCTCATCCAGCTGGTAATTCTTAAGTTCTTAAGGGCATATATTTTCCTTTTGCAAATATTATCTGTATTACCGCAGAAAACATCAGCTTTGGCTAAAAAAAAATCAGAAGTGGGTTGTCAATCCTAATCTAATATTGACTAGATCTGAAATTTCTCAGTAGCATTCAATTGGTTGTTTTGTTCTTTGTAGAACTTTTTGGATCACAGCAGCAAGTTTGCAGAGAACACACACAGAAATAAAAATATCCTTCATAACAAGGAATATGGCACAGAACTTCAGCCTATGGTAAGAAACAAGTAAATGCCATAATATATGGACATTAAATAACAAGGTGTATTTTCTTTTGCGGAGGCAGTGAAGGATAGGCGTGCCTGGCGTGCTCTGGTCCATAGGGTCACGAAAAGTCGGACACGACTGAACGACTGAACAACAACAAATTTTCTTTTGCAGTATGAATGTATTTTATACTTTGTGTTTCCAGTATAGTACTTCTAGAGAGGGGAGGAGGATACTTTTGGAAGAAATATTCCTAATTTCAGAGTGGGATACTTTGCTCGTGTAAGCAGAACACACTTTAGCATCATCTTTCTGTTTGAAAGCCAAGCATAGTGGGTACATGAGCATAGCACTACGTTCTGATATGTAATCTTCCCAGACCATATTAGGTATATAAAGGGAGGATTAGGCTGCCATGACCTGTTTCTTCAATGTCGCCACATTCTTCCACTGAATAACGTAATTTCCCTTAAACTGTATTTATACATAATAAAGGTAAAGGGACCCCTGACCATTAGGTCCAGTCGTGTCCGACTCTGGGGTTGCGGTGCTCATCTCGCTTTACTGGCCAGGGGAGCTGGCATACAGCTTCCAGGTCATGTGGCCAGCATGACAAAGCCGCTTCTGGCGAACCAGAGCAGCGCACAGAAACACCGTTTACCTTCCCGCTTGGAGCGATACCTATTTATCTACTTGCAATTTGACGTGCTTTTGAACTGCTAGGTAAAGGAGGGATACTGTCTGCTCGTGTGTTAACGAGATCAAGTTTTAAAATCAGCAACAAAACCAGCACTAACCTATTGCTCTTCTCCCTGTGCCCCCTCTTTTACATGGGTGTCTTTAAGGTAGTGCACAGATAAAGTATATAATATGTAGCTTCTCCTAAAAATGGTAGCAGCATTTTTAAAATGTTTCTGACATAATTTCACTCGTGCCCACTTAAAAAAAAATAGATTTTTTGAAACAATGTATCTGTAGCATAATTGACTTGACTTTTGGTTTTTTTCTGTGCATGGTTTTTACAGTAGCAGCCATCCTTTTCCTGCCAAAATAGTTTTTGCCAGGAAAGAAAATCTGCACGTAGTGCTCATGTTGTAAGCCCTGACAGAGCTTAGGCTCTTGCATATTTTTTTCTTTTCAGAACTTTCTGGTGCATGGAAATAAGCCAGTCAGGCAGTCTGGAAGTGTGGTTTTAAGTTTATTGTGTTTATGAATGGCTGTACTTGGCTTTCTCATTGTATGTGGGTCTTTGAGCATTTTTGCCAAAACAAAAGTCACACGTACACTAGCAGAATAATCTGGAGTATTATTTCTATGCCAAACTTTCTCTTTTTATCTCTTCATATGCTTTGTGTTGCTTTACAGACTTTGTGTTACCATTATGACTAATCCTATGCATTTTTCCATTTTTTCTTACTATAGGCCAGAACTTGAGATGGCTCTAAAAGTACACAGCAAAAACAGCAAAATGCAGATAAAATAAAAGTGAAGGTTACCAATATTTTGAGATAAATTATCTCCTAAATCAGTTTGTACCTCTTGCACTGGAAGAGATGATTAACTCACTCTAACTCAGTGAAAAACTAAAAAAAAACATTATGTATGGTTTTATTGAAATAGTATTTAAATATGTTTTATACTAATTATCAAATCTGCTGTAAGTTTTGTTGCACTTCAACATGATAAAACTGTCTTTTTTGTATAAAGCCCCTTAAGAAAGCACAATGAAATTGACTCAGCGACTTTTATATACAAGTGACTCACAATTTATGTGCATTTAACTTGTGTGCATTCAGCTTTATGCACTTGGCAAAAAAATTGTTGAAAAAAATAAAATGGGGTGGGTGTCTGAGGAAAAGACTTTGGCAATCCCACCTGCCATTGAACCCAATGTGTTTTTATTACATGTGATTTTGACTTTGTACCCTATACCTGGAATGTAGGCACAGCATAAGTTGAGAGTCACCTGTATACAATGCAGCCTGGATAACATCTAAACTGTGAATAATCATGTCATAGATTAAGAAGCAGTGCTAGTTAGAGGGTCCACTATGGTAAGGAGTACGTCGCGGAATCATGTTATCTAGGAATTTTTGGTAATGTTGTTCATATGGTTAGGTTCCTTCCATTGCAGTCCTTTATGGAAAACATTGTGCATGTCCTAAATTAACAAAACCATAGATGTCCTGAAGAACAATTGTATCCTGCAAAGGAGAATCAGTGATCACTCAAGAAGGCAGGTCTTTAACAACAAAGACCAAGAGTTTGGGAATATTTGCTGTATGCATTCCTTTTATTTTGGCATCCTTCGTGGGACAAAGCCTCATTAAATTAGACATATCTATAAGCGCTATCTGGGGTAAGTAACTGTACTATTTCTATACTGTACTACTTCTATACTGTTCCTTTTTACATACAAGAGTATTTTATGATAAAATTATGTTCCATTACATCAAATGATGATCCCCAACTACTAGTAGTCTTTTTCCTAAAAAAGTAGTCATTTTCTTTGTGTGCAGAGGGCAAGATGCAGCCAGACCCTTTACTGGTTTGCATATTAAGTTATGTGGCACACAACTCAGACAAGCCCTTATCTCCCAAAGAACATCTGCATAACAGGCTTTCCCCCCCTTTCTGAGCAAAACCACCTCTTTAAAGTCTAAAAGCATACTGCTGGCTGCAAGTAAATTTTGCCTTGAATCTCTCTGGATCCTAAACTTTTACTTGTAAAAAAGAGTTCATTGCCAAAAGTTATAAGCAGCAAGGTAGAATCACCATGAGTGCATTATTTCCAATCTCCAGCAAATTGTTTTGTTGAAAATGAAAGAATATGTTTTGGACAAGTTATAAACAAAGGGACAATTGTAAATGTTTTCTGTAATTTGAATTTTGTATTTAATAACACAACATTTATTTATAAAAAATACAACAAGATCGGTTTATGATGAGAAATGTGGCAATAAATACAATTCAAAGAAAAGGCAATTCTACATGGATACATTATGGCACAGGAAATAAAAGTCAACGCACCATCAAAACATGGAGACTTCTGTGGGCTCAGAATTTATACAAGCTCCCTTTTTAAGCAAGACAGCTCTTTTTCTATAAGCTTGGTCAATTTAGATGAATGGAACACACACAATCACAAATGCACATTTATTATGTCTACTGTGAGTTTAGAGGTTAGCAAGCAAGTACTTATGAATAGACAGAAATCTTGCAGGTAATAAGCCACAACCTCAGTTTTTGTGGCATGGTCCACAATTAAGTCTTACAGTTTTCCACATAATGGAACTGTAAATAAAAACATTTTTTTAAAAGGAAAGGGCTGATATAGTATGTAAAATGCTCATTTCAGAACAAGGTTGTAAAAAAAAATGCATAGTTTTTATTATTAAAAGACTTGGCTGCATAAGAGAACTCTCCCTTTCACAGTATTCCTTTTTACTTCATATGCAGTTATTGGTTATGCTGTAGACTGCAACTGTTACAGCACTAAAGGCAACTAGAGAAGGAAAGGGCAGAGAAAGGAAAAAGGAATGTTATGTAAGGCAATTATTTCCTTAGGTACATGAAGCATAATGTGTAAAGAAGACGGGTAACAATTCCACAAGGCTAGTTTCGTTCTTTACTGAATAAAATAATAAACTAATACTGAGCTTTTGAGGCAAATCTAATAATCAATGCCCTGGTCACTGTACTGACCGTGGTAATCTCTCTGATATTCATCTTGGTATTCGCCGTGATAGTCATCTGGATATTCTGCCTGATAATCGCTATCGCTGATTTCTGACCCATTAGTTCCTGTTCCTTGACTCCCATTATGAATGACAGGTTCTGTTGGTGCAGCACAATACTTTGGGTCATATACTTGCCGTCCAAGCCCATAAACGCTCATCCCTTTCTGGGAAGCCACTTTGTTGGTGCCCATTTGTAGTGAAATAGTGGTGTTGTCCATGGGTTGTAATGTGAGCTTCTGGTCATAAATGTCTCGTCTTGTACCTGGTGCAAGCATCCCTGCCTAAAAACAAAGGTTTTTAAGCAGTTTGAACAGCATTGGGACTTTTAAAATAATAATGAGTGATGGCAGGAATGCACATGTGCATAATATTTTCCAGATATTAAGCTAGATTCAGCAAGCAACAGACTTCTCATCCCATCACAGAAATCAGAATAAAGCACATTATACTACGAGGAAGAAGCTATCGGTGCATGCTGAGGATCTTCACAATTTTGTATGTGTATTGCAAGGATGAAGAGCATCCCAAGCGATTATTCTGAGCTGCAGGCTACATCTTACCCCAAAGCTATTTAACATCTATATGAAGCTGTTAGGAGCAGTCATTAGGAATTTGCAGCACAATGTCACCAGTATAGGTTTATCTATTGTGGGTTAGCAGGTCTCAAGTTCAGGAACTGGGTCATATTGCCTTTTCTGAATAGGGTTGCACTCCCATTGAAGGAGCAGGTTTGTACAGTCATACCCCGGGTTGCACACAACCCGGAAGTGTTTCCGGAGCATGTGCGACCCCCGGAAACGCAGAACGCTTCTGCGCACTTCACACATGCGCAGAAGCGTTCAAATCGCGCTACTTCCGGGTTTTTTCTCTTTTGGGGGGGGCGTTCGTGTTAGACACGCCCATGTTACGTAGCGCGATCTGGAACGGATCACATGCGTAACACGGGGTACCACTGTAGTTAGGAAGTACTCACTGAATTGTGTTTGTCAGCAACTGTAAAGCCCCCTTGCACAGCATTTGTGCTATGTGTAAAGCAGACTGTGCTCCCACATTTTGACCAACCAGGATTTACCTCTGTGTAAGAGCTGGTTGCAGGGAACTCTCATGCACTGGAACCCAGCGCTAAACAGGGCTGACCTTGTACATAAGCTGATCTAGTTTGATCTAGGTGTGAGAGAGCTCCCTAGAAGAAACTCATGTACCTGAACCTGCCAAGCTTCAAAGAGGACTACATTGGACCAGCTGCCACAATGAAGAAAAGCTTCCTTTTAGCAGCACCTTGCTGCCATAGGTGCTCTGAAGTCTCAACTTTCAAAGTTCTACCCACCCCATATTTGGCCCTTTAGGAAGATCCTGGTAAGAATCTGGGCCCACGGATCAAAAAAGTTTACCCCCCCCCAAAATGCTACAGATTATATTATTCTACTGCACACAAAAACAAAAACCCAACCTTTGGTCCTCTTCTTAATTTTGTCCTTGAGATTGGTGTGGAAGCTGCAGCTAGTGCAAAATGTTGGTTTAGAAATATTTAAAAATAAATAAAATACCAAACAATGAAAGATAAATTTTAGGACTTCAGAAACAGAAGTATCCTAAATATGAAAGTAACTTTTGCTTACCTGACTAGCCCCTTTGTTAGTACCCATCTGCAGGCTTATTGTTGTCTGGTCAAATGGTTTATCAGTTTGCATCTTTGGATCATAGAGATGTCTCCTAGTCCCATAGGCAGTCATGCCTGCCTGGCTGGCACATTTATTGGTTCCCATCTATAAAGAGAATGAGGATCACTTGAAGGAGTTCTGATTGAGAACTACCATAAGTAAATGTACTATACTAGGCCAGTGTATTGAAGAATGTAACATATATAAGTTGTGGTTGTGTGCTCAGTGCAGGGAGTTCCTGGTTCCCAGGGAATAAGTCTGTTTCCTTCAGATAGCTAACCTTAGAAGGTGAGCGAAACAGAGAGGAGACCTTCAAACACACTGTAGGAGCATCCTGCTCCTAGAGCTAACAGCTCTTCTGCAGAATGAAGTTCTTAGGACAGGGCTTGGGAAATGATCCTTTAAGAGGGGACATGTTACTTAGTGACTTCCCTACCTTGTCTGAAGGTAGCAGACATCACATATTGTCTAAATAGTATGGGAGAGCAGTCATTGTACACATTGACACCAACAACCTTGGGAAATGTTTGTTAGGCATGTTGTAATCCAAGATCTCTGTGGCAATATTTTTTTCAGAAATGCAGCCTCTTCCAGAGCTGGCATGTATCAATAGGAGGATGTTGATAGAAGGAAAGTTTTAAGTTTCCCAGCCATTGGAGAATTTTGAACTGCAGTGGAACCAGACTGCTGGTGCTTAATATTGAAAAGGTTGCAACATAGCTTTTAAACAGACTTGTAGGAGGTGAGAAGCATCTAGAATGAGATTAAGGAAAGGTGTGTAAATACTCCAGGGATGTGAGGTAGGGAAAGAGAATAATTTTGCAATGAGTGTACTGAGGAACAGTTTAAAAGAACAAAGGACTGTAGAGGTAAATAAGCAAACCAAACACATTTGGAAAGGAATACCATTTAAAATATATGCTAATTCTAGAAGCTTCCAAGTTTAGATGATGTTGGAATGGCTGGTGCTAAATTAGAATCATAGATACAGTAGAGAGATCAGAAATCTGGTGGAAAAGAAAGAATCAGTTGTATACAATTATCCCTGGATGTAAACTACAGAAAGGAAAACAAAGGGCTTATTAGAGTAGTGTTAATCCATGTGTCAAAGCAGGCATAGAGTCAACTCAACTATATTAACTTCAAAGGAACAACAGAATGGGTGTCTTTATGCCCTGGTTTGGGCTCCTTGGAGGTGTATCCGTTTGGTCCCTGTGGTAAGCAGAAGTTGCATTATATAAAACTTTGTTACCCTCATCTTATGTTCTTAAGATTTCAACTAAAAAGAGGACAGAGAGGGTTATTCAAAGATTAGTTACAGAGAGCAAACCTGAAATCTTCACGGCTGTATTGTACTCTACAAATTACATTGTGTGTTGTGGTAGAAATTGCCTGATTACATGAACAGAAGACTCGCACATTACTGAGTAGCACAGGAAGAATAAAGGCAGTGTTAATCATGCTTTTCATGTTAACATGTAAACCAGATCTATGAGGGACTAAAATATAGCAATTCTACTGTTACCTACCTTATTCTTCCTCATGTATATAGCTCATGAAATTCAGTAGCTACTTGTGCCAGCTGCTGTGGATATGAACTCTTCCAGAACTACTCTTATTCCATCTTTGTCTAGATAAATGGCCCTTTGTTGTTCCTTAGAAAGTGTGATCTAAATGTAGTCCAGGTGTATTGGGGAAACATTCCACCCAGACAAGATAAACCTTGCAATTCTGTTTAGCAGGAGCGGCTTGTCTGGGGTGGTGGTGGTAACAGCTTCCTATTAGAGGTGTTGTTGCTGCTTACCTGGAGGGACAGAGTGATGGCGAGGTTGGAGCTATGCAGATGTACCAGAGGAAATGCCAGATTGGCTCTGCCAGGGCTTTGCCCCTCCAAGTAATCAGCAGCAAGTGCCTCTTCCAGCAGGCTATTGCTGTGGCTCAAAGCCACTCCTGCTGTTTACTAAGCATAAATAATTGTCCATTACACCTTAAAAGGTTTTCCTGTGTATACTGATTTACAGCACAATCCCATGGATTCAGAAGGCAGCCCCATTCAGTTCAGTGGGGCTTGCTTCCAGGTATGTGTGTACAGGATTGCAGCCTTAGTGAACTTTCAACTTTTCTGCTTACCTGCAAACCAATCACACTTTGTCCAGCCTTCAGTTTTCCTGCATCAAAACTTCTTGCTTGCTTTTCTGCGTATTTGACACCAATATCAATTGTAGTATGAAAGCCTTTGGTTTTTGCCTAGGAGAAGAATAAAATAACAGCATTTCTAATATACATTTTATACAGGAACACCATTCATATCACTTGCTTTTTGGTTGTCCTTGATTTAACAATTCTGCGTTCAATTTTAAACCAATTAATGCAGGGGTCAGCAAACTTTTTCAGCAGGGGGCCAGTCCACTGTCCTTCAGACCTTGGGGGTCAGACTATATTTTGAAAAAAATACAAATGAATTCCTATGCCCCACAAATAACCCAGAGATGCATTTTAAATAAAAGCACACATTCTACTCATGTAAAAACACGCTGGGTTCCCAAACCGTCTGCAGGTCGGATTTAGAAGGCTACTGAGCCAGATCTGGCCCCCAGGCCTTAGTTTGCCTACCCATGAATTAATGGATCATTGATTGTACAGTTTCAAGAGCTACTTGGCAACAGAGGTGAAGGCATGGACAACATCCCACAACTTCTGCAGGCCAAGCTTAATATTTGGTTTTACCCAAGAGTAATACAATATAGCTGCTAGACAAGTAAAGTCTCAATCCATGGAATTTCATGGCATACCTATTACATACATCCCATAGTTGAAGTATGGATCCTTTTAGATAGTAAATGTTGTAAGAATCCTAAAACACTTTCTATGCTTTACCAAAAGGTACCGTGCTATAAAATTGTTAATTACAGTTAAGCTATGAAAAATGCATGGAACTCACATAGACCAATGTAATGCATTGGACTGCATATGTCATTATGTACATACCAGACCTGCTAGTGCCACCAGTGATGTCTGAACCTGGGTCATATTTCCGTTTTCAAAGAGATCATTTGCTTCAAATATATCATGCGGTTTCATGCCATATTGTTGTATGGCCTTTATAAAATTCCCAATGTTTTCCAGCTGAAATTAAATAAATGCATGAAGGTCTTAGTGCTTGATGATATTGTTGCATAAGGCAGAACTAAATACTGTATGGGAAAGTATGTAATAAACTTGGAAGATTTTTTAAAATAAAGCCACTTTGTAATTGGTTTCAAGCAATTTGGGGTGGGGGCCCGCACTGGGGTTGCTTAAACCTTTACCTGACCTGTTCTCCACTCTAAAATTCCCCCTTTCATTTCTACTTGTCTTTTTAAAGTGGCTGTCAGGATTTTCTTACACATGCTTGCATGTTTTTGTTTTTTGTTTTAATTCTATTCCCCCCATTTCTCAAAGGAGACTCAAGATGGCTTAAACAATAATAACTTAATAAAACGATCTCTTTTAAAAATGCCAATACACATTCAAACATTAATAATACCCAGTCTGTTTTAACAAATTTCAGCAGCACAAAAGTAAAATGAAACTTGTCCAGCATAAATTACAAAATTAACCAAAAGCTTATTTAAAGAGTCAGAGCTTCAACAACTACCAGAAGCAGTATAGTGATAGGGCCTTACATACATCATTCAGCAAGGCATTCAATATAGGAGGTGCCACAACATAAAATACCCTGTCCCTAGGTGACAGACACCAGCCCTGCTTCCTTGAGGCTGAGCCCAGATGACGATTGGGAATGTGCAGAGAGAAACATGGAAGGAGGCGGTTCCTAAGGTGCCCAGGTACCAAGTGCCATTATGTACACAATGCAGAGATGGACTCCTAAGTTCAAGATTGTTTTAAGCACTTGAAGAAACAGCTTCCTGCCTTTGAGCTATAAATGAAACCAGCAAAGAATCTAGGCCGATAAAGATCTGGTGGTTAGCAAACTCTTAACTCCTTGATTTTGTTTTACTTTGTTCAGATCTGCCAAACTGGCAGGTCTAGTTTTATTCAAGTTTTCCTACTGTATGCCAGCAGTTGTTTAAATCCAGTTTTCAGTGAGAGACAAAGTTTCTCAAGAAGGCCAGTGTTCTACTATGACCTTTCCTGTCTCAGTATCTATTTTCAACTTCATTTTGTATTGCCCATTTATTCTTTCCCGATTTGTGCAATATGGGTAATTACATTTGTTCCTGTAGTTCTATGGATCATTTATTTGGAAAGCAAGTACAATGGACCAGAACAGAAGGGCATTTGCAAAGAGAAAAAGTTTTCACCAAGCCTAACGAAGTTGTAATCGAACCCACCACTTCTCTAGTTTCTACAATAATTGTCTAGTTTCTTAATATTCTACTCCCATAATATAAATTACCAGGTTTGGTACTTTAAATGGTATTCTAATAGTAAAAATAAAAAAAAGCTTTATACTGTTTATTCATTAATGCTTCATGGTGAACAATTGCTGTTTCCTCAAAAATAAATCTGTAAAGGTGAAGGTGTTGAAGGCCTCACTGTGACAATAACTGTCACTAAGCTTTCATTCATGCATTTTCTCTCTCCTTCGGAGAGAAACGCTATATTATTTGAATACAGTATTTAAATTAGTTTGTTTACCTGATGCCAGTTTAGTTTGGATTGATTGATTTTCTTTACTGATCCCGGGTGAAGTTTGTTGATAAGGCTGTAAAAAACAATGAAGTAAATAAACCGCCTTTCTTTTCACATAGCCACCATAATTTTAATCTCCATATTACAGCACTATTAATGCATAGATAAAAACCAATATATAGTTGTACCTTGGAAGTTGAACGGAATCCATTCCAGAAGTCTGTTCGACTTCCAAAACCTTCAAAAACCAAATTGCGGCTTCTGAAGCCAATCAGAAGCCTGCAGCCAATCAGAAGCCACGGAAGCCCCGTCAGACGTTTGGCTTCCAAAAGAACATTCATAAACCAGAACATTCACTTCTGGGTTTGTGGCATTTGGGAGCCAAAACGTCCAAGCTCCAGGGCATTTGGGATCCAAGGTACAACTGTATATTTTATTTGCACATACAGCTTATATTTGGAAGGCAGTTTAGAAGGGACTTGAGCCACATACATGAATGTTCTCCTTGGGGTGGGGGGAGAAAATAATGTCAGGAAAAACATGCCATCCTGTGCAATGACACTGTTACATTTTAAATACCTATAAATTTTAAATACACTCATAAATGGAAATGAGTGATTCATGAAAAAAGTGTGAGTGAGCAAACCCATTCACCCTTTCTGCCCTATCTCATTGCAATCTGTTGCTTTAAGCAGCTTTTCCCTTGGCTCACTTCTGGAGTTTGAGCTAGGCTGGTGGAAAATTGCTTGAAGCAGCAGAGCACAATGAGGTAAGGAAAGAAAGAATTCTGTTTCTCGCTCCATGTGCTGCTTTTTGTATCAAGGGCAGATCTCTTTCTTAACATGTGAACAGGCCCTTAGAAACACGATTAGATAGGCTCAACAACTTTGGTTTCCATAAAAAGATCCTACAAGTTTGTGGGTGTCAATAATTTTACTTTTCGAAATATGGCAACCCTAGCAACACTTAGTAATTTTACTGGAAACCACAGGAGGGGAGTGTTATTCTGCTTGGATCCTACTTGCAGGTTTCCACAGACATCTGGTTGGCTACTATAAGAACAGAATGCTCCACTAAATGTACAGCTGGCCTGATGTAGCAGGCTCTTATGCTGATTTTAATTGCTCTTTGGCAGGGAAGGTTCTGGTGTATTATCCTATTCCCTTTTCAGTGTTGCTTAGAAGACACACTAGTGATACCAGTACTATTTATTGTTTGTGTTTTGTTTTTTAAGAGGAAGAGAAAAAGCAGCGAGAAAGAGTTCCCAGATATAATGGACAGCAGTGTTCTTTTATTTTTAAAAGTCATGTAGAAAATATTTTGGTAGGTGCAACTTTTATTTATTTATGCAAGGGCAGCTGCATCTTCCAACATTACCTGTTCTATACACCTGTTAAAAGATAGCAGCCCTGCCCTCTTTTGTGTATTGTAATTCTAAAAAAAGAAGAGAGGAGAAAAGTGGGCATATCCAGGGAACGGCGAAACAGAACCCTGCCAGGGGCACAAAAACACCTCTGAATGCTCCGACTTGAGGAAAGAGTTACTTGTGTGGGGTGAGAGGCATAACAGGCAAGTTGTTTGGATTACAACTGCATCAGAATAAACTGAGATGGGGGGTGGGTGGGGGTGACAGGAGGACTGGTGTTGCCACTGCTGTCTTCTTCATGCTCACTACTGACAGGTGATTTTAACTTCTCCCAACTTTTGCGTGCAACCCTCAAAGCCCCCTCTCCCCAGGGTACCGGACTAGACCCTGGCTGCCTCCCACCCTGCTTGGCAGTTGAGATGGAGAGCTCAGCTGATGGCTACTGCAGTAAAGTAATGGGTAGTGGGAGGTGCTGATAGTTCTCTACAAAGGGTGCAAGGGACACTAGGTATGTCTTTGGGCATATCTGGTAAAATAATGGGGGAAATCACACTGTGTCCTAGAATTAAATGTGGATCTAATCTCTGAAAAAGTTGGCTACTGGCCTAGAAACTAAAGAGCTCTGCCTGAAATAAAACATGGTGTGGCTTACTCGCACAGTATGATGCCATCCTTTAAACCCAATTGAAAGTTGGCTCCAATGCTCATGCCAGTAACTTCTTCAATCCAGTTGCGGAGATCTTCCTCTATCTGTGGATCATATTTCAAAGCAATCTGCAATACAAAATAATGATCAATTCAACACTTCCTCTGATTTTATTAATGCAAAATTCATATTTGATTAGACAAGGATATTTTATGAAAGCATCTGAAAATGGATCCAATGCTATCCCAGAAATCAGCGTCACTAATTTGCATAAAGTATTACAGTATTTATCATTCTAAACCCTCATGATAATTTTCAGCTGTTCAAATAAGCCAAAGGGTTTTTTCTTTAGAATTGACATTAGAGAAGAGATTTCCATTCATAAGCATACTCTGCTGATTCAAGTATTCACTGCAATTCTACATGACCCTCCTTTTATGTCACTCTGTTCACTTAGACCACTTGCATCACAGCTGCTTCATAACATATAAATTGACAGTTCAGCATTATAGCAACAGTAACCGCATCTTAAAACCACTTTTGTATTATATTACCCCATTCCCATTCATTTATCATTTGAAAAAGTACAATGTTGGACACAAGGAGGGAAAGAAATAAAATCATATTTGCTCCAGAGCCAGAGAAAGCAGTTAGCAATGCAATCCAATGTATGTTTATTTGGAAATAAATTCCATTAAGTTCAGCAGGGCTTGCTCCCAATTATGTGTGCACAGGATTGCAGCATAAGGGTAAAAAAGACTGTTCTTTCCACTTCCAGTTGTATATGTAGATACACCTCAAATTAAAGAAAAACCTAACATACCAAACTCAAATCACAGATTTGTTACTCTTCAACATACTTTTCGGCAGTTAATAAGCAGTTGCTGATGAATAGTAAAAGAAAATTGCCCCCTCTAGTCTTCACACTGATTATTCTAAGTTGGATTAGTAGAGACAACATTTTACTCTTTTACTGATATTCCTGCTTAACGAGGAGTAAGAGATGTATGTCAGGGGTCCCCAAACTAAGGCCCAGGGGCCGGATGCTGCCCAATTGCCTTCTAAATCAGACCTGCGGGCGGTCCGGGAATCAGCATGTTTTTACATGAGTAGAATGTGTGCTTTTATTTAAAATGCATCTCTGGGTTATTTGTGAGGCATAGGAATTCGTTCATTTCCCCCCCCCAAAATATAGCCCCCCACAAGGTCTGAAAGAGTGGACCAGCCCCCTGCTGAAAGTTTGCTGACCCCTGATGTATGTTCTCCAAGTTTCTCAGAATCTGTAGGCCATGTGCCGAGCCAATATTTCACATTAATACACAGTGTACTATCTGCTTGTATGGTGTTGCTATGAAACATAGCAACATATGTGAAATGATGGATATAGCATCTAAGAAACGTGTTTACTTTTTGCTTTCAGTTTTGAGACATCAATAAAAACAAATGTGGCTCTTGTTTCAATATCACCTTAATAAAGCAACAAAGTTACAATACAATCCCTACAGCCTTCCAAAGGCCACTGAAGCACCACTCTACTGGCAGGATGACACTTACGCTATTGGAAATACCTCGGAGCACCAGGAAAAACTTTTCTGGGTGTGGATGCCCCACCAGCAATGTTCCACTGGTGCAGAGGGTCAAAATGGGGCATTCTGGGAGCAGCTATGGATTCACATGATGCTAAGCCTCCTTCCCCTGACATGCCTCCTACAGAGGTCTGAAGCTACAACAGCACTGAGACCAGTATAGTAATTTCCCCTCACTGAGGTCAATGGGCAGGAAAAACAATCTTGGGGGAGCTTTGCTAAGAAAAAGGGCCAATAAATATTTTAATTAATGATTTATTTATTTTTTTAATGGAGGGTTTGTGCCTTAGGTGGAGCAAACCAACAGAGCTATGGATGTGATGGTTCTACATGGAAGCATAGATGCAGTGCTTCTGCTGAGAACAACCTGCACACACAGAACTCAGAATCTGTTTGGCACCTATAAGGAACTTTCCACAACCTGCTCTCTACACATGCACAGATATGGGGGACACCACTGTACTATCTATATATAATTGAAACCCAGTAATGCTCATCATCAAATGCAGTAATATTCACAACTGACACAGCATACAATCAGAAGGAACACATTGTTTTTAAATTTTAATTTTAATTCTAATGGTTTAAATCAATGTTGTTATCATCCATTTGTCTCAAGAGACAATGGAGTGCGCCTCCAGGGGTGAAGCCAAACTGCTGTGTTAGCAGCACCAAAGTGACCTCCCCTGGGGTGCAAGCCTGGGCAGTGTGTATGGAGGTCCTGGGCTGCTCAGATGACAAGACCCCAGCCCAACCATTGGCCTTGCTGATGTGGTCCAAAGGAAAACGGAGCAATATGTTTGGCACCAGCCTAGCTGCAGGAATTGCTGGAAGGAGGCATACAAGACGTCATCCAACCATCTGGATTTGTATAGGGTTTACTCCTTAGCCTTTTCTTTTTCCAAATTTATCTCGCAAAGTAGTGTAGGTTTAGGATCAGAGTTTTCCTTCCCAGATGCGCTACCTTCCCAGGCTGATGAGCCTCATCTGCCCAATAAATAAATAAATAATACAATATGTGTGTATAATATACAGTTTGTTGCTTCTATGTTTGAATTGAGACCCTTTTTAATAATTTAGAGGTAGTTAAAAGAGCATGTTATCACAAGAGGCTTTCAGAGAAAGGCATTCAGCTGTTGAACTGGAGAGCACAAAGGGTGTGTAATGTTTCTATCCAGACCTTTTATTACCAAGGAATGTCATCAATTTTGTTGTTTCTGCCAAGTCATCATTTTTCAATCTTCATTTCTCAACCTTCCTGAACATTTGAAACATGATCTTTCCATAGTGAGACAAGGAGTAAAATACTTAGTACCTTGAAATGCTTCTTTCCTCACTATGCTCCAATAGTCCTGGACTAGCCACATGACACGTTACCAAGAACTCCAAAAAACATTTACTACACACATGCAGACAATGCTGTATTTGTATTCCCCCGCCCCGCCATCTCCTTCACAATATCACTGAACTAGGTAGTTTTGGGCAGACCTGCAGTACTCATCTGTAAAGGCAAATAAGTCCTTTGTAGCTCTAATAATAATTTTATCAGATTTTAATATTCTATCATGTCCAGTACTTGTGTAGTAATTGCTTCTGTGCTATAAGGTGTGTTGTTCATATGACATAAGGCTACTTGTATGATTCTGAAAGAATGCATAATTGCTATTCTCTTAAAGATTACAGCATATTACATTATTAAAAATATAGGAAGTGTTCACAAACTAGTTTCAGACTTTCTTCACACATGAAGACCTAAAGAAGTAGGGCTTGAGAGTCACTTTCCTTGGCCTGTCATTGCCACATTCTACATACACCAATCTAAGACCTTTGTACTTTGGACCAAAGGTCTGAAAAGGAACTATGTACATAAAGCTAGACACATGTAGGAGCTAAAAGCAGTTTCTACTCCTGCACAGTTAGCGTTTCCCATAACATGGATCACCAAAGCACATACAGCTGTATGTGCCCAGATGTTGCTTTTCAGATCTTAGAATCATAGATTGTAGTGCTAGAAGGGACCCCCAAGGGCATCTAATCCAACCCCCTGCAATGCAAAAATTCTGCCCACAGCCATTGCCTGGGTGGACTTGAACCGCCAACCTTCTGGTTAACAGCCAGACACTGACCCACTGCAGCACTGGAGGATGTATTCCCCTTTATGGGTTAAATTCAGGGGCTGGGCCAGTAGGGTGAGCAACACTGCAGGTGAGACCAGAAGGAACAGTCACACTCACTCGTCTTCCTTGTACTCACTGTACACTGGGACAGTATGAATAGGACTAAGGAATACTGTATAGGCAATTCTACTGGAATCTCAAGAATCCATTGGCTTGCCAGTAACTGGGAGCAAGAATTCAATGACCTGCACAGTTTATAATCTCTTTCCATTACCACCAAAGCCAGAAAAAAGAAGTAAAAAGTAAAAACAGCAAAATAAGTTATGCATATAAGAAGTACAATATTTGTTCAATCTGTACAGTCTAGCTATTCTTCACATGGAAATTGTGCAGAATTTATTTTTAGCTCAGGCTACATACAGCCCTGTTTATAGGACTGGGCTTCCAAAGAAAGTAGAGTTAGATGACTCTGTTCTACTTCCCAGGAATAGGATGCCACTATACTGTACCTTCTTTGTAGGAGGTCCAAAGATTTACTTGGCACTTTTTCCCAAATTGGAGGCAGGGTTTTGCCTCTATTATTTCACGGATCTTCAAAGGCACCCAGAAACAGCTTTCTGAAACCACTATCTTTCTGCAGCATGAGAAGAGTTCATGTATTCATGCTTTGGACTTGCTGCCTTCTCAGTGTGTCTAAAATCATGGTGCTGGAAAAGTCCAGCACTGCATTATCTAGATCATAAGAGGTGGCCACCACTGATGAGGGCATTTGTGCTTCTCCGTAACAAAGCAGCTAAAGTGTTTTCATAATAATAAATATATTATATGGCACTTTCCGTAAGTCAAAACATTCTCAAAGAATTCTTAAAGGTTTTTAAGGCAGAACTTTAGCTACTCTCATTTTTACTCAGCAAGGCTGCTTTTCTATAAATATACAACAACACATATGGGAGAGAAATTAGGCTTACAAGGTCTGTAACTCCCAAAATCCGTTTTTTGAAAAATTGTTCTTTACTGTTACTTCTGGTGACTGGCAGCAGAATGCAGCATTTCCCCAGCACTACCACTGGGGCTTTATAAAAATAAGAGATACCAAATAGTGATTATATGCAAAGGATATACTTTGCACTTACAATCATTTAACAATGAGCAGATGCTCAGGTATAGCTTAGAAGTTGCAAGACTGGAAATGGAGCCACAAAACAGGTCTGCAAGTTGCAGAGTTGGAACTGGCATAGGCAGTGCTTTTTTCTGTTTCATTTTCTACTCATATTGAAATACTGCCCCTCAATGAGGCTAAACTTAGATTCGCAAAATGTTTAAGGGGATGTGTACCCCTGCGTCCCTCCCTGGGCATAGGAACTAATCATATGTGGGAAAGTGAGATTTAATAAACAAGAATAAAGAATAAATTAAAAGCGCCTGAGGCTGTAATCCTAAAGTGGTGGTGGGGAACTGAAGCCAGATGAACTACTATTTAGCCAAGGTCCTGAGGGTTTCTTGCTAGCATGGGAGAAATGCTCTGGTATGTTTCCATGCGTTTTGCAGTTCTTTTTTTTTTCCTTTTCTTTTAAACATTATTTTCCTCCCATTTGGAACAATTTTCCCATTGGGATTTTTTTAATGCCCAATTTGGGCAAATTAGATCAAATTAGACCTCCCCAGCATGCACCAAATATTCTCCTTTTTTGATCCAACTAAAGTTGGACCTCCTATGCCAGTTGAGCCAGGGTCTCATAAGTTTGCAGTGTCAGGGAGGGGGATAAAATATATCCTATGGCACATGGGACATAGAACTACAGCTGAAATGTAATTAAAGTCACCTCCTACTAATTTTTTTACATATAAAGGCAAGCCTTTTCCCCCACCCCTAAACTCCTGCCAGCTCTTAAATTAGTTTAGGAAAAATAGTTGGTGATAAGGGTAATAACTGAAATAACAAATAAAACAGTCATAATTACATTTTTATATATTAATATTTAAATTTATTTTGAGGGGTGTTGCTGTTTTATTAACCGTTCACTTTTTATAAAGTTTTCAAGAAGTATGGGTACAGACTGCATAGATTCAGGAACAGCTATGAGGTATTGTGCAGAATCACTATAGTAAGACAATAAAACAAAATACAACATTAACTGTATCCTGCTACATATCCAGAGGAAACTCAAACTGACTCAGGAAGTGGATGTACACCAGCAGTTATTACAATGTCCAGTGTTCATTAGGAATAAGGTTAATACCACAAATGTTTTGGAAATACAAATAATACCAAAATGATTTTTTTTGAAGGTTTCACAAGTCCATGTTGTCTAGAAACATAGATAAGGGAATAACATGTATTTACACATGAATGCTTGTATCTGGTTCCCTGATCCACTCTGTTTTGACTTCGTAAGTTTTTCCACCAGCAGTACATCCCAGACCTTGCACCAGACTATTATTATTTGATTTTATGGTTTTTAATTGTTTTATGCTAGTTAACAGCCATGGGACCAACCAGATAGAAGGACAAATAGAAATTTTCAACTAAATAAATAAATACATAAATAGACAGGTAATATTACTCAGGCTTCTAGTAGTTTATTACCTAGTACATCATGTAAAATTAATCTCTGCTTTGGCAATGAATTGGTCATAATGCTTTCCTTTTTCTGCTCTCAGCCTTATAGGAGCCACATTAATTCTGATTAGTGCTACAGATTCTTTAAAAAGCTACTGAATCTTATATTTTCAAAGACAGAAAGGGATCGTTGCTTTTTGTAGAAATAGTTGTGGTGCAATGTTATGATCTTGCACACTGCACATAAACTAACCTCACTAGTCTGCAAAAGAGCATCAGTTAGAAACACAAATAATTAAGCAGTACAATGGTACCTCGATCTAAGAACGGAATCTGAACGGTGGAAGGGCACCGGCAGTGGGAGGCCTCATTAGGGAAAACACGCCTCGGTTTAAGAACAGTTTCGGTTTAAGAATGGACTTCCGGAATGGATTAAGTTCGTAAACCAAGATACCGCTGTATATAAATATCTTAAATGAAGTAACAGTGAAGTACTATTTGAAAATTAACATGTAGCAAGTACGGCATATACCATGTACTGTGCCAGCAACACAGGAATATAGGAAGCTGCCTTATACCAAAGTCAGACATTGGGCTGTATCCAAGTGCTACATGAACATTCTGGCAGTACAGTGGAACCTTGGTTCTCGAACATAATCCATTCTGGGAATCCGCTCAACTCCCGAAACTGTTCGAAAACCAAGATGCGGCTTCTGATTGGCTTCCAAAAAACGTTCGCAAACTGAAACACTCACTTCTGGGTTTGCGGCATTCGGGAGCTGATTTGTTCGGGAGTCAAGCTGTTCGGGAACCAAGGTACCACTGTACAAGGATTTCTGCTTGTGTAACAAAATGTACTCCCCCCCCAATATGTTCAAAGGATTCCCCTAACCTCTGGGGCAGATTGGTGGTGGTGGTGCAGGGTACATGCAGGCAGTGGCAGAGAGAAGACCTTTTGTGCTGTTGAGACACAGTAGTTGAACACCGCTCGATATTTTCTACATCTACTGTCAGTGGCTGTTTAGGGTTTCAGACAGAGGATGTTCCTAGCTCTACCTAGAGATGCTGTGGATTGAACCTGGGATATTCTGCCTTCTAAAGCAGATGCTCTACAGTACCAGTACCTTGCTCATCTTCCTTTTTAAACATAAAGTGTTCTTTGAAACTCAAAAGCCATTTTGTGATATCTTCTTGGCCCTTGACATCACCAGTTGATAACCCATCCTTTACTTCAAGCAGCTCAAGGTGGTGAACATGGTTCTCCCCCTCTTCATTTAATCTCCACTACAAGTCTGTGAGATCGCTGAGGCCAGGGGTCAGCAAACTTTTTCAGCAGGAGGCCGGTCCACTGTCCCTCAGACCTTGTGGGGGGCCGGACTATATTTTGAAAAAAAATACGAACGAATTCCTATGCCCCACAAATAACCCAGAGATGCATTTTAAATAAAAGTACACATTCTACTCATGTAAAAACACGCTGATTCCTGGGCTGTCCGTGGGCCACATTTAGAAAGTGATTGGGCTGCATCTGGCCCCCGGGCCTTAGTTTGGGGACTCCTGGGTTAGGCTGAGAGGCAGTGATAGGCAAAAAGTCATCCAGTGAGCTCCATAGCCATGTGGGGATTTGAACCCTGGTCTCCCAGGTCCTAATCCAACACTAGCTGCTACGCCACTCCTATCTGTTAAGTTTTTCAGGTAAATAAGTGTAAATTACTGATTTTGTCATTTACCTTTCAATTTCTTAGCCATTATACTACATTACTTAAAACTATTCCCCAGTAAGGCACACAGGGACCTTCTAAAAAAATTGTTGGAACATAGTGCTGCAATTAAACCCTGTTTCTGCTAGGCCAAAAGCCAAAAAAATGGAGAAACGGGTCAGATTAACTACTGTGTTGTGCACACAGTTGCAATTAAGTGTCTGGCAGTAGGTAATTAGTATATTAACAGGTATCATAAATTACCTGATTTGTTTCATATTTCATTACTCATTAATTGCTGTATTCTACATTTTATTCTAGCTGCTTATTCTTAAGAAGTTGCTCTGCCCTTATATAAATAACAAATGCTAAGAAGTGATTATACTCCATTTCCCCCCATACTGTACTTTATAGTCCCTATTTAAATGCCTGTACACTAAACCTAAATATCTATACCATCTGAATTAGTAATATATCCCAGAGCACATCATGAATAGCAGGGAGGGTCTGCACCATATCCTGGTCAAGTCTTTGTCTCTGTGCCAAGTTTTGCTCCAGGGAAAATGAAAGTCTTGTTACAAAGGTAGCAAGTATCCTGCAATATCTATACAGACCTCTATATCTATGTGCAATTACCCCCGCATACATCAAACAGCAGAACACATGAATTGTTTAACAGAAGTCATGAGGCTGATACCCGAGAGGGGAAAACATTCATGCAATGTTGTGTTCCTGCTCTTTCCATAAATTTATTCAGAAGTAACATTGTACTGTGCTTTGATGTTATTGTCAATTGTTTCTGTTTTTTGCTGCTGTGACATATATGTATTGCACATAGACAAAGAGGAGTTCAAAAACAATGAGATGATGGACAAAACCAAGTACAGTACAACAAATTGATAGTAGCACAATCAAAGTTCTACTTGAGCATACTCTAATAAGGACAAATGTTTCAGTAATTTTCTGGTGAAGTAACACATAAACAATAAAATTTTGTAGCAAACATGAAAAATCCCAGCAGATAACAACTTCATACTTTTACTGATGTTGTTAAATGTGAGTGTAATTTTGGCTACATTCTTGAAACCATCCACCAAAGAGAAATCTCAGTGTCTATTATAGAGCTATTCCACATTTTCAGCAATACAGCCTTTTTCTTTTGAAAAGTAATGTTATTTTATAGCAAAGACAACTGGTGATGTTCATTACACTTAATCAGAAATCTACACATTCTGAAACCTTGAACAAGTTAAATAAACACTGGGACAGATACTTTTCCAATTTAACATCATTTCTCTGATTGACCTCTTAATTCCACCTGTCTGAATAATGAGAGAAGGAAAACTGTTGCAAGTTGTCTTCAAGACTTGGTGATACCACTGGCCCTCAAAGGGACCCCATTATTAATTAATCATTTAATGCATATATTAGACCTTTAGAAGTGGTCATCGGGGGATTTGGTACAAGGTGTCACTAGTACTCTAATCGCACCCAGCTCTATTTCTCCTCTCCACTGGAATCAGTTGGAGCTGTGCAAGTGCTTAATCTGTGTTTGGAGGCAGTAAGGGGTTGGATTGCCCTAAATGGCAGTGCTACAGATTAGTGCTTCCTGGGTCTGGGAATGAACAGTGTTTTCTGGATGGGGTTGGACTCTCCTTGAAGGATCAGGTACAGCCACAGGGCAGGCGCAGGGAAGAGAGATAGCTTGACTACAGTAATCCATACTCTGGAACCTTAGACTGCTTTAATGTACTCTACATGGGATTGCCCTTGCAGGTGGATTGTACACCACAGCTAGGAAAAAATACAGCCATGAGGGTGTTGGCCAGTGTACCTTTGAGATACTATGTAACACCAGTCATTGAAGAAATGCACTGGGGCCTGTTTGCTACTGAGTGCAATTCAAGGTGATAGTTTTGATGTACAAAGCCCTAAATAGCTTAGGACCCAGCTATCTGAAGGAGCACCTCCCACTGTCCTGTCCGTACCACCATCAAATAAGGACCAAGCTTCTGAAGCATGTAATAAAGCAATCTTGGTGGTGGAACAATCTTCCTCCTGAGGTTAGACTGACACTAGCATAAACTACCGGTAGTTTTTGGTGCTAGTTGAAAACATTTCATTTTCACTCTGCCTTTCACTGTATCTGCCTATAGCTGGGGCGAGGTGTACATTGATTTTTATATTGTAAACTGCTGCTGTTGGTTTAATTACGTTGTGGCCCATAATGAAGGGCAGGATAAACATTTTACAAATAAATAAAACAGGACAGTCTCTTGGACAGAGCATGATGCACAGATGTGAGACAAAGACAGGAATAGTTCGTTAATATGTTTGTATGATAAAAGAGACAAAATGGGTTGCTAGGAAAAAGGTAGGATATCCTTTATTTGTTAATCATTGTAACACCACCACTTAACTGCTCTTCATGTTAGTAAGCAATTACAATGTTTTTTGAGGGATTTTTATTCAGTATTAATTGTGAAATTGTATAATTTTATAAGGAAAATGATGGATAATTACATATTTATGTGTTATATGAGTAATAATGTATTTGCATTTTTGTTTGTTTTCATAAGAACACTTTTTGTTGTGAACTGTTTGAGAGTAGTGTACACAGAAAAGCAGTAAACAAATAAATTGACTTACTGACATATGGCCCCATTTATAACAAATCAAGCAGAAAACTTTAATTATTAGCAGACAGATCTGTGAAAGTATCTACGTAACAATTTGAGCTGATTCTCTATTACTAATCATTGACTTCCAGGATACTTAAACATATGTGTCCAGCTGGAATTTTGCACTCTCTTGGGATATATATAATTGAAGAAAACAGAGGTAGGATCTTATGTTTAACTGCTTTTACCTGTCATCCCTATCATCAGCAGGCACCTTCTTTGACAAGTTTTAAATATCAGCTGAAAACTTTTCTATTCCGCCAGGCCTAAGCAGGCAGTGAAGAGTACATCACCAACAATGGTCTGTTGATGTTTGTTTTCAATTTCTTTTATTTTTAACTTCTTTAAATCTATTTATCATTTGATTGTTTGGTTTATCAGATATTTTGTATTTCTGCAAACTTTAGGGCTCAGCTGAGCCTGTGGGTGCCTCCTTATTTATGGGTGATGTAATTTTAGCTACAGAAGTCCTGACACAGAGCTTGAAGATTGGAAATAGAGGAAATTATTATGAATAATAATAATAATAATAATAATAATAATAATAATAATAATAATAATAATAATTTTTTATTTATACCCCGCCCTTCCCAGCCAAAAACCGGGCTCAGGGTGGCTAACACTAATTAAAATCACAGCAAAAACATAAACACAATCAATTTAAAATAACAGATTAAAATACAAATTTAAAAATTCAATATTAAAACTGCAGTCTCATTTTCAAATAACCCAGCAATAAAAGAATGAAGCATAAGTATCAAACAGAAACCAACCCAAAGGCCAGGTGGAACAGCTCCGTCTTGCAGGCCCTGCGGAAAGATGCCAAATCCCACAGGGCCCTGGTCTCTTGTGATAGGCTGTTCCACCAAGTCGGGGCCAATACTGAGAAGGCCCTGGCCCTAGTTGAGGCCAACCTAGCATCTTTGTTGCTCGGGACCTCCAAAAGATTATTTGAGGACCTTAAGGTCCTGCACGGGACATACCAGGAGAGGCGGTCCCTTAGGTACAAGCTTTAGGCACTGGCTAGTTTTCTCTCTCTCACACTGTTAGAGTTACAACTAGCCAGTGCCTAAAGCTTGTCAGATACAATGTGCTGGGCATTGCCCAAAGGAGATTCTCATTTTGTTTTTGTTTTAGCACATACAGTGGTACCTCTGGTTAAGTACTTAATTGGTTTCGGAGGTCTGTTCTTAACCTGAAACCGTTCTTAAGCTGAAGCACCACTTTAGCTAATGGGACCTCCCGCTGGCGCTGCGCCGCCAGAGCACGATTTCTGTTCTTATCCTGAAGCAAAGTTCTTAACCTGAAGTGTATGTAACCCAAGGTACCACTGTACCTTTATGCCAAATTGCTTTTACAATATTCCCTTAATTTTAAGAGCAGTTTGCCATGTGGTAGTGTGGTTTTGTAAATTGAATTCCTCCAACCTTTGCTGGGCTTAGAGAGCATATATTATGGTTCTCCAAACTGTAGCCATAATACAGAAGGAGCAGTTATCCCAGATAGTAAACAACCTACTCAGTACTAGTATGGCCCATGCCAGTCAGACACCTGGTAATCCTAACTTGTGCTCCCAGTTTATTTAACAAAACATCTGTAATAGCTTAACAGCCTGACTCTGTGCAGAGCTAGGGGTGCCTAATCTCATTGAAATTAATGGCTTTAGCATATCCTCCAACATTTCTTCAATGAAAATAGGGACATCCTAAGGAAAAGCGGGACATTCTGGGATCAAATCAGAAACCGGGACGTCTTCTCTAAATCAGGGACATCCCTGGAAAATAGGGACACTTAGAGGGTTTGCTTTAGGCAAGCCTAAATCAACACAGGATTGTATTGTTAACAGGGGTCTTTCAAAATAATTTTTGGCTTTGAGTTCTGCACACTGCCCTATTACTTTAACATGTAAATTGCCTAATATTATCTAAATTGTTGCTATGCCATAAATTACCAATGCCTGTTGAGCTTTTCTTTTGTGTCAGCTAGTTCAGATGAGTAAATCCTATATATGCTGTGGCCCTACTCAATCTGTGTGAATGCTCTAGGGCCAGGTATCTTCAACCTTTTCAGGCCCAGGGCCCATGTTTAACCCAAATATGCATCTGGGGAAGCATTTCTGAATCTTTTACCATATATTTGTATGATGGTAGTGCTCCTGTTACGACAAACCTTGGATGAGGCTGTGACCCACTAGTGGGTCCCAACCCACCAGTTTAAGACAAGTGCTAGGAAAAATTACTATTCTGATATAGGCTTGCTCAACAATCATTGAAGAAGGGCTGGGATTGATTATATCTGAACTTCATTCTCTACTAAGGAGAACTGGAAAGGAAAACCTTCCTTATTCCCACTTATCTTCACTGTACTTTCCTGTTTTCTCAAGAATTTTTAGAACCCAACTATGTAGGAAATCCTTTTGTCTATTTTTAAATAGCATGTGTCAGTATCATTAGTCCTGTCACCCAGGGAGGCAGCAGCAAATAATATTCTAATCTTGCACTGTTTCAAGGGATGGGGAAGGAGGACTTATTTTGACTTTTCTCACCTTCTTCTCATCCCCAGATTAGCATTATCGTATGAACTACAAACCTTTATTGCCCTTATTTCTCAGCAACAGGATTACTACCAGATTCTAAGACAAATTATGGAGCTAGGTGGTGGGAAATTTAGGCCTATTTAAATAATAAAGCATAACCAAATGTGACAACCCATAGGGAAGAAACAGTGTGCGTCGTTTTAATTTTGTGGTTTTATATTCTGATTTTATCCTGTGCACCACCCTGAGACCTGCAGGAATAGGGCTGTATATAAATTTTATATTATTATTATTATTATTAAACATTGCCCAAAAAAGAAAGTGTGAATACTTGCCTCATTGAAGTATGAACAGTAAGATGGAAAAAAGGAAGGAAAAAAGGAAGATGGAAAAAAGGAATTCTTACTCTGGGAGTAATAAATGATTAGTAGAAAGAAACAGAACTATTATAACTTTAAATGCACCCACATCCACTATAGCTAGTAAGCAAGAAAACTTCTGTTTAATACTTTGTCTTCTTCTCTTCTGTCTTACTGCTTTCTGTCTTTTTCCTTAGTCCTCCTTTGGGAGCAGAAACAAGTTTATTGACATAGGCATAGCTAGAGGGGGTGGGGACAGCTGTCCCTCCCAATCAAGTAAATAAATAAAAATACTTAACTGACCAATTGCATCACAGATAGCTTGGTTCTGCCCCCCCCCCCCATAAATCTTGACTACATTAATGTTTCTTGTTATAAGAAAAATATTTTAAATGAATTACAACTTTGTGATGTGATCAGACATATTACTTAACCAACATCAGCTCTGCAAGTTCCCAAAAATAGAAGTAAATAAGACAGAAATAAGAAATAAATTGAAGCATGTGTTGCCTCTCAGCTGTGTTTGTTTAGTCCAAAGTAAATTCCAATATCTTCATTTTAACAGCTTTCCAGGTTAAGTGTGCACAGGATTACAGCCTTAGTCACTTATCTGTAAAAATGGGATCTATGAAGTTGTGAAAATCAACAGGATCAAGTTCTGCAGCAGCTTAAAAATGCTGTGTAAATAGCTATAAGCTCTTTTAGGAACAGTTTCTATTAAGTCATTGCAACTGTTATTGAAAACTAACTATAAATATAGAATGGACAGTGGAAGGTTTGAGTTAAGAGAAAGGCAAATGTCACATAGACTATAAGACTCCTTCATAGAAATAAGTTCCATTTTAAAATAAGAACCACAAAGTTGGAAAGGCACTCAAAGTTCATCTAGTCCAACCCCTGCTAATGCAGGAAATTAACTGCTACAATATCCCTGTTAGATGATCATCTGCCTTAAAAATTCTAATAGAAAGTTCACCACCTTCCTAAGCAGCCTGCTCCAGTTTACAACAGCTCATACAGTAGTGTCAGGACTTCCTAAATCTAAGTCATGAGTTACTTTCTTGTAAAATAGTATATAGAAATGCTGTACTCACACTGCCCATTAAGATCCCTATTAAAAGCCACCTATCAAGAGGAATAGCTTCTTTTTACAAAGCATGTGACAAGTTACTTTAGTGCAGGGGTCAGCAACCTTCGGCTCTCCAGATGTTTCGGACTACAATTCCCATCATCCCTGACCACTGGTCCTGTTAGCTAGGGATCATGGGAGTTGTAGGCCAAAACATCTGGAGAGCCGAAGGTTGCCTATGCCTTTAGTGATAGATTTATAGTGTACCATAACTAGTTTGGTGTGTACAAAGGGGCTTTGGACATGTTTCTCCAACAGTTCCTCATGGCATATAGCAAACCGGTTTTTAATATGTGGAAGTATGGAGGTGAGCTGTACAAAGGGGGAGAAGTCCAAAATTCCACTGAGCCTAGCTAACATCACAATAACTGTGCCATGCTCTTGTGCACAGATGCTCCAAGATTCTAGAAGATATTAATTATAACAGCGTTGTAGTTAAAATTGTATAGAACTGTTTTGATTAAATAGCCTGCTGAAGAAACTACGTTAGTAACAGAATAGCACAGAATATGCAGAATGAAAAGAAAAGGGGCTCTGGTCTGCCTAGCCCATGCCCTCTTAACCTTCATCACCTTAGCCAGTCACTCTGGAAGAGAGGAGGGGAAACAAGGGAGAGACGTATGCCATAAAAGTTATATATTTATTTTGTTAGTTACTCTGCCTTTTTCTGTTGAAAAATAATCCTGTGCCTCTCTGGAAAACACTTCTATAAGTTTACTTATAATAGACTAATACTTGCTATATTTCTGTAGTTCAAAACCTTTAAAACTCTTTAACAAAAACCTAAAATAGCACACCTTCTTGTATATCGGGAGTCAGGTGTCTTTCAATGGTAACAAATGCCCTACAAAACTCCTGGTTTCCTTTCCAGTGGTTGCCAATAAGTAAATAAACAAAACAGAGCCAAATTATTCCACAACAGCAAGTTAGTAACTCAGACTAATAAAATCTGAAATAGTTGTACTAATTGTTTAGTACAACTATTCTGGTTATGGCTGCATAAATCAGGCATATGAATGGCTGTATTAAAAATGAACTGCTTTCTCCACTTATGCTGTCAAGGAGTGCAGTGTGCAGAAATTATTGCTCAAATATATCCTGCTCACATCTATCAGTATTGTAAAGTTTGATGTCTGTTCCAAATGACATCACAAAATTCAGCACAAACCTGCAGCACCACATTTAGAATGCAATCCTATCTACCCTTTCTTGTAAATAAGCCCTATTAAATCAATGGCTCTTAGGCTGCAGTCCTATACTCACTTACCTAGGAGTAATAAGTCACTGAACTCAATAGGACTTACTTCTGAAGAAAAAAATATAGAACTGGGCTGTTACTTACAAATAAACATGCATCAGATTAAGATACATGGGATTGGGATGCATACCAGAGCAAACATTCAGCTAAAGCATGTGAAACTGTCTTGGAGCACAAAAATAAGTGCATAGGAGTTATTCAAAGCTGAAATATTCAGCTACTGCTACATTCAATTATTTCCATGTATGAAATGTTCCCTTATTACAGTGCTGTTTTAGTGTACAGATGAGGTGCCACTGTAACATACTTTCAAGATGAAGAGGAGTCTTGGAATATTTTATTTCCCAGGGGAGTTAATGGAAACTAAACCCCAAGCCAGTAGCTTCCTTTGTGTGTATCTTCCCCCACTCCTCCCCACCACTTTGGACTTGAGAGCAGCAGTGTGGAGACAATGAGCATTCTGTGCACAACGCCCACACGGATTGGCTGGGCTCCCCCCAATACCCCATGATGTAATGTGGTTGGAATGTGCCGGGACTTTGAGCTGGAAGGGGGGGGGACCAGGGGTGGCATTTCTCATCTGTTTCCCAGACCAAGTGGGTTCAGTAAATTAACAAGATGGACCTGGTGTGCATTTGCCAAATCTCACTATCTTTCTCATACAGTATTTCTGTTTAGCATGAAATGGATTTTTTTTTTAAGCCTGAGAGCCAGCGCTGTTCCCATCTCAGTACATCACTGTGTTTGGGAAAATATGACTGCATACAAGAGTGCACAGGAAATGTGTAGGTGAGGAGATAGTATCAAATATAGGTGCTGAGGGGTGCTAAAAGACTAGCCTAACAGAGGTGTGGAAGGGAAGGCTATACATTGGGGGCAAACAAGGCAGAATTCAGAGAAAGCTGCAACTGTGTCCCATTCCCATTTTGTTTTAATCATCCTTTCTCCACAAACAAGTCCATACCTTCACAGCAAACTTCATCCTTGCTGGCATTTTAATTTGACAACAACCGCTAGGGTTTTAAAAGTGACCTCCATTTCAGAAATCAATCTGCCCTCTGTATAACACAGTCTTTGGTACTGGTCTTTTAAATGCTGTTATCGGGGATTGATTAAAAAAACAACAACCTAAAAGTACAAACTTCCCTGCCTTAGCCGCCCAGTCCTGTTTTGAGAGGAGAGCTCTGTGTCCACACACTTGTTAAGGGGCAATCAGAAGAAGTAACCCAGGGAGGGAAGGAAGCAGGGAGACCGGGAGAGTGCGTGCACCAGCCATCCCCTTAGCACACCATCCTGCCTGGCGCTCGCTAGCTCCAGACTGGAGCCACGTAGACTGGGATCACCTCGCGCTCCCCCTGCTGCTGCTGCCGCCATCTCCCGAGCCTGGGTGGGTCCCGCAAGCCAGGGCGTGCGGGCTCCTAGGGAAACGAGGAGGTGGAAATCTTTTAAGGCAGCAGGCGCAGCAGCAGCAGTTCCACACTGATTCCCCCCCCCCCACCGCACGTCAGAAGGCGCAGTCACGAGCGCAGAACTGCGCGTCCCGAAGCCACAAACCAGCGTTCCTCTTTGTTTGTTTCGCCATCCAGCACTCCGCCCGCTCCCGCAACCCCTCCTCCCTCCGCTTTTCTCTTTATTAGATCCCAGCTTGTCCCGCCGCAGTGATTTGCCAAGGAGGAGCGGCTGGGCTTGCTGGCTTTCGCCTCGGCCTCTGCAGTTGGTAGAGAAAGAAACAAAGTCTCTCTCTCTCCCCCTTTTCTAAAGTCTCTGTCCCGCGCACACCCCTTGGGCCTTCCCTCTTAAGCGGGAGGAAGGAAGGAAGGAAAATTTCACCCCAAACTTTCCCACACGCGAAAAGAAATACCCTCCCCGCCTGCGCGCGAAGTTAAAGGGAGGGAGAGCGGGCCATCATTATTCCCCATCCAAGAGGGAGGCGAAGCGAGACACTTCTCCCCGCGACCGAAAGGAGCGAGGGATAAGGGGAAGCGGCGGCGGCGGCGGCGCCTCACAGTCGGTGTCTCCACACGGGGGCCAAAGGCAGGAGGGGAATGCGAAGCCTCCCTCTCGTCTTGTGTCCCCACCCCCCAAAAAACCCAGGAAAATAAAACGGGGAGAGGGGCGTGTGTGGGTAAAGGCGGGGGGACTCTCCCGTCAAGGAAGGGAGCTCAGGGTCCGCAGGGGCTTCGGCTTCTTCCTCCCCACAGCCGCTTTTGTTTCTCTAGCGATTTCTTTCGCGATAAATGCGCGGTTGGTAGCGAAGGGCTTTGTTTCTAACCCATTTTTTTTTAAAAAAGAAGAAAAATAAAAATAAAATAAAATGGGGTGGAGGGGGTGCGGTGCCGGGAGTGCCAGCCTGTGATTTACCTCACACGTACATCTGAGGACGACAAGGGGGGTCACACGTCGTCTTCTGAGGGGAGGGGGGGGAAGAATGGTGGTCTACGTGAGGGGGAAAGTCCTCCTGCCGAGAAGCAAGGGGTGGGAGCTCACTCGTCCTACACAGCCAGAGTTTGGGGTGGGGGCTTCGTTTCGCTCGTGCCCCACGGTAAACGAACTCCCTGCTACCACACACACACGGTTTTAAAACCACAAGGCTGGGGTAACCTTCGCCTTTCACGCGTCCCCCACCCCACTTCACTTAATCCCGTGCATGGTGAGGTGATGATGGAGCAGGCAAGGGGAACGAAAAACGTCCGAAATAGGCAGCTGGGAGTTTTGAGGGTTTTTCCCCCTCTCCCCCCCCCTTTCGCCCGAAAGTTGTGCGTTGGGAAGGGGGGGGGGGCGTCCGTTCCCCTGACCCTGAAGAGAGCGAAACCATTCTTTCCCACCACCACACAACCCCACTCTCTTAACTCCCCTCAGGAAAAAATGGGGGCTTGTCGCCCGCGCGTCCCTCCCCCCCGTCCACGAACAAAAGCCGAAGGAGGCGCTGGAATGACCACCATCTTCTTCCCCGCGAGCCCTACCTTGTTCTTGACCTCGGCCGAGAGCCCGTACGAGGGGCCCTTGTTGAAGTGGGTCATGGCGGCGCGTCGGTGTCCGTGTGCCTTACGCCTTGGGGCGCCAGAGGTGGTAACGCTCTGGCTTGCCTATGATGCTGCTGCTGCTGCTACTTGCTGCTGCTGCCTGCCTTCCTGCGCTCAACTGGGCGGCTTTCTCGGTGCTGCCTGAGCCGAGAGAGCGAGGGCGGGCCGGGCTCGTAGGGGGAGAGGGAAGGAGGAAGGGAGGGACGTGGGCCAGGCTGCCTGACAGGGGAGCCCCGCCGCGGAGCTGCCGGCTGCAGAAAGTTCTAGTCCCTCCCTTGTCCGAAAGGGCGGCCTCCGCCGAAACATCAATTTCCCTTCGCAGAAGCTGAGGCGGCGAAACGGCCTGGGGGGTGGGTGGGAATTATAACTCCCCTCAGCTTCTCATCCGGACTCGTGCCACACAACAACACCCCAGGGCAAACTCTTATCCCCTGGTGATCAGACTCCAATATAAACTAAGGTACTCTGGTTTATACACGGAATAAACTCTCCATGCAGCTAAACCCATAAAATAAAATAAAATAAAATAAAAACACTCACAGGCACACGACCTTAGTTACATCCAAGTTGGATTGTTTCCCCCAAACTTGGGTCCTTAAAGCTGTTTTTTGGGACTACAATTCCCATCATCCCTGACTGCTGGTCCCGCTAGCGAGGGATGATGGGAGTTGTGTCCTCAAACAGCTGGCGACCTCTAAATTTGGGAAACACTGGATTGCTGCGACGCCCTCCACTTCGGGCGGCTAACTTTGATCCAGAATGCGGCTGCGAGGATGTTGGTGGGCCCAGGATCCCGCAGCAGCCGCACCGGTGTCATGAACTGGCTGGATGCAGGGGGGTGGGGGGGAACACCTGTTGGGGGACCCCCTAGGATAGGAGAGCTACACCAGTTGCATAGGGAACCCCCAGATTGAGAGAGGATAAGGTGCTGGCTCCTCAACTGGTTGTTGTTGTTTTTTAATGAAATTGCCATTTGAAATGTTGTAAGCCACCCTAAGTGGTGCTTTTGCATCAAAAGAGTGGGATATAAACATTTTAAATAAATAAATACCCCAGGGTAAAACTCTGGCCTAATCATGGTGATAGTTGATCACATCTGAGTCCACTCAAAATGACAACTACTCTGGGATAAACTCTTCTCAAGGTAATATAATCATTATTCAGCTACCTGCAGTGAGACCATGCTTATAATTCCTTCCAGGTGGTAATGAGGATTTTACCACATACAGTAGTAGGCACATATGATAAAATGGTTGTCTGTGTGCATCATCCTGCCAGGTAAGAAGAATTTTACCACACATCAGCTGGTAAAGTAGCTTTATGGGCATCTGGACATGTGCAGGGTGCTTCTCCCCCTATTGAATAGCAACAGTGCACCCACCAATAAATTCCTACAAAAGCTGAATTCTTTCTTTCCCTTAATATAATTTAATAAACACTCTTAACCAATATACATTTAGCAGAGGACATTTGGTGGGTTAAGAGGCTGTTGGAAGTTCTGGGATTTGGGGAGGGTGCTATGAGGAGAAGGAAGGCTCACGTGAAGGAGAATATGTGGAAAAAGTTATTATGAAAACATATTGGGAACTGTGTACTAAGATCACGGAGCCAGGGGATAGCCAAAGGGAGAATTGGCAGTTATTAACTACTGGAGCGTAAACTGCTCATTGTTTTTTGCCAAAAAGGAGAGAAACATCAAGATCAGTAAAAAAAATCCCTTGCCATTCAGAGCTTTGTAGCAACGTTATGGAAAAATAACATGCAGGAAACTTTGCCTTAGGAATCTGAAATAGCCACTAATTTCTAACACATGGTGCAAGAGAGATACAGATGCTTGTTAAAAAAGAAAAGAAAAGAAGCCATTGCTGGACTAGATCAGTGGCTGTGCTGATTCTCTCCCTGCCTAGACATCACTTGAATCTAAACTAGACACACACACATCCTGTAATTTAGTCTTCAATTATTTTATCCCTTGGCTCCATCACAGTGAATTGTGGATATGTGGGATGACTTCATAAGAGTAGCAGCTACATTTGCCCTGCCAGGGCTTATGTGCTTTTGAGAGAGAGAGAGAGAGAGAGAGAGAGAGAGAGAGAGATAGAGAGAGATTCACAATGTCATTGCCTCTTATTGCATATCTTTGGTACAATAAACACATTACCTGCTGAACTTCTGCCTGTCATAGGCAGAATGTGCATGTGCACACATAACATATGACAACTCCTACAAATGTTTTGTAGATGAGTGGAACTTAGAGGCAGCGGACTGAAACAAGTGTGCTCCATTGCTAGTGTCTCCTCCCACCTCTGGCCGGTGCAACAGCCACTATGGACAGTGCGAAACACATTGTATGAATATTGAAAGGACATCCTGAAACAGAGACCGGTCACAAGAAAGCACTGTATTTTAGAACATTTGGGGGAGGGGGAAGAGATGAGAGACAGTAAGGGGTTTGTGGCTGTTGCATTTTTACATTGCTGTACACACCAGAGAGAGGATGGAGATGTCTTCACCCAATGTGTATTACCAGGTTCCTTTTCCCATGCCTGCAATCCACCCTTCAAACTCTTAATTCAATGAAACTGTCATTTGCACATGCACTGTCTTCTGTCTGAAATGTACATACCTCGGCTTAACAGCAACATGTTTTCAAATTGGATGGATGCTGGTTTGAGGAGAAATGCATCAAACAGCAGTATTTCTTAAAAAGCTGCACTTTTAAAGAAAGTGTAGGATGCATATGAGTTGTGACTAATGTCACGTGTAAGGTAAAGGTAAAGGGGCCCCTGACCGTTAAGTCCAGTTGCGGACGACTCTGGGGTTGCGGCGCTCATCTCACTTTACTGGCCGAGGGAGCCGACGTTTGTCCGCAGACAGCTTCCGGGTCATGTGGCCAGCACGACTAAGCCGCTTCTGGCGAACCACAGCAGCGCACAGAAACGCCGTTTACCTTCCTGCCAGAGCGGTACCTATTTATCTACTTGCACTTTGATGTGCTTTCGAACTGCTAGGTTGGCGTGTACTCAGCTTCAAATACCAGAGGTGGGAGGGCATTGAAGATGGGAGTAATTGGTAATGTGTACACAGTCTAAACCTGCTCTTTCCTCCTTACGTAGGTGCAACAGATAGTGCTATAACACTACAAAAGACATTAGGCTCAGGCTTGCTAATTGAGTTGCTTTTAGGTTTGAGCTGTATTTTGCAGTTAAACATGAACAGAGGAAGAAAGAACTATTTACTTGTTTAAAACGTTGGAACAGCAGTGTAAATTTGTGGTAGAAAAGTAACTGACAACAAGAGCATGCACCAAAAAGTTTTAATTTTAACAGATTTTTTTTGGTTCTGTGGATATAGATATTAGAATTCATTAAAAAAAAACACAAATTGGCATAGAACTCATAATTCCCTAGCCCTAATCTAGAGGTATTCCTGCAAGAAAATGGTTTGAAGAACCTCCTGTGCACAGCAACATAGGTAATTTCAACCCACTGGTTCCAAATGGACAATATTTGGGGTAGAATTCAACAGAAAAAGCAAGAGGAGCCCCAAACACAGCAGGGCTGAATTACCACATTAATACTGTTAGCATCTAAAGAAGGAACCCCATAAAACCACCACTCCAAAGTCTAAAACAACTGCAGGAAACCTGTGACTCTCCAGATGTTGCTGGCCTATATCTCACATCATCTCTGGCCATTGCCCATGCTGGCTGAGGCTGATGGGTGTTGCAGTCCAACAACATCTGGAGGGCATCATGTTCCCCAGCCATGGCCTAAAATTACCTAACTGCATCATAGTCTCAACTTCATGATAAAATGGGATGGGAGTGGAGTCATGTACACCATCTTGAACCCTCTGGAAGGAGGAAAGACGAGATGCCAAAGTGATAAAAGGTGCTATGTGAAGGCTGCTCAGCTGATGAAGGCTCAGATGTGCATATCCATCAGCATCATTTTAGATCACAGGCAGCCCCCGAAGAGCAACTCAATAAGAGAGGCCAGTTATCAACACTGGATTGCCACTGTAACTCCTCTGGCATGAACAAAGCTTTGTACCTGCAGAAGCGGATCTGCAGATCTATTCTTTCAATCTGTACTGGATTTCCTTCATTTGTGATTAACACACTGCTGGATTTTATGCATGCAGAAAGCAGAGAAACGGGTGTTTTTCCCTGCCCACCCACCCCCACCCAAAATCTGAAATCTGGAGAAGAGTTAAAAATCTGGTGAGGAGTTACCATGTCTCTACCGCACATGGAGGGCTGTTGTACTGAGGTGTCAATTATTATTAATCTCAATGGAAAGACTAATACTCCCAGAATTGAGAGAACAGCCATGTCATTGTATGGCCAAGACTTTCTTTTCTTTTTAAAATATAGAACCATAGCCCTGTCTTTCATATACTTAATGGTTGCATGCTGGTACAAACCCTTGGAGATAAATGTTTCTATACTCATGTAATTTCACTTTAAGTACCATAGTGGACACAGTGTCTAGCAATAGCTACTCTCTTCTTTCTTTCCTTTTTGGTTTTTGTTACATTTGTTCTACTGGGTGCAGACTTTCCCAGCTCTCATTCTGTGAACTATGTTGACAGATTTCTCTTTTCATCATTTTGTCCCAAAAGGGTTTCATCTGTTTTTTGAATGACTGTGAATGCTGCAAGGCACCTGTGTTTCTCTCATGCTTGCTTTGTAGCAAATAATAGATGATGACAGATTTTCTTGGCAGTCATCATTGGATCCTAAATTATGCTTATGGATACTTCATAATCAATGACAGACTTCTTCTTCTTCTTCTTCTTCTTCTTCTTCTTCTTCTTCTTCTTCTTCTTCTTCTTCTCCTCCTCCTCCTCCTCCTCCTCCTTAAAAAGCAATGCTCACAAACCCCAGAATATAAATGTGAAGTTGGAAAGAAGCAAAACAAAAAATATAGGTTTTAATATAGATAAGAATTAAAGTGGCTGATAATGGCTAAAATGAAATTTCATGTTAAGGATCAGCTGCTTTCTGTATTGATAGCATTTGATCACAAATTCCCAATGTTTAAAATGAATTTGGGCTGTGGGTGACTTACAGAAAAGAACTAGAAATTAGCACAGTCTAGTAGTGGTTCTATATAATTATGAGCACTAGTCTTCATTTAAAACAAAACGTTCCAGCACTAAAGGATGTCTCCTCCCTGTGTGCCTTCTGCACACAGATGAGTACCATCTTTTAATTTGGTAAAATACTGGACTCTTTTTACAATTACAGTCTTCTATTAGAAAGGTAAGGTCACCATGCGTGCAATGGACGGTACAAAATTCAAATGGATATGCTTTGCATTTTTGTATCTTCTTCAACACTGAAATGCTTTGCTATTGGTTATTTGTAAAATATCAAGCACCAATCACACAATTGCCAAACATATGTTTCCTATTCTGCTTTATTCTATTACAGCCAGGTAGGTTTTGGATATCATTGCTTGCACATGCAAGCTGCTAAAATGTCATTTACCATTCACTTTCTCCCCCTTCCTCCAGAATACTACTCCTCTTTCACTTGTTCTTTGCTCTGGTCATTCTCATTTCACTTTCAAGAAACTCTCTTCAACATAATACTGAAAAACTTAATTGAACATCGCCCCACCCAAATACTGTCTCTGTACTGAGATTCAGTAACTGAAAAATCTAGTCCAGCTCGTAAATATGCTTAAGTGTTCCACTCATTTTGTGCCACAAAGTATGGGTTTTGTGATACAAACCATAAGTGTTTATTTACAGCTCATCGGGGTTTGTAGTTAATGCACCCCCCCAATAACATTGTCTGATCTCCTCCAGACCTGTACCAAAGTTTTATGTGGCTTTGTGCCCTGCTGGGAAGCTGGACAAACACTTTTGACTAATGCCAGTCCCAGCAGGGCTTGCCAAATTTTAAAGGTGAGAAATTCAAGTTCCACTTGCCAAGGGACAGTCAGCAGTGGACTTTTAGGGTCCCAACTGTGGCCTCAGACTTAACTGCTCCACACCTGGGCAGGTTGGCATGCCTTGGAGAAAATGACCTGAAAAGGAAGGTACCTTTTTCATATGTGGTGGACATGTAAGATAGCAAAAGCGTTCTGGGAAATGATTTATAATGAATTGAAAAAAACATTGGAAACAACTTTTGTTTAAAAAGCCAGAAGCTTTTCTTTAAACATGGGGCTATAGTGGATTATCCATGATACCTTGCCTTCCCCTCCTTTTTTCCAAACTTAAATTTAATTATTTTACTTTGCTTTTAGGATGGCTGGGCACACTGAAAAACACAAGTGCTGATGAGGTCCCAGCCACCCACCATTTTATTTTAAAACTGAGGCATACACAAATCGTCTGCAAATCTGTGTCATGGGTCTGTATCCTGAGTTCTGTAATCACCTAGCAATGCTCCTGTCTGCCACTGACTACTAAAGAGCTGCCATCACTGAATAATCCATTTTAGTGGCACATACTTCATGGCACATACATAGTGACACATACATAGTTGATGCTCATCCCACTTCTCTGAGTGATGAGAAGTTCAAGGACACAACACTCACTTGGGGTTGGCTCCCTTTGAAAGGTGACGTCAATTTTTTTTTGGGGGGGGGTAATACTTGGTTTTAAATTCTACCTCCCTCCCTCCCTAGGCTTGAACATAGAGGGAGACACAGCTTAAACACTAAAACTGACACCAAAGCCCACTGCTCCCATATCATATCTCCAGGGTGATAGCCAGAGCCCTATGGAGCCCAAATCCAGCTTTCTGTGTGTCCCATCCCCCCGCCTCACCTGTCTATCACTTAAAACTACATTCTGTCCTTTACATACAAACATTTGGATTACCTCATCCTTAGCTGGTGGGAGGGGGAGGTTTGTCCCCTTCTATAATCAGTTTTCCATACTCAGAACATTCCCAGAATCGTCCTGCATCAGAAAGCAAATGTGTAACTATTTAGTTCCCATAGCTCTGTGTATCACCTTCAGTTTGCATCCACCAAAAGGATGTGCCTGGCCAGAGTGTTCCAAAAACTTTAAGCAGTTCTGTTTCCCCATTAACTTTCCCCTATATTACAACATTTCCTCCTTTCAAATCCAGTGATTTTTCTTACTATACTCTGTAACAGGATATGTGGAGAAAAATGCATTTTTTAAAGCTTTGTATCTTTAAGGTTCAAGTCATAATTCCATGCTTTCCCCCATTAACCATGAGACCAAGACATTTCCTTTTATAGGCAATGAAATATGAGATTAGTATATTTTCTGTGCTGAGGCTCTGACCAAAAAAAAGAAAAAAGTACCAAATGTTACAAAGCTAGTGATAATATCAAGAGAATTGGCACCAGTAAGAAAAGCAGGCATCCCACTGTTGAAGTTTTGTCACTGGTAATAAATGCGAGCGGAACACATTTTCTTCATTAGATCTAATCTGCTCCTGCTGGTTTTTACTAATGAATGAAACAATAAGTTAAGAGAATGAAGGTCAAATGTGAGATGTATAACATTTTCTACAACCTAGATGGAAGAAATAGTTTCCTATCTAAAAGTCACAAGGCAGGGGAGCCGTTTGCAGAAATTATTTGTGGCCGGGAACAGTGATGCAGCTAGGTGATTTTGGACACAGAACTTAATGGTCTTATGGGGATCCCCTTAAGAAAATCCATGTGTATTGCTTTAGTTACGAAGCACACGGTTGACATTATGCACCCACCCACTCAGAGTTGTGACTCCATGCTCTACAACTGTGTGCCTGCATTCCTGAAACATGGAGGTGCGGTTAGGTGGATAAAGCTAAAAACCCGATTATAAACAAAATCAATACTTTGAGCACGTGCACTTTCAGATTTCAAACTTTCTAAAAGCTTAGCGCCATCATGACTTTGAGAATAAAATAGACTTTGGCTTATGGGGGGGGGGGGAAGAGTACCATTTTCTGGTACAGAAGATTGTTATAAGTGTGTGAGGTGCCTGGACTCTGGATCCAACCTTTAAATCAGTTTTGTTGCTTTCTGAGCTCTGCAAATTTGGATTCTAAACTGTAAATAGCTCCGTTTCCTGTTATTCTATACCAGTGTTTTTCAACCACTGTTCCGCGGCACACTAGTGTGCCGCGAGATGTTGCCTAGTGTGCCGTGGAGATGGTTGGGATTTCCCCCCCTACTCGGGTGAAGATGTCGCGGTATGGCCATTACGGTGGAGGTGAGTGGCGCGGGTGGAGAAGAGACCGCAGCGACGCCTCTCTTTGGCTCTTTTCGAGGCCCCGCTTAGCTAAATTCGCGGCGCCTAGGAGGGGACTCCCCTCGGGGTAACGGCAGACGGGGCTTGTGGCCGGACCTGGCGGGGTTTGTTTTCCCGCCCTTCGGCGCTACTGACGCTGCGCGGGCAAAATGGAGGCAGCGATGAGATGGGCGGGCTGGTCGAGGGAAGAAGCCGCGAGGGCGGCACCGCGGTGGTGCGTTTGGCGGAGCCGTCGGCGGAGGGAGGGCGGTGCGAGGGTGGAGAAGCGGCGCCGGAGGGCGTGAAGGGCAGTTACCACTGCTTGCTCTTCCTCTGCCGGCTGCCTGCTCGTTGGCGCGCTTTCCAGGAGCCTCTAATAAAGGGAGCGGCGGCCTCCCCCTTTCTCCTTCTACACGCGCCTGCTTAAACTTTTGTGCCCCGAAGTATGTGAAGTGCGCTTCCTATGCGGGTTTTTTTTAATTAATTGCTTTGAGTATCTCGGCTATAACATCCAATTAGATTGACAGAAAAACTAGGCAAAATCTTTTGCGTTGATACAGGGTGTCGGTATAATAGTATTATTTTCCTCCTTGCCGTCGCTTTGACGTGGGCCCTTCCCCGCCCCCTCCATAAGCTGCCAGCATGGATGCTGGAAACTTGCGTTTATGATGGTTGCAGCCCTCCTTTTGCGGTTCAGTGGGAGTGCAGTTTGGCAAGTGAAGTGAACATAGCCTGAAATTGGCTTAAGACTATTAAGGACGTGTATTTTCTTGGAATTTTCCATTAAAAAATCTTTTTTCTTTTGCGGGCACCGGACTGTGTCCTGGGTATGGGGGGTATGTGGGTTTTTTGACATCATCTTCCGACTTCCTTCCCGCCAAAGCACAGTGTGCGCAGCAGCGGAGAGAAGAATTTCTGTTTACTTACTATTTCATAATAGAGTAATTATAAAATACTTTCTTTGTGTTTATTTGATTCCTATTCAAGAGAATTACTTTATATATAGTCAATATAGGCACAGAGTTAATTTTTTTAACATTTTCTAATGGTGGTGTGCCTCGTGATTTTTTTCATGAAACAAGTGTGCCTTTGCCCAAAAAAGGTTGAAAAACACTGTTCTATACAATCTAGAGTCCTGTGTAATCAAATTAATCATTTTGAATATTTAATGGTAAGTACCGGCAGTCTTTTTCTTTGTGAACCTGTGGTAGCCAGGTTCTTGGGGAATCTTTCAACCATGTAAGGATCCATAAAGAAATCTCAAGCCCTGGGGAATTGTGTTTCTCCAGAGGATTAGTCAACATTTGATATTCACATTGTACAAAGACCTAAGAAATCCATCCCTCATGACACAACAAAATTGATACCAGCTGAATTTATTTACTTACGGTTGATTGGGGGGGGGGGGAAACATCTATTGTGAACTTTGTATCCCTGATATTAAATTACCTGGTAATGGAAAAGATTTGGGGCATTTCATTTTAGGGAGGATTTATAACAAAATATAATGGATGCTCACCTCTCATTTGCCAATTCACATTTAGCCCAGGCAGCTGGAAACCACGTCACCCCAATCTCCAAGCAGTGTGAGACTACAGGGTTATATGAGATATGCTATATGAAATGTGTCATATGATATAAGATATTGTTAATAAAGCAAATGCAGCTGCTGGGTGACCTTGGACTAGTCACACTTCTTTGAAGTCTCTCAGCCCCACTCACCTCACAGAGTGTTTGTTGTGGGGGAGGAAGGGAAAGGAGAATGTTAGCTGCTTTGAGACTCCTTCGGGTAGTGATAAAGCGGGATATCAAATCCAAACTCTTCTTCTTATTCTTCTACCTATATACAACCTGAGCTTATAATGGAGAGGCTCACAGCATTAACACCCCAAGAGGGTCTTGCTTCTCCCATAGCCACAGTATTGGGTTCAAGCAGAAATCAGGCATGGCTCTGTCTCTCAGCTGCTCAGTCTGTAGGCAGCTTCCAGCTTCTGGCTCATGCACCTCAATTCTCGCCTTTATCTTTCTATCTAACAGACAGTTGGGGGAGAGGGTCCACCCATTTGTCCTCTGGCACAGTCACTTCCTTTGTTACCTTAATGACAGTAAGGTAACAAAAGGGTGGCATGGTTTGAACTGGGCCTCTCTCTCAGCTTCCCCCCTATTTGCAATAATTCTGACCTACCTTGCAGGGTTGTAATGAGATAATGCATATATGAAGTGCTCTGAAAACTCTAAAAAGCACTATATAAACCCCAAGTATATTAAATGTGAAACATAGCCACTTTTTATTATATGGCTTGTTCTAACCTCTGTGTCCTCACTGTGTGTCACAGTGAAGTTCTGACCATCAACCACTATCGCTAATGCATTCCAAAAGGAGAGGCTGATTTGTCTTCAAATGAGATTCTGTTGAAGTCAGGGGCTTCAACAGCTAGTGATGAATGTGATCCAAAACACCTGAATAGCTGTCACACACCCTCTTTTACACTCCAGCTGTAGTGAATCATTTCCTTTTCCCATATCCCAACAGATAATTTAATTCTGCAGCACAGAATGCAGGCAAGATTAGGACATTCGCCCAGTTTAATTGCCAGCTAGATTTGCAAGCAAGGTCACAATTCACAGTGCCAGACTTTAGTTGGACAGTGTTATGACGGAGCAGGAAACATTAATCACCGTAGCCAGCAGAAAATTACAGTTTAAAGCAATACTCATTAATCCTGTTTGCACGGATTGCCCCTTTCCTTGTTTTTTTGTTTAAAGAAAAGGTATATTCAGCTGTACTGTCAGGTGAGGCATAGCTAGGAGGTGGCTGCAGACAGCAGACATTAGTGGCTGACACGGAAGGATCATTACATCCTTAATTAAATTATTTAGTTTTCATCCGCTTTCCTTCTGCATGCAACTGGTTTGCTACAGGAGGAAATGCGAAATTCTTTGCGGTACATCACAGAAACCTCACTATACTGATGCCCACCACCACCCCCTGCAGTGAAAATCACCCATGTCCTCTGTTCCCCTTTTCACAGCAGCTGATTGGCTGTGAAAACCAAAATGGTGTGGTGGCTTTTCGAAACATTTAACATACCTTCTTTGTGCATTGCTAGGGGAAAAAGAAAGTCAGAGACAGATCTCTTAGACTTAGGACAATAGAACTCCAACCCTGTTCTAGTTCTTTCCCCTGCACCTCTGGAAGAGGATGAGGAGTCGGGGAATATCTGCACAAAATTTTGGTTCCAATCTAATGGGCCAGGAGAAGGAGCAGCTTCCCATTCTGAATCCCACTATCAGGTTTGAGCCCATTGTGCATCTTGTTTGAGGTGGTGGCCGAAGGATTGCCATGACACCAGGAGTCATCAGAGATTGAGTCCTCTGACGACAGCAGCCTTGGGTGGTGGTGGGGAGATGCATTCATTCCCTCATCCATCCCATGTGGAGATGCTGTAACTGGAATCAGAATCTTCTCTCCTAAGCTACTAGGAGACACTGTAGATCTGTGGAGGAGCTATGGCTGCAGTTTGAAACGCTAAGGTCTAGAATAAGCCAACAGTTGCAGATGAAGGCGCTGCTCCTTTGACTGGCTACATCAGTGATGGCCAAACTTGGCCCGCCAGCTGTTTTGGGACTACTATTCCCATCATCCCTGACCACTGGTCCTGATAGCTAGGGATGATGGGAGTTATAGTCCCAAAACAGCTGGAGGGCCAAGTTTGGCTATCACTGGGCTACATGCAGAGTTCTGGGGATGGAGCCTCTAGTCAATAAGCAGCTAAGCCCAGGCTAGAAAGATTTGACAGCTGAGCCAGGACACTGCTGAGACAACTTGCATTTCATACCCCAGCTGCTGGATCACTGACCATGGTCTTGTGCAGACTTTTAATAGTTAACCTTTTCTCCTTCTGTTTGGCTTTTGTAAGCTCACTGTATTAATGGTGATTAGATTAAAGAAGTTGGAAGAAAGGGGGTTTCAATTGTGGGAAATTAGTAGAGGACCACTTTTGGCTTTATCTTGCATGCACTTCTAACTTTGCTTAGAGACCTTGGTGGTATAAGGCAACAAACGAACAAATGAACCAAAATAATAATGGCAAAGCTGGATCCCTTTGGAATTCCCCCCTCATATACCCCTTTATCTAAAATTTCAAGTGTTATGTATGAAGCTTCCACTCTCAGTCCTTGGCTTATTTCCCCCATCATCCTGTTTATGAACTTTAATTTAGAATGAAAAATATCTATCTATATATATATACACACCACCCGAACGATACACAAAGCATCTTTGCTGAAATTCCTGTCCTTCAGTTTACTTGACAGTTTAATTAGAGACTGACGGTGTTTCACAAGTTGGTAGAACGCATGTTGCTATAGTTCAGCAATCGTGTTTGTTTCTGTTGTTTTCTTTTTAAAGGTTGATCCTTGCCAAAACCGGATAATCCAGTGATTAACTTTGATTTATCTCACATACCAGCATCAGCCACTAAGTGTATATCACCATTCCCTCTTAATTTATAGCAGAATACAAATTCTGCTGTGTCGGCTTCTCTAAAAAAATCCATTAACTAAAATAGAATCTGGCAATTTATCGTTACCAGTTCTCTAGGATGAAAGCGAAGATGGTTGACAAGGATGACTCCTGAACAGCATGTTTGTGGGTAGGTGACAAGAAAAGAGGCACTACAGAAGGGACTTTGGTTTCCCCTTAAAAAAACCAAAAGGAGCACAATCTCTTCTCAGACTTGCCATACCTGCTTATGATGAACAGCAGCTTTAGACTCGGCAAAATACGGAAAGCATCTGTCTCAAATGGTAGCAGCTAAGATTATTTTTTCATACCACTCGCAACTTATACGGAACAACATTGGTTTTGGAACAACTTAAGACTATTGCTCCAGCCTATGAGCTTTTAACCACATATCTTTGCTTATTCTTTAATGCATATAGAAACAAAATACAGTTATGTACAAAGTAGAATGTGAACACTATTCCAATTAAAGAACTGTCAAAGCGGAGTCTTTTTTTCCACTATCCCCCATGGGGGATAAATTAAATTAGGTTGCAGCTTATGGGTATAGAGAAATGGCTCTGCTGGGGAAAGGAATAAGCGCCTGAAATTGATTAAATGGGTTAATGATTGAACTAAATCAAGCTGCTCCAATGTTTCTTTAAAAATGCCCCTTCCAGCCGTCATTTAATCAATTGATTCTCTTAAGTGTCAGAAGCACAAAGCTAGCAATGGGTGCCTGACTATGATACTGCCACAGGAATGCATCTATCACCTAAAAGGCATGCATTCCCTTCACAATTTTATTAGGACATTTAGAGCAGAGCAGGGAGGGGGTGGAAGTTCACTCAGAATGTGTCAAAGGGAGTGTGAGAGGCAAGTGGGTCCAATATGCTACAGTTCTCAAGCTTTTCCTGCCCCAGCTCAACCTACAGTGTTGCTTCATTTGCAGTCCCGCTGTCTGTACGGAAAGACTCCAGGCGCTTGTTTATCACACGCCCATTATTTAAGACTCCCTTTTATGCCATGTAGATGCAGCAGCTGGCATGCAGAAGTTAAAGAGACCTGGGTTCAAATCTGACTTTAAGATCAGTGGGTTATCTTGGGGCAGTCACTATTTCTCAGCCTAACCTACCCCATGGGGTTATCGGGAGGGTAAAATGCGAAAATTCTATATTCACTGCCTTGAACTTGTCAGGCCAGCTTCTTCTGTGCTGACCAAGATTGTCTGCATTTAAGAACGGCAGGTCTTTCCAATGGTTATGATCAATGAACCAGTCTAACCTATAGGTTTTTATAGGGGTCAGGCAATATCTTTGATTCTGCTTTCACCTGTTGATACAAATAGTTTTGCTTGACTTACTTTCTGTAATTCTTTGCTTTGGTCAAATTTGATGGTGAATAAGCTATTTCTCCACCTAATAGCCTTCAGATTACCATTTCCATACTTTTTTTAAAGACACCTTCTGAAATCAGGTTTCAGCCAGTGTAAATTGTTAATTTTAACAGAAATTTCAGGCATTGTCAGATCTGTAAACTCATTAATTGTGTGCATTGTTTTCGTAATGTGAAGAGTCTTGGTGTGTTACACAGACAGGTACTTGCAACTAAGAGACATATTTGTGAAGAACTAAATTCAGTCCTTGGATGCAAATATTCTTTGCATTTATATTCCTCATTGACATGTTTTCAGTTTTTTATTTCATTAAATCCAGCAGATAATTTATTTCATCATATTTTTTGGAAGCTTCAAAGGGGGGGATATGGGAGAATTCATCTTGCATAAAAGAAAAAGAAAGAATGATTGTGCAAAGACTTGTGGCTAGTCCTGAATGAACAGACTAAAACAAAATATCCAAAATTTCTGGCATTTGTTGCATTAAGATGCCTTTACCAAACCACACTCTCTGAAACAACTTTTCAAGATAGTAGAGGATTGGGGGTGGGGGAATCCAACCTCGTTGGCACTTTTTGCTGGAATCTGCTCTATTACTTAGCTATGAACACAACAGGAATATCCTGATGACAGAAGAATTGGTTTGAGATGATGTTTCATGATCCATTACTCTGAAGCATCTTTTCTCTATGGGGCTCTGAAGGAGCTATGTAAGACGAGAGATCTTTGCACATGTGAAGTTTCCATTAAGGAAAAGAAGAAGAGGCCCAGAATAAGCAACCTGTGTCTGCTGCATTATCAAAGCTTCTTTCAGTGCCTGCAAGTGAGGTCTCCTGGCGGTATCACTTCCTGAGTGCCGCTGCAAACAAGAGCAGAACTGAGCAGCAGGTTCACGGGAGTGAGCATCCTGCTGGGAATGCTTTTTTTTTTTCAAGTTGTTGCTGACACTACATATCCTCTTGATGAGCATGGCAGAGAATAAAACTCCACACTCAGGCCAGGTGGCATTTCCTGACTTGATCTGTACTCCCAAGGTGTGTTGCCTGTCGTGGGGATCTGGAGGTAAAGTGGGAGCCATTCAGGTGGGGAAAGGCTGCACATTTACTGTGTAAAAACATTCCAAACATCTTGGCAGAAGGACAAAGCACTGTAACACCCAGCTGGACTGTTTGGTAGACCTATGGTTCCCATTTTTTTTGTAGCAATTGTAATGCGCTGTGATAGACACTGTACGTTTTTTTAAATTGCATTTTCATTGCTCCCCCCCCTTACACTGCATTTTATTGTATTACAATTTGCATTCCATTTGCACTCATTGTAATACAATGAAATGCAATGCAAGAGATGAAAGCAATAAATGCAATTTAAAATCAATATGATTTTTCTATTGTGCCAAGGCCTGAAGCCCACCTGTGCTTTGTTATGCAGGCAGTAACTGGGCTTCCTCCTCCGTTGTAACAGTTTAGCATTAGGTTAAGATCTTTCCTCTCTCAAGGTTATGGTCGATCGAGGCATTTGCACCAGATTTGACATCAAAATGTTCTTTGGCCTTGGCTTTTGGTTGCTGTACGAAACAGCCTGTTCCACTAATGGATCTTACTTGTTCCACTGGCGATGAGATGTTTTCCCAACTTTAGGCGAGATCCATCTGTTCCAGAGTCTGTTAATGTGTTGACACCAGATAACTCTTGAAAACAAGCTAAACAAGTCTAAACAAGCCAGGAGTGGCGTCCAAAAAACCCTGCAAAAAGGTTGCAGGCAGGGCAGCAGGGATGACACCTGCCTATGAAACTGCAGTACAGATCAAAGTAAAGACTTTGACTTTGCAAATTAAAAAAACTCAACAGAAACATGCATCTTGCCCTGGGCAGCCCTACTGGGGTTGCCTTTTAATATACCCAGACTGTCAGAACACCATTAAAGAAATTGCAAAACATATGCTGCAGCATTCTTTGTTGCTGCCCTACCCTAACTAAGGCATCTGACACCTATATCAGGTTTATCTCTCTACCACCCTGCCTCAAAGTTGCTAAGGATGGCCTACATGAGTTTTTAATGTCATGTCCCTCCCCACTTTGGAAAAACAACTATGTTATGCATTGAAAACTGATTGGGATTCCCAACTGATTGTTTGCTGACAATGAGCTGCCAATAAAGCAGGGTGGGAGGCAGGGGAGTGGCATTTGCATGGGGAAAGCTTTCATCTGTCCCAGCTTCTCCTCTGCAACCTCTCCACCTGGCTGCTCCCCTTTCCCCCCTTCCTGCCCCGCAAATGGAGAGAAAATAGAGGGCCGGAGAAGGGTGGAGTTGAAGAGGAAAGGGAAGGGTTAACTACCCAGCTCCTATTTTCTTGCCCACAAATGCTTTTGCACCACAGCCATTTCTTGCATTTTTAGAAGAGCCTGCTGGCCATACTATGGCCCCATGAATTGTCCTCTGGAAACATTGTGGAAATGGGATTTTTCAGTTTTTGCACCAACCCTCTGGAAACCCTCAAGAGATTCACGAAACTTAATTGCTTGGATGTTTTAAATGGTTGTTAAAAACCTAGGCTTGCTTACCTGGGCCTTTGTTGTTGTTGTTGTTCAGTCGTTCAGTCGTGTCCGACTCTTCGTGACCCCATGGACCAGAGCACGCCAGGCACGCCTATCCTTCACTGCCTCTCGCAGTTTGGCCAAACCTAGGCCTTTACTGATGTTTAAATGGCTTATCCTGTTTAGCAGCTGAGATTGTTGTTCTTAACTGATGGGATTTTTAAAAATCAAGTTAGTTAGTTAGTTAGTTAGGATACTTGAAAACCAATTAACTGATTTCCCCCCCTTAAAAGGTAAGGATATAAATTATGTGATGATGATGATCTGCTTTAGTTGTAGCTAGCATTAATGGACCAAATGGTCTGGTTTAGTATATAGGTCTTTACTGTTAGCTTGAGCAAGTGTGTCTTTCCACTGTCGTGCTGAAATCCTTCAACTCAGGGATAGAGAATCTTTGGCCCTCCAGATGTTGTCAGCTTACAACTCTCATCATCAGCTAGTTGGGGCTGATGGGAGTTAAGAGTCCAACAACATCTGGAGGATGACAGCTTCCCCATCCCTGCTTCAGCGAAAAATGTGGGGGACCGAACCAGAGTCCTCCAACCATTATGTTTTCTATTAACACCGAGCTATTCCACATGTAAGCAAATGCAGTGCAGTGGCATATTTTAGACTACAGAACAAATTGAGTGACACAAAAATCTATAAGGACCGTGCAATAAATATTCCCAGGGAATGAAAAGAGCTTTAGCCATAACAGGCAGTAAGTACATCTTCCTTTATTTACCAAAACAATTTGCAAGGCTGCAGGAAGTCCTGATAATATAACCCCCATTTGAGTTACTAGGCCAAAAGCTAGCACACATAAGTCGAAGCCAGGGTCAGGTCATTCCCAAGGATATTAAGTGCTGACCCATACATTTTGCACAGAATTCTTCCCAAGAAAGTATTTTATCCCTTTAGGTTCCATGTAGAAGCCATTAAACACATTAATGGCTCTGCTGCAGCTAAACCAGCACACAAGGTTACTTTTGAGTATTTGATTTATCTCACACCTAAGCCAAAGGATAAAAATGCACAAGAAACCAAACACAGTTTTCCACAGTAAGGAAAGCTGACGTCTATGTTTTCACACTGGATGGGAATATTTGTTAATTTCTTTTTAAAATATATATTTCACATTTTTATATCCTGCCCTTCATCCTACAATGGAGCACAGAGTGGCTAACAGCATAAAACAATGCATTCTTCACAAAACCATTAAATGACCTAACAGGTTCTCATCAATAAAAACAGCAGCAAGAGCTCCATAACACCAGTTAAACCTCCAAGGCCTAGACAAATAGGTGAGCTTCCAAATTCTGCCTAGAGTGGAGGACAACCTTATTTCACCCAGGAGGAGGTTCATAGAATCATAGCGTTGTAGAGTTGGGAGGGATCCCAAGGGTGATCTAGTCCAACCCCCTGCAATGCAGGAATCTCAGCTACAGCATTCGTGACAGATGGCCATCCAACTTATGCTTAAAAACCTCCAAGGAAGAAGAGTCCACAACCTTCCAAGGGAGACAGCTCTTACTGTCAGAAAGTTCTTCTTGATGATTACTGAGAATCTACTTTCTTGTAACTTGAAGCCATTGGTTCGAGTCCTACCCTCCAGAGCAGGAGAAAACCAGCTTGTTCTATAGGCAAGGTGCTGCCCCTGAGAATGCTGTCTTGTGTGACCATCTTCCTTGCTGCCAACACTGATGGAACCATGAGCAGGGCCTCTCCCATTGATCATAAAGTCCAGATTAGAAAGTACTGAGGAAAGCGTTCCTTCAATTACTTGAGTGACAAGTTGTTCATGGTTTTGTACACTAGCACTTTGAACTGTGTGTAGTAGTTCACTGGCAGCCAATGCAGTGAAGATCAGGCGATAAGATTCCTTCTCACTGCTCTTTCAGTGGGATTTTGCATCAGCTGCAGCTTCTGGGCTATTTTCAAGGATACCTGTAGTAGCCTATACAGGTTATTAGAACATAGATAATCAAGGTTAGACTATCTTGGTCCAGGAACAGTAGTAGCTGGTGAAACATCCAGAGCTGGGCATCAGCACTCCTTATCACCATAGTCACTTTAGGCCCCCCAGTGACAGCTTGGAATTGATGAGAATTGCCAAGCTACATAGCTACTCTTTCAGTGGGAGTTTTACCCCACCCAGGGCAGCCATCTTCTGAACTCCTGAACATGGAAATGGCTGACCCACAGCATCTCAATCTTCTCAGGATTTAACATCCATTTACTGGTTCTTATCTAGTCCATCAGACTCCAGACACAGGTCCAGCACCTGCACAGCCTTTCCGATGGAACGGAGACATGGAGCTGGGTGGTACCTGCATGTTGGTGATGCCATGCTCCAAATCACCAGATGATGTCTCCCAGTAGCTTCATGTAGATGCCAGTTCCTCTGCCAAAATGATAACATTGTGTTCCCAAAATGTGAACCAGGCTTCACGGGATATTAAATGAAGCATACCTCTGGATGAAATTGAGGAGCACCTTCTGATAAAGGTTATTTTCCTTATCAACGCATGTATCAACATGGCAGCATCAATATGAATATGAGAGCCAGTGTGGTGTAGGGGTTAAGAGTGGTAGGCTCATAATCTGGTGAACCGGGTTCGTGTCTCCGCTCCTCCACATGCAGCTGCTGGGTGACCTTGGGCTAGTCACACTTCTTTGAAGTCTCTCAGCCCCACTCACCTCACAGAGTGTTTGTTGTGGGGGAGGAAGGGAAAGGAGAATGTTAGCCGCTTTGAGACTCCTTCGGGTAGTGATAAAGCGGGATATGAAATCCAAACTCTTCTTCTTATAGAGAAGCTGGCTTTTAAATTTTAAAAAAAACAACCCTGCTCATCTGAACAATTTGCAAACCACAGGCACCTTCACTTCTTCGTATCAAAGCTATCCCTCTCCATATTTTAACATCCCTCTAGAAAAAATGATCAAAAGTCACAGTTAATATAGAAAGTAAAAACTATCATTCTCTTGCAGTAATGTATAGGATTATTGTTTGGCTTCCTCGTGTTTCGTTTATGCATCATGTGGACCTTTTCCACTTTTCTGTTACTCTCTTCAATGTATATGTTTCTCCAGCCAAAATTTGTTCATCGATGTGACTCAGTATATGCAGATGACAGATGTGTTTACATTGCTTTATATACAGAACAACATATATAGTTATGATTTGCCAGATGGGTGGAAAAGGCTGCAACAGACTTAGCAAAATCCAGTCTCCGACAATATCTATTTTCTAACAGTGTTTAAATGCCATTTACCATTTAAGGGAGGGAATGGCTTCATGCGCTAACTAAACATGTCTTGAACTTTTAAACATACAAAACCTACATATACTTAAGTTCACTGAGGAAGTGACATTTTACCTTTTTTTGGCATCATTAACGCTCATTATCCACACATGGGGCTGCAAAGTGTGCTAAAGAGTCTCACTGCTTCCTAATGACTGTTTCCTCCCTGTAATTCAACACTGTTAAAAGATTTAACGCTCAGCTTGGAAAAATCTGTCTCCCTTGTGCACATGCGGTTCATCTGTTTGTGACATCCGCTACCTTTTCATTTATCTTAACAATCGAACACAATGCTTTAGAAAGCTTACTTTAGAACACAGGGCCAACTTTTGAGAGGCCAAAAAGAAAAATGATACTGGATTTAATGCTATGGGTTTTGTTTTGTTTTTTTGGAAAGGCTGCAGAACGAAAACTGTCCTCAGGCCAAGTTAATATGACCGTTTCCTTTATGCTCAAAATATTCACTAGGGATTTTGCTGCTTGCATACAGGAAACAAGGGCTGTGGTACCAGAACAAGATTCTGTTTCTTATAATTTAAGGGGCATGTTTAAGCAACCGCTCGGTGCAGTTTTGGCTCTAAAAAGCCATTCCCCCTGAATGGCCTTTGAGGAGAGACTGCAGGACCCCAACACACCACCATAGTCTTACACGAGAAGGCGGGTAAGGGGCAGAGTGAACAGGTCAGGGAGAAACTGTGTGCAAATAAATACAGCCCATTCCAATTCTGACTTGTTCCATATGGAAAGGAGGGCAGAAGGAAATGTGGAATGTTAACATCTGACCAAGGCCAGTATCTTCCCAATTGGAATTCTCCATATACATTCTCAACAGGATCTCATTGCAATAGGCTAGAGCACCAGCCATCATACTCGCCTTTAGTGACTGGGGAAACACTTGTGACAGTAGGTGAATAAAACATTATTTTGTGATCGGGAATGAGATGATTGCGGGGGACCAGCCCTACTTCCATGATTCCTAGGTGGTACCTTAGGGATATGCCAACATCAAACATCAGTTTCATGTCTTATGCGTATATGAAGTGTGTATGTGTGTGCATACACAACATAAAGTAAAAAAGGAAAACAAAAACAAAGAAAACTGAAATAAATGCTTATATCCAATGTAAGCTGTGGGGGGGGGGAGCCTATTTTTTTCCTACTGTTTTGTACAGTGCCGTGCACCTTGATGGACACCGCATAAATAATAGTGATCTTCTCCGCTGTGCAATTTCACCACAAACTAATATTCTCCCCCCCCCTCCACCATATTACTCCATTTACCTTGTTCCCTGACTCATCAGAAAGGGGCTTTTTAAAGAGATGAAGATGAAGGGTGGCAGTCCTGAAAACCAAAGTGACGCAACAGAGGTAGAGTTGAGTTCCTGATGGCAACTGGAAAGAGAAGCATAATCTTGTGGCACCCAGCTATGCGATACTGGGTGGTACGCACATACGGTCTAGTTTGGTTTTTAGAAATACACTAATGAGTCTTGCTCGACTTGTGTAAGGGCCAGTTGGAAAAAAAACATCAGAGTTGGTACTAAAACACATTGAGCTTGTCCTTTCTTGTCATACGATTCGCCCAAGATAGAGAGACTTGGGATACTTTTCTTTCAGCGCAGGCCACTGGACGATGAAATAATCTGAAAAGTGGTAAAGGATCTTCCCGGACAGAGACAGGTTTTCCACACGGCAGATGCTCTCGACGTATACAATGGTTATGCTTTTTATCCCCAGCATCCTGAGCAGGAGGGCAGATGCGCATATGGGAACGCAAGTTCCTGGGCCATTGCACAAAACCTAAAAAGAAAAAATGCAATACAGAAAATTTAATTTCAAAACCCCACCATTAATGGAGAGTGCAAGGATAAATCCCATCTGTCATACAGGACGATAAAAAACAAAAGTGAAAGGCTAATGCAATTTAAGTTCAAGACAAAATAAAAAATGATTATTGGAAAAAACAAAGTCATTGCCTTCTCCACTGTCAAAATTTGGGGTTTTACGATGCAGAGAATCTATTATTTGCTTGTATTATTCTGTAAACTGCAATCTATGGTGACGAATAAATGGAGATGGCTTCCACTGAGCCAAAACAGGGCTTAGATATTGATTCGCAGCAGTTCCTTGGGAAGAGGCCTTTCTGATCCCAACCATCTGACATCCATTTTTTCTACAACAACAAAATGCCTTGTGGCACCTTAAAGGCTAACACATTTATTACGGCTTAGTTTTCACGAACTGCTTCATCAGATGCAGCTGATGTTGTTTTTGCTGCAACAGGCTAACACAGCTACCCCTCTGGAAATGGTTATGTTTTGCTATTTGTCCAGGCTTTTTGGCAGGGGATAGGTGCGTTTAGGAGTTTTAGGGACATTTTGATTATTGCATACTGGATGTTGTTTTATTTTGGGTTTTGTGCTGCTGACTGCCCTAGGTACCCTTCAGAGGGAAAGGGGCAGGATACAAATTGAACAAATGAACACAAAACTTTTCTACAGATACTGAGGACCGAATCTACACCCAAAAGAATAACTTCCCCACCTATGACCTCTGAGAGTGAGACCATACCTGCACCATACAATTAAAGCATTATTAAGCCGCTTTTAACTGTTGTGGTCCCCCCCCCAAAAAAAATCATGGGAAACTGTAGTTTGTTAAGGGGGCCAAGAGTTGTTGCAAGACCCCTATTCTCACAATTTCCAGAGTAGTTTAACAATCCATCTCTCCTCCCACGGAACTTGGGTACTGTAGTTCTGTGAGGGGAATAGGGGTCTCCAAAAAACTCTCCACACCCTTAACTAACTATAGAATTCCCAGGATGCTTTTAGTTTTTTGGGGGGGGGTCATGATTGTTAAAGGGATTCAATAGCGCTGTAAAAATATGGTGCGGATGCAGCCTGAGAGAATGCATATTGCACGCAGGTATGTAGAAATTCTCAAATAAATTCCCAGGGCAGGGGTGTCACTAGACCATTCCTTCCTTTGTTACTACCCTGCTCTTACTTCACTCAGGCAACAATCCCAATTCCACTCCCATCTTTGTGATGACCCTTTCAGTAACGAAGGGGAAAACCAATATGGTGCTGAAATGCTTGGGGGTGGGGGCACCCATTCTTGTTGTCTTACTGTCTTTTCTAGGGCTAGGTGATTGGAATCCAACTGTGGAAATTAATTTGATTTCCCTCCCCCCTTCATGGTTGCTGGGCTGACTTGGGTGAGGGGGGGCTCTTCCAGCTGAGGTTCTGTTATACATGTACCCTGCCTTCTTCACTGATTTTTTTTTCAGAGGGCCCGGTTCTTAAATTGCTCCTGTTTTTAAAATAAGCTGTCGTGCTTTGGATCAGGGTTTCCCCAAACTTGGCCCTCCAACTGTTTCGGGACTACAATTCCCATCATCCCTGACCACTGGTCCTGTTAGCTAGAGATGATGGGAGTTGTAGTCCAAAACAGCTGGAGAACCCAAGTTTGGGAAACCCTGTTTTAGATGGAGGCTGTCATTGTCTGTCATGTCACAAATTAAGAAGACAATCCCCCCCACACACACACACACAAAATGGGGTGGAGGGGACAGCAGAGGTGAAGCACAGCTCATGGGTGGCTGGGTACCCATTTGCCCCAGCCTGGCTACAGGTCTGGGTGGGAAAGTGACGAAAAATTTCCCTACAATGGAAAAGTAGCTTAGGGGGAGGGAATTGTTGGAGGCGACAGGAATGATGTGAAAATGTCTGTGTGAAAGATGGGAAGGTACATGAGAATCAACTACTTCAAAAGTGCTAAGAGTAACTGGGGCCCCCTGCCTTGAGGCCTACAATCTGTTAACAGCAGCATGGCATAATTACAAATAGGGTTGCCACTATTTTGTGGAAAAAAAATAGTGAACATAATGTGAAAAAAGTGGACTGTCCACTCAAATAGTGGACACCTGGCAACCCTAATTACAAATGGCAAGTGTGTTACCACATACTGTACTATATTGAGGATAATGAGCTAAACATGGGAAGGCTGTTTCTGCTAGTACCCTATTTCCCCTCACATGTAGTCCTGTTCGGCGTGTTGGATATTTGATGGGTTTGGGGTTTTTTTTGTGTGTGTCCTGCTTTTACTGCTAGCTGCCTAAAACTTCTAAATCAGATGGGGTTCTACAGAAATATTAAATCAAAATGTGTGCCTTAACGTGCGCCAAGGAAGCTTGCAGTTCTGAGAAAATTATCAGGGAAAATAATAATGTGCTGTGGGACTATCCAAGATTTCTGTGGGGAGAAGAGGAATTGTGAATGTGGTCAGCATGAGTCATCCACGAATTTATTATAATTAGGCTTCGGAGAACTCTTTTTGTAGGCTATTGTGGAGATGAACAGCTAATAAGAAAAAATAAATAAACTGCCGGAGTCTGCTTTAAGAGTTTCCTCCCCTCCCCCTTGGCTTATTCTCCCATTGAAATAAATAGTAACTGGTTCCCCCATTAGGGTAGAAAGGCATCTTAAAATCTACAATGCCAATTCTGGCATAGTTGTTCTACAGTTCTTATTAACTGTTCAACAGTTTTAATTCAAGAGAGAATCACCTCACAAATTCTGTGTCGGCAGAACTGTAATGTGTCCCTTACCGTGTTCCATTTTCACCCAGATGCAACTTTCCATGAGATTAGTTCACAGCATTTTGACCACCTCTGTTTGATGGTATTCTTGAGGTGTCAACAACTGGCCACATCCAGCCCCCCTGAGTACTAATTATCCACACACTTCCAACTGCCAGCCCACAAGAGAAAGAAAATATGGAAGAAACAGAGGCTGTAGCCAATTGTTTTGCCAGAAATCCACTATGGCGTGTGGGACCAGCCTGCTCCCCTCTTTCACCTCCAATAAGAGAATGTGTTGACCAGAGCTCTGTTCTTTTAATCAGGACTGTAACCTTTAATTATTTAATCAGTTACTTAAAAACAACAACACCTTTTGACTCAGTGCAGAGAACAGGTGGTCTTCCAGATATTGTTGGTATCTAACTCCCATCAGACTGAGCTAGCATGGTGAACTGTCAGGGATGCTAGAAATTATAGGTCAGCAACATCTGGGGGGCTACAAGTTCCCTGCCCCAGTTTTAAATCAACTGAAAAGACTTTCCCAACATGTTTTTAATATACACACAGGCCCCACTATCCAAATGTTCATTATATGAAAATTCACTTATCCAAACAAGAGGAGTTAGTACCCAAACCTCGCAATACACACTGCAGATTCAGATATCCAAATAGCCAGACCTACCTGTAGTACTGTAAACAAAAAAGCAACCTTAAACAAGTCTTACTTTTCTGTGTTTTGCTGGTGTGTACATCCGTTTCACCAGAATTCATTGGGGAGTGAGACATTGGACATTCCTTGTTTCCCTTCTGCAAGGTTTCAGAGGGTTTTCTTGAGTTTCTTCATCACTTTGGGGTCAAAATTCCATGGTCGGGAACACAGTAGAATTTTTACCATAGAAATTAATGGAAACTGTTGACTCATTCTGCGAACGCTTACCTAACAAACGATTTCCTGATAACCCATTGTGTTCAGATAGCGAAACCTGCATCTACTCCCCTAAAATTGGCTAGGTCCACATTGAAAGAGGTACTCTCCCTTCACTTTCACAGAGAAGGGAACATATAGCCTAAGATGGTGCCTCCAAAACCAAGTATGTAAAAGGTAAAGGGACCCCTGACCATTAGGTCCAGTCATGTCCGACTCTGGGGTTGTGGCTCATCTCGCGTTACTGGCTGAGGGAGCCGGTGTACAGCTTTTGGGTCATGTGGCCAGCATGACTAAGCCACTTCTGGCGAACCAGAGCAGCGCACAGAAACGCCATTTACCTTCCCGCCGGAGCGGTACCTATTTATCTACTTGCACTTTGACGTGCTTTCGAACTGCTAGGTGGGCAGGAGCTGGGACTGAGCAACGGGAGCTCACCCCGTCGCGGGGATTCGAACCGCCGACCTTCTGATCAGCAAGCCCTAGGCTCTGTGGTTTAACCCACAGCCCCACCCGCGTCCAAAACCAAGTATGTACCCCCCCATAAAACAAGCTGATAAACAAGTTTAAATCTTTAAAACAAATTGCCTGAGCAAATTTATACAATATTCAATTTGTTGAATCAATTGATTCAACAAGTTTTCTTTAATTGGGCAGTAATTGTATTTTCATAGAACCTTTACGATCCAATGTTTGCCTAGCAGAAGGTTTCCCTTTGCTGAAAAGATTTCCTCTGGGCTTTGTCTATATTATTTTATTTCTCTATTCCATTGCAGGGATTTCACTTGCCTTCCACCTTCACATTACAAAGAGTAACAGGCTGTTGTAAACAAAAACTGCAGGTCTGCATTGAGCTTTTCTACCCTCCCTCACTCCACAACTAGCTTAATTTACCCTGAGCCCTTCCATCATTTCAATGTGCTTTTAATTGGCTGCTTCTGGTGAAATGATTGAAATAGCATCAGGATACAGAGCAAGTTGAACTAGACCCTACCAATGGAAAGAGTCTGACACAGGACTCCTGTTTTCTGCGATACTTATGTTCTTTGCAATCTGCAGTGCTAACCACAGAACGTAACACTGAAAGCTGCAATCCTAAATACTTGAGAGCATGCGCCATGGAACAGAGTGGGATATCCTTCAGAGTAAATATGCATAGGGACTGCACTGTTTATGGTGCTGGAGGAGACTCTTGAGAGTCCCATGGACTGCAAAAAGATCAAACTTATCCATCCTTAAAGAAATCAGCCCTGAGTGCTCACTGGAAGGGCAGATCCTGAAGTTGAGGCTCCAGTACTTTGGCCACTTCATGAGAAGAGAAGACTCCCTAGAAATGACCCTGATGTTGGAAAGATGGAGGGCACAAGGAGAAGGGGACGGCAGAGGATGAGATAGTTGGACAGTGTTCTCAAAGCTACTAACATGAGTTTGGCCAAACTGCAAGAGGCAGTGAAGGATAGGCGTGCCTGGCATGCTCTGGTCCATGGGGTCACGAAGAGTCGGACACGACTGAACGACTGAACAACAACACCAACCCACAAACAGGACCGAAATGCACAACTGTATAAAGCAACACATAAACACACACACCCCTTCCCTTTGAGCAAAGGAGAAAACAGATCCAGTTGATGTAGGCAAAATGTATGAAGACAGCAGAAACCATTCCTCGTCCCCCTCCCCCCAGACCTGGCATCCATTGAACTTTGACACTGTGCAGATGAAAGCTGCTTCAGTCTACTGAATGTGTAAATCTGTTCGAATGACATTTACTAGTTTCCAATGCAGAAACCAAGCTCCCAGCCTTGCATGGATTAAATGTCAGCCAAACTGGCCATAGAAGGGAGAAAGCCACTTTTAGGCCACTTGTTGAAACAAATGAACTCCTATGTGTATTTTAATTCCACTTTGGAGATCTCGGGATGTTCCCAAGCTAAAAGAAACAAAAAGAGGACAATGATTCCAGACTCTTGGTGCAAACCTACACATTTTGAGCATGCAGCCGTTCTGCTGAAGAAAGGCTTAAGGACCTTATCAGAGCGGAAAGCTGCCGTAGACACTGGCCTTTGTAAGTCCAGCAGTGGTAGTGTAACACACTGTATTTCCATGTTCCGTGCCAAAGCCTGCTTTGTGGCCAAATAACTGCCTGAACTTTGGCAGTGATTCGCAAAGGCACCTAACAGCATCTTTGTCCTCCCTTATTTGCCAGTGCCTTACAAAACAAAGAACAATTATAAGGGCCTTTCCCACATGGAACAGTTGGCATGGCAGAACAGCTATGGTGTTAAATTTGTATGTGTTTGAAATCCCTGCTTGGACACTTAAGGTGTAATCCTGCCATGTTATTCACACAGTTCTAATGGGGCTTATACATGAGTAGCCCCTTTACAGAGTTTCAGCCAAGTGTTTCTAGGAAGCCTTAGGCAACCCACTATACATGTATGTGTGCCTGTTTAATTAATTAACAGCAGGGGAGAGTGCTCTTGCGCTCAAATCCTGCAACTTGGTTATACTGAACTTTTGATGTGAGTAAGCAACAAGAGGGTTAGCTCCAGCTAGCCAGACCTCTGCCTAAACTGCCTCTGCTGCAGCCACTGAGCAGCTTTAGAGAGCCCTGGCAGCTTTGCAGAGCGGGGTGAGAGAAAAGATGAGTCGCTTCCATTGCCTAGTTGGAATGCAAGCAGCACAGAGGTGGTTGCAACTGATTTATAATGACAAGGGGTGACTGTAGAGATAAGGAAGCCTCACCTCATTCGCCACTTCTACTCTCCATACACCCTTTGCTAGGTGGGGCATGGAGGTGGAGTAGGTTTAGACTGCAGAATTAACTGGTTTTTCCAGATGTGTGATGCAAGGATGCCTTGGAATCACAAAAATAGAGGGACACCCCCACACACACTTTTAAGATTCATGAAATGATTGACGGCCAAGACTGATAAAAAGCTTATACTGTGGCATCCTTACACTGGAGACAAATAAATAAGTGAAGGCAAGTTTTTATTGTTTGATTTTTTTTACTGTGGTTTTATAATTGTTGGAAGCCACCCAGAGTGGCTGGGGCATTGGGGCAACCCAGTCAGATGGGCAGCATATAAATAATAAAAGTGTTGTTTTGCTACTACTACTACTACTAACCTGGGCTATATAAAGTGATTGCATGAGCAATTACTTCTTGATACACCCCATTCTACCTTTACACTTACAAGGAAATGGCGCAGGCAGGCAGGGCCTTACTTACTGGTTTTGCTAGAATAACAGGAGAGCCGCCCTATGCTACACAGCTACCCATTTTGTGCTCTTCTGTGGGGTACATTATAGCCTCGTGGATATCCAATGGCCCCATATTACTCCAAAGTTTTGGGGCAGGCATTGTGGTGTGGGGATAGACGTGGCAAAACTGAGGAAGCGATCCGCTGCCAAACGAAATCCTAAAGCTTCGAAGGAGTATTTGCACGCTGGAGACCAGGAGACCACCACAGGACCTTTTTACTGCTCAGTGCTACATGGAGTCTTTCATGCTTTTTGATGGTCCACGATTCTGTGTGCCTGCTTCCCAACTTTCGTTCTTCTCTTAAGTTACTTGATGGGCCATGCAAACACCAGTGCAGCACCTCCCTGGGCCAGTTACAATTAAGGAGTGGACCATTAGTAGACGTATTCCCCTAACCAAGGCGGAGCCCAAGAACCTGAGAAGCTGCCTTACACTGAGTCAGATCATTGGTCCATTTAGCTCAGGACCAACTACACTAGGAGTGGGCAGCTGGATTCTTATCTCCCTCACCCACTTGCAGACCAACTGACGGGTGGGAGGAGCCACCCACTTGTTGGTCACAGGGTGTCATGACATCAGGTGACTGACAAGAGGCAAAGTTCAAAGGAGGTTGCTGCAGTTGCTGATTGTCTGCTAGAGCAACCACCTTGGAAGATATGGATTTAGTGTGCCTTCAAAGAGGCTCCCTTTTAATGGACCATCAGCTGAAAATATTTCTAAAACTGGAGCATTTGTCCCTCTGCAGAGAAAGCAGCTTACAACCTGTTTCCTTCTGAGAGGAGTGCGCCATTTAAAACACAGAACTTTTTTTTCTTTCCGAAGGAAAGAGCCTGACAATCAAGCTGATTGTTGTGTGCTTGGGAAGCACTGCCCCAGAGGTTTTGGGTTTGCTGAGCACAGCACTTCAGCCAGCTGCTGATTGTGCCTGCAAAGCCCCTTTCAACCAAGCCCCACCTTTACCTGCCCCTCACCTGACACGAGGTGTAGGGCAGGTGGGCATGCATGGACAAAACAGCCTGGCAGGATAAATGGTGGTGCCTGATTTAGTTATTGAACAAAGCAAGCAAGGATTTAAAGAAGAAATGTTCTGGCTTGGAACTGTGGTTTCATCACCGGATGACTCTGAACTGTTATTTTACTTTTCTTCTCAGGCAGGGAACTTTGAGGACAGAATAGAGCATTGGGAAGCTGTCGGACTGATAAGACTCCTTTTGTTTGACCTGCCACCTCTCCTCCTCCTTGGAGGCGTTTACAAGGGGTGCAGAAATTATCCTATCAGGACTCCAGCACATGGCCCATATTGTGGGTCCCTAAATCACTAGGGAGTTAGGGACCCTTCCGATCATAGGTGCTTTCCGTTCTGTGAACCCCGCTTTCCTGTCCTTGGCTCCCTCTACTCTGCTCAGTGTTTTCTTAATTTCCTCAACTTTCACTGTTCTATTTTCTTTTGCTTACTCTTTTGTTTCAGCTGCCTTTCCACTTATACCTGAAGTGCACGGAGACAATCTGACCTCCTGGAGCATTTCCTCTGCTGTGCCTTCACTGTCAAAACAGTCACAAGGTTTTGGGGTCTAGCCACAATAATGCATTCTATGCATCTGCAAGTTACTTTTCAGCTAAGGCAGCTCCCAAAGTGACTTAGGTCACATGTACACCATACCACTAAAGTGTTGCTACACCATTTTAACATTCATGGAGAATCCTAAGAAATATAGCTTGTAAAGGGTGCCGGGAACTGTAGCTCTGTGAAGTAAGCACCCTTAACAAACTACAGATCCCAGGATCAGCTGCGTTTTCTTCCGCAGCCTCAGGTGGAACGGCTGGCTGTTACATCCATCTGCCTTCCCAAGAAGATTGCACAGCAATTATTTCTGGCCCAGCCTTGCGAGCAAGCCCGCGACAATTACCAACCCACAATTTCAAACAGCCTGTCTGCCTGCTCATATAGGTTTTTAAAATTAAATACAGCCCCTTACAAATTAAAACAAATCCTTTAATTTCATACCCTTACAAGTTGTTGGCAAAAGAACAGTTGCTCTGGGACTGGTGAGGAAAGAGACGTCTAGCACCTCTGCTTTGAGGTAACTTCAAATAAGAAATTCTTCCCCTACTTTCCTTTATAGCCTGAATGTAAAGCACACACCCCTTTTTACCCAAACTGACACAGGAGGCTCAACCCTAAATATGCTGACTTGAAAGACAGTTCCAGCTGTGTTCAACGAGGCTTGTCCCAGGTAAGTACAGCCTTTGGTTTACAGTGGAATAAGCCCTGTTCAACACAGCGGGGCTTATTTCAGAATAAACATGCATAGAGATAACATTGCAATTCTAATCACGTTTACTCAGAAATGAGCTCCACTGAACTCAGCAAGACTAACTTCCAAGCAAACATGCTTAGGTTTGGGCGGCAATTCACATTGTACTCCAAAGGACTGTTCACAGCTGGGCTTTGCAATGGAAGGTGGTCCTCTCTGTTCTCCATGCCTTCTTAATTTGGCAATGCTCGCTAAGCTCAGATCCGGAAGCCACTTTCAATTAATATGGCCAAACCAGAGTAACCACAACACGTCTTGGAATAGGGAGCCTGGGAATAAACTTCTCCCTCCAGCATTTTTCAGTCTGCTTCCTCCTATAGCTCCTTCAACCTTCCAAATTCCAAGAGGAGGAGTTAAAACCAGAAAGCTGCTTTTCGTAATTATGGGGGAAGTATCTCAGCTGTGGAAAATAATTCAATGGCAGCTTCTGCAAGTATGAAGGTAAAAGTATTAACAGATTGATTCATGGTGAAATACTAAATGATCATAAGAGAACTGGATAGAATATGTGAAATGGATTTCTTGGATTTTTAAAAGGTTTATGCTGCAGGAAAGCTTCATGGATGTTTTAAAGAAAAGACCCTGGATTAACATTTGGTTGCCTAACGAGAACTTCATACTTGGCACAGGTAAGTGCCTATTTGCAGGCCTGTTTTAATCACTTCCTGAGGCTTGTGATTTCCCATTTTAGGCCTGGTGCCTCCTGTTTGCTAGAAACCTCCCCAGGTGGGTGAGAGTTCAGAACCACAGAAATTATGTGCAAGTAAACTAGATGAACAGTTGATTCAAGTGCTTGGTACTGGCCCTCTTTGACTGTGCTGTTTTGGTAGGGTAGGGTGGTTGCCCCAAATATTTGCACCAGCATGGTGGGAGGCTGTGCCACAACACTGGCGGAGGAAGAGGAGTGCGGGGGGAGCGCCCCGCCCCTGGCAGCACGATCCAGGCAGGGTGCCATCGTGGCTGCCCCCCCCCTGTGCTGGGCGCCCCACCCCCAGGACGCGTGCCAGCCCTGCCCCTGCCTGCTCTCTGCCCCCCGGTGCCACAGGACCCTATATTTTCTTTATGTTAAGATGCAAGAAAAGCCAAGTAGACTGCCTTTGGGAAAGAACAGCATGTCTTAATGATAAGGACAAAAGAGCTCTGTAAAAAAGTTAACTCTAAAATATGATAATTCGCCAACAGAAAGGGGAGGTTCTGTTTGAAAAATGCACATAACCAAACATGTATTAGAAGCAACTCCAGAACTGGCCCTATTAAATGTTTTCCAAGGATATATATGAATGCAAGCAGCTGCTTTATAGTGAGTAAGACCACTGGTCCATTAAGCCTAACACGAGCTTTTCTGACTGGTGATTGATTAAACCTGGGGCCTTATCAGCTGCACCACTGAGTTATAGTCCTGCAAAACAAAGGTTTTTGTTTTTTTTAAAGGTGTGGAAAATAAATAAGTGGAGGATGCCAAATCCAAAAATCAAAACAGAATGATGGAAAGACTTAAGGAGTTCAATTAAACACACACTTTCCCAGGAACAGTCTTCAGGTTCCTCAAGCACATATCTGAAATTGCAATCTGGAATCCTTCAGTCTTTAAAGAAGGCTTATCTAGATACCAAATTCTGGAACAATGTTTTAAAGGGTGTGTGAATAGAATAGAATAGAATTTTATTTACGGCCATAGGCCCATACAAATAAAAACACATAGAAAACAGTTTGTGCAAGTGGGAACAACAGCTGCTAAAACCCCACAGTAACAATAAAATACAATAAAATAGAATGGCAAACTAAGCCTTAGCTAGCTTGTAGTGCTCCTTGGCGTCGCTTTTAAGGGTGTGTGTGTGTAAGCACACGCGCGTGCTGCCGCCTTTCCTAAGTGGATTGTATTGCTTGTATTCACTATTGCTCAAGAAAGATGCCCTAACCCTATGCCACTAGAAACTTTACATGAATGCTTACATACATAAAGGGGGGGCACATCCATTGCTAAAGCTACAATGTGCAGTGCTAACAGCAACCAGTGTTACTTTCTCTTCCGGAGTGTTAATGCTCCAAAGGTAAAGGTAAAGGAACCGCCGACAGTTAAGTCCAGTCGCGAACGACTCTGGGGTTGCGGCACTCATCTTGCTTTACAGGCCGAGGGAGCTGGCGTTTGTCCACTCTGCAGGCAGTTTTCCCGGGTCATGTGACCAGCATGACTAAGCTGCTTCTGGCGCAACGGAACACTGACACCAGAGCAGCGCACAGAAACACCGTTTACCTTCCCGCCGGAGCAGTACCTATTAATCTACTTGCACTTTTGGGCGTGCTTAAGAACTGCTAGGTTGGCAAGAGCTGGGACCAAGCAACGGGAGCTCACCCCGCCGCGGGGATTCAAACCGCCGACCTTTTGATCGACAAGCCCAAGGCTCAGTGGTTTAGATCACAGCGCCACCTGCGTCCCTTAGGACCTTTATTAGGTAGCTAATAAATGGAATTCCCCATTATGTAAATACAGATATTGAATACAGGCACCAGCAAGACCACACTAGGAATGCTACGTCTATCCATTCATGTCATCACCATTGTCAGGAGAACCAAGGAACAAGGGCATGGGTAGTAGAGAGGAACCAGAGACATACAGGAATTCATGGGGTTTAAGGACTTTGAAATGGGGGCATTGCTGATCCCAATGCCCACTTGCAATACAGACAAATATGCTGCAAGGGTCGCTTTAACTCTGAGGTCAGAATTCACATTGCACATATGGAAAGAAGGATCCAGAGTGTCTCCTCAGAGGATTTTAGCCTCTGAGAACTCCTAGCAAATAAGCTGCAGAGGGCAGCTACTAGAGGGAGAGCCATGTCTGTGGTTGCTCCTCCAATGCTTTTTTTTTCAGCACGAGGTGAAGAACATTTCATTTCCCCAAACCTTTCCATCGTAAAAAACAACAACCTTTCAGTGTTTTTCAAATGCTTTGTACTGATGTTATTCGCTGTTGGTCTTTTTTTTTTTAAATTCTGTGGCTGGTTTAATTTGTTTTAGATTTCATGTTTACAAGTAAATTTTTTGTATCTTATGGTTGTTGTTGTTATTAATTATTATTATTATTATTATTTTATTTTACTTCTAAACCACCTAGAGAACCTTTGCTACTGGGTGGTATAGAAATACTGCAAGTGAGTAGCCAGACTGTTCCTTCTTAGTCATCCACGTGGCAATGCAGTTCTTTGAAGCCAAGGTCCCCCTGCGCATCACCTCATGGAGTCCCACACGTACTTTGGCTCGGTGATGACTGGTGCCCATTGGGACTGACAGGGTGGAAGGCAGAGATGACAATGGCAGGTGGAGCCAGAACGAGTCAGCCCCCCATCTCCCTCCCTGCTGAATTCTGCAAAGGCTCCTCCTCCAACTAAGGAGGAGGAAGCTGACAGACAGGGCCACCTCTTAGACTGGATGCAAGTGAAGAGGGCAGGGAGTTAGGGACTGGCTGAGAGGGTCCCTATCCTATTATCTACAGCTGTTCTGCACCCTCCGTGTGTATTGTGGGTGGGGAGGCAGATTGCAGGACTGTGACTAATGTGTGCACTTACAGCCATGCTTAGGCAGTTTAAACTCAACTCTCTCTCTCTCCCCGCCCCCACCTCCAATTTCTCTAGCCAAAAAAAGAGGCCTGACAGCTTGGATATTTCCAAAGCAGATATCCAAAGGAATGCAACCTCCGTTATTGATGAAACAAAGAACATTAAGACCTCTCTCATGCTATCAGATATTATTGCTTAGGTAATTATCAGCCACACTGTGTTCTTTCTAAATACTGGAGATCATATCGCAGCTTCCTCTCCTCTCCCCCACCGGTACTCAGGAGGGCACTGAATAGAACCAGTTGAAACTGCATGTTCAACGCTATTAGAAGGTAATGGTCTGAAACCATACACAGAATTGCTGTAAGCCGCATTTATTTCTGATGTCCTTAGTGCTGGAGGTGCGTTAACTGGTTTCAGGAGAGCTTCCCCGTTAACAATAACAAAAGCAACCCTGGCTGCAGGCCTCCTTCCTAAAATACTAAAGCTGCACAAAAAAATAATAGGGAATGGTGGTCCCAATCCAGAGCAAGTTAGTCCAAGTCCCATTTAAATCAGCGGGAGAACTAAAGTTGTGCTGAACTTTTAAGTTCCCTTGAAATGGATGGGATTTAAGCATGACCACCTCTGAATTTGGGTTTCATTTTTCTGCCTCTAATGCAGGAGCTTTGCCTTGTAGGTATGGATGACTTCTGTTTATATTTTCCTACATTAGCCATTATATTTTCCAATTAAGTTTCTGACTTGGTTGCTTTGCAGCACTGGATTGTATATCTAGGCCAGGGGTTGCTAACCTGTGGCCTTCCAGATGCTGTTGAATGGCACTTTCCACCAACCATGGCCAGTGGTCAGGGAGGATGAGAACTATAGTTCAGAAACATCTGGAGGGTCACATCTTACCCAGCCCTGATATTGATTGAAATTAATATGGGCTGTATAAAGAATGCAAATTGTTGCTTTTTGGTTGTTGTTCAGAACAATTGTTATGATCCTGCCAACTTTAGATATGTTTAAGTTTCATTGATTTCAGCAGGCGAATTGAACATGTTCTTAACTCTCTCATACTGAAACCAATGGGATTAAAAATGCACTCAGCTTAAGCTCTGTCATGCTCAATATTAACAAAATGAACATTACACAGATGCATCCACTGCAGCTTATAGGAATGTCTCATGTTAGCAATTTGCAATTCTTATTATTGGCACAAATATATTTCTAGTCGACTTGAAGCATTTCTCCCCCTTGAAATTATACGTGAAGGGCAAGAGACCAAACTTTTCACACTGGGTGTTCTGCTTTGGCCTTGCAAAGCAGCCCATGGGGTGAAGTGGCAAGGGAAGGTCAGTTGTTGCAGGACCAAGGAGAGCTCCTAGTCATTAAGAGATCTGGGGCAAACTGATGGGTGACCAGCTCTATTTCTTTGTAATATCCGAATTAGAGAGGCTATGCAAGCCCTGGAGCAGTGCCTGAACTTGCTGGTGGGCTGGATGAGGACCAACAAACTGACTCTGAATCCTGGTAAGCCGGAGGCACTCTGGGTGAGTGGTTCCCAAGTCTGGATAATTGATCAATTGCCTGTTTTGGACGGGGTTGCACTCTCCCTGAAAAAGCAGGTTCATAGTCTGGGGGGTACTCTGGCTTTGGCTGATATGAGAGCTGCAGCTGTTTCTTAACTGAGACAGCCCAACTGCTGTTGCCCATGTGCTGTAACTTCCAGGTTGGATTGCTGCATTGTGCTCTATGAGGGGCTGCCCTTGAGAATGGCAGGTATGGTCTTCTCAGGAGGTCTAATCCATGCAATGTCAGAATCAGGTCTTTGGTGTGGCAGCACCTATCTTTACATATTGGACAAAGTGTCATCGCTATTGTCTTTCTGGCAGGCCTGTCTGGGATAACCCAGTCAGTACAGCATGAGGCTCTTAATTTCAGGGTCATGGATATGAGTCCCAAGTTGGCCTTCTTGCCTGCCGAGGACACCGTATCCAGCTGTACCCATCTTTAGGTAGGTCTTCAAGGAACAGAGGATGAAAACATAAGAGGAGCAAGACATCTAGCCCAGCGTTCTGTTCCCACAGTGGCCAACTCTATGAGAAATACTGACCTGCCCACAGCAGGACTTTACACATCAAGGATGGTATCCAATGTCCTTGTTGTGTTAGCACAAGGATTTATGGTATCCTTCCAGAGGGTTGGGGAAAACCCTACAGATTTAGGAGGTGTGTGGAGGGGACGGCAGGGAAAGAACATTCCATTGTGCAAGCAGAAATCCTTTTGCAACATTCACATAGCACTACTTTAGATACAACCGCAATATGTTTGTTCTCCAATTTAAAAAAGCATATGAGACAATACACACACACACACACACACACACACACACAGAGCGCAGTATTTTGTCAGACAAGTTATGGATGGAAAACCCCCACAAAGCAATTTAGCAAATTCTCTCCAACAGGAGAAATCTGCGTTTTAATCACCACCACCATCATCATCCATTTTTCTATGTGCTCTGTAAACTCCAGAGATCAGGACAGAAGAAGCTAATAATATACTGGAAAGTAATCTAGGTTTGTACTCTCTCCTCTAATAAAAAGTGGGGGGAAAGCCCTAATGCAAATCATGCTACAAAGGAACAATACCTTATTATCCATTCTAGCATGCTACAGAAGCGCTATGAACTTAAGACATTTTGAGAGCTGCGGAGAGAATGGAAAGTCTTAGCTAAGTGAAATAAAGATCGCCTTTCATCACTGTGTGAGCGTTTCTATAACAATTGTATCTGTTTGCTATGGTGGAACTTAGCAAGACTGTGAATCCGGCACCTTACACTGCTTGTTCATCTCCATAATGCTGTATGTATGCACTGAGGGTACTCCCTACCCAATCCCACCTTAGGGTGCCTAACGTGGCACCTTTGGGAGATACGGTAAGCAAATGGTGTTGTAGTCGGCCTTAAACGAGACAGCTGCCTCCAGCCTATCCAGCTGTAAACAAGCATGAAATCCATTAAGAAGCCAGATGGAATCCTTGCCTTGTCACTCTCTCACACAGAGCAGGAAGGAAAACATTGGAGTGCCTTAGGTCAGTCGGTAGAATCAAGAGGCAAAGCTTTTTCCTGGGCTTCATCACTTCAGGCAATAGGATGCAGGGTTTGTGCATGTAAAAGAAATGCTGTCTTGGTGGAGAAAGCATATAGAAAAACAGCCTGTCATAGAGAAGGCTTTATCTAAACAGATAGATTCTTGCAGTGCTATTTTTTATAGAAAAAGAGGTGCCAGAACTCACCATGAATGCCTCCCTTGTTCTCTTATAATGGCAATGGCACTCACCTGAAAGGTGCCGGAATTGAGTTCCGGTGAGTTCTGGCAAAAAAAAAAAAAAGCCCTGGAATATTGCTTTTTTTTCTTTGAATTTATAAACATTTAAGCATAGGAAGAGTGCCCCCCCCCCAGTTCAGATCTCAACTATGCCAAGCAGCCTTAAGCAAGGTATCTTACCATAGGCATTTGCACTGCCTTTACATCTCCCTACTGCAATTTAGGGATTACAACCCTAGGTAGGTTTCAATGCTCCCATCCAGGTAATTTAGTCAATATATACGAAACTCAAATGGTGCTAGATGCCGGATATAAATTATCAACGTTGTGCAGTTTCCCCAGACATTTATGTCCTCCTCCTCCTTGTGTGAGGCATGGAGTTGGGAAGTACTGGAGAGAAGGGAAGGGAATAACAGGAGGCTTTGCTTATAAATTTAACATAAACACGAGAGGTTACCATGGGATTGCTGCAGAACAAAACTTTTAAGCACATAACCTTTCTATGGGAAGGGATGGAGATGGGGAACTTCAGACCCAGGAGCACAATATGATGCTCCAGACATTTCTATCTGACCCCTTGGGACTCGGCCTAAGCCACACCTCCTCCCCAGGCCCCGCCCCTTCTCTCTGGCCCAACTCCACCCCCTCCTTGTCCACTGCAAATGTTGTGTTGAATGTGTGCTGAGTGGGGATAAATTCACTTTCCTAATATGCCACCCGACACCTAGTTAGAAAATGTGATGAAAACCCTTTAAAAGAGAGGGGGAGGATAGCCCTGATGCAATCCACACCTGAGGAAAATACATTGCTCTGAAAAGGGCTTGGAAGTTTGTCACTGGGGGAAATACACAAAAGCAGTAATTGGATGGAGGTGCCCTATAAAAAGGAAATGAACGAAGCACTGCGGAAGCACATCCTCTCTCTTTTACACCCTAATGGCTAAATGCGGTTATACTGGGAGAGCACAGGTTGGTAAAAATCTTCCTGTGGGCTAGGAACTTGGGTAGACTTCTTTGGCTAGTTGCTTTGCCGGCACAACAACAAACTGCTACGCACAGGCAAACACCAGAATGGTAGAGTGGCGAGGATGTCAAACTGATCCCCACTCAACCCTGAAGCTCACTGGATAACCATGGGGCAGTTACTATCTCTGTGCCTAACCTACCTTACAGTGTTGTTGTGAAGGAAAAAACGCAAGAGGCATGTATGCTACTTTGACCTCCTTGGAGGAGAAAACAAGCTTTAAATGTAATTAACAAACCACTGCGTGTGATCTGTCTTCCAGCGCCTGCTGTGCTGTGCTGTGTCTACAACCTTGTGCCATAGCCAATTGCTCTCGCTGCTTGTTACCACCAAAGCCCTGCTTGCAGGCAAGGCTGCTTGACTGCCACTTATTCCCACAAAGTAATGTTGAGGGCAGCGCTTGCTGTATTTGCTTAATCTCGCATTCCTTGAGCTCCTCGGATTTCTTCTTGCCGTGGAGAGGAGTTTGGGAGGGCACAAGAATCTGCACAATCAGGTCTTGCTAGACGCAAGTGACTTTTTGAAAGCATTCTGAAATCCCACTGCTTCCCCACTAGCAGTACAGTAGAAATAGAAGAACGACAGAAACAACCTGCCTACACTGATTAACGCCTAGTGTGTCCACAGATTCCAGCACGGCAACCGTGTCATTTGGGCCTCATTTGGTGCTTTTTTTTGGTGTTTCCTATTTTTAACACTTTTGAAGTTGAGCTCCATGGCAGATGCCTTTGACAGATGCTGTCAACTCGGAACGCCAACCTTTTTTTGTTCCACCCCCCTCTGAAGACTTTTTAAACCTTTGGGACCTGGTAGCCTGCCAAGGATGTCGTGCTCCGTGGCTCAGTAAACACAGTCTCACCCAAGCAGAGTTAAATATATGTTGTTGTTAAGGTGGCTTTCAATCTCAAAGCTAGATACTCTGACTGATAAATGTCCATGTAATAACATATTACGCCAAGCCGTATGATAAAGGGGTTGTGCGCTGTTGCTCTTAGAAAAAGATGCAATGCCTCAAAGCGTTCAGGGAGAAACTTATCAAACAATATGCAGCTCTCCCTTTCAATTGTTATCAGATTCTCTTTCCCAAGACACTTTAAAAGAGGCGGCAGTTAACATCTCTAACGTCGGTTTTACGACAGAAAGCCGTTGGCGGCGCCTCCCTTACGAATGGATTAATTTTTCTCCAGCTATTTACATTAGCTGGTTTTCACCTTCAAAGCCTTGGGTGATCTGAGACAGAGTTATCTGAAGGACAACTTACACCTGTATCCACCTGCCCACACGTAATGATTAAGAATGGAGGTCCTCTTGGTTTGCACGTCACAGGGCCTTCTCTGTGGTAGCCCCACGACTCTGAAATTTGTTGCCAGCTGACCTCTGGAAAGCTACCGTACTCCAGACCTTCAGAAGTGCTTTGAATATGTATTTGTTTTGGGTGGCAGATGCATCCTTTGGTGCTTTTCTGTTGGTGCCCCTTCCAGCTGAACTGCAGTGGTGGAAGTGATAGCGAACCTATGACCCTCGGGGTGTTGTTGAACAACAGTTCCCATCACTCAGTAGGACCAATGGTCAGGGATAATGGGAGTTGTACTTCAGTAACTACAACTGCAGGTTCCACACCACTAAACGAGATGATTTGACTCTGCATAAGGCAGCTGCATGTGTTCAGATGAGCGCTCAAAAGCATCTCTTATACATTATTTCAGCAATCCTAACCAAAACAGTCTTGCCAGCCCTATACCACAGGCATTAAGACAGGAGTGGGAGGAGAGAAAGAGCCTATTGCTTACAGCCACCTATAGAAAATCACGGATGAGGAGAGATTTCAACAGGGGACTTGTGGCCACACCCTTAGCCACAATGCACAGCACTTCGCAAGCCAGTCTACAAGTTGCTCTAAATCAAAGCACCTGAGTGCTGCTGCTGCGGCTGAGCAGAGTATATTCAGTTTCACTATGCATTGGCAAAACTCCATTCTGTTGCAACGAGAGTCGCTTTTTTTTAAACACACACACACACACCCTCAGAGGAGATTCCAGTGCAAAGTCCATGAGGCACTCTGGCACCAGCTCTGTATTTTTTGGCACTGCTATTTCAAGTGAAAAAGCTATAACAGAAGTTAAACTATCGCTAAGTTACCCGCCGATACCCTTTCTCCTTTGACTTTTTCCACATCATCTCCTCCAGCAATGTAATGGTCTGTTTGATTTTCCAGACAATTTCCCTTATGATGGAAACTCAATACAATTGTTGCTAATTAAAGGGAGCCATCGCTGTAACAAGGCAATGTCCTAATGTACTCGTCGCATAAAGACGGTCTGTTTCATTTGAATTAAGGCATTTTGCTTCCTCTTTAATGAAAAGCAAAAATCAATGTATGGGGAAGAAATGGGGAACAGGGATGGGCTCCACAAAGGTCTCTCCTTTGTTTTCCTTCATACTCTGGTCAGCAACTAGCTTTACGGGAGAATCACTTTGAAGTCTGGAGAGTGTTCCACCCCCTCTGACTTTGCAATGGACAGTCAACAAGCCCTACTCTGTTCCCACATTGCTCTTCTGGGGGTGGGGGGTGGGGGTGGTGCCAGATAGAAAGAAAAAGTTAGACAGAAAGAAAAGTTAGACAGAAAGAAAAGTTACCTTGAAACTAACTTTTTAGAACGTTGTTATTACAACATGGCACAAGCTTCTCCTAGCAGACTATCTAACCTCATCTGTGGTCCAATTTAGCACTCTCTATAAGAAAGCTTTGCCACGTTACAAAAAAAAAAAGCTTCTAAAGATTTAGGGCAACAATCCCAACGCCAAGGAAGCAGACTTCTGCTTGTGTGAGAGGAGTTTCCCGTCATCTTCTTCCCTCTACAGGTCCTGTGGCCCTCCAAATCTGCTCCGTCTGGTCCCCCAGCTGCCCAGAGCAGATTTGTGGGGTACCTTGAAGAGAGATAATCCATTCTAAATAGGGTGCCCACTCTGCTGGCAGGTGGGCATTGTTGGATTTCACTTTTAGTCTCAAGGTACCATCAGACACACTTCTTTCTCTTTATTACAGATGAATAGAAGACAATCAGAGTTTTCATATTGTATAAACAGGAATGTTGAGTCTACTTTGTTGTTCACTAGAACCCCATGATCCTACCAAGCAAGGCACAAAGGACACCTATTTGGAATGGAAGAACAGGATGCCTCTGAGCACGTGAGCTGAAGGAATTTTTTTTTAGTAGAAAAACTGAGGTGAGTTCACAGTCCTTTCAAAAACTTCACTCCTGGTTAGCCTTCTTATTGCAGCACCCTAATAAAAAAGTCAAGTTGTTGTTGCTATTGTTAAACAATTTGGAACTGGAAATCCTTGCTATCTGGCTGCAAATCACTGCAATATCTTCCACTAGATCCTGATCTAACTTCTGTTACCTTTGATATAAATCAGCTAGACAGACTGATAATACCCTGTTTTATGAGTACCTACTACCACATTGAAAATAGCCTGAAAATGCTGCATTGCACAAGAGAGCTGCTTAAAGGTTGGAGGACTCAATCGAGGGAAGTAAACCCTGCAGGAACCAGTCCTAAATTTGTATGCATATTTAGATGTTTGTTATCTCCGATTAGTTATTTCCTTTTGGAACAGACAAGGCATTTCTTCATCATTTGTCTGCAACAGTTGTTTTACATACCAAATCCGGCTTGAGTCTGAAGGTCAAAGGGAGAGAGTAAAACATGGAACGCAGAGTCGTCAGCACAGAGGAGCTCCACAACTGATGGACCTCCCGGCTTCTGGGAATGCGGTGGAGGGTGAACTTGGAAAACAAGGGAATAAATTGACAGATTTACACAAGATGACTCTTGACAGTTTGCAAAATAGTTCCATAAGGCTGCTGCTATCTTTGCTTGCTGCACACCTCCCATTCACAAAAAAGGAACAGATACAAGAGATGGGGCTCTTGGGTTGGGCTTGTGACTGTGGCCTCCAGATTGCAACCTATTTCCATGTTCCGAAGGAGCGAGTTCTCCATTTGCAAAAGAGAGCACACAGATGCCCTGGCGTTTCACAGGATTTTCACCCCTCCCCTGCAAGCAGCATCCGGCACATGCTTTTAAACACATTATGAATATGTGTGCAAGACCCGAACATGGCAGCACAGATGCATAAAGCCACTTGGAAAATGCAAGCAAATGTCTCCCTCCTTGTTTTTCAAACAGTGCTCAAACTGTCCAGCTTATGCAGCACAAGAACAATTGGCTTATCGCTCCACCTAGTGGACAGTAAAATGAATTGCCAGCAACAGATGGTGTTGAACTGAAGTCTTCCGAGCTTCCTATTAAAAGTGTTCTGCTCTAACCTCACCTTGCAAAGCATCCTCCCAATACCCGCATCACTTTGTGTCATAAGTTAGGACACAGGTTCATACATCTTTTTGACAAAGTTAGTACAAAACTAATCCCCACCAAGGTATGCTTGACTTCACAATGATTACTAAGGTGAAACAACAACGGAAGTTGCAGCTCAGACGTAATGCTAAGCATAATTTAGTGTTGCAAAAATGAGCCTCAGAAACCCTCATGCTTGCACACTCCTCCTTACACCCAACAAGGAAGACTTTAGAAGCTTTTGCTTTTGCTTAGTGTGTCTATCAAACTCTAACCTGTAGTTAACTCTTTTCTATGGTTGGTTGAAAAAAGCCAGCCTAAACTATGGTCTGGAGCTGGCTTGCTTCAGCTAACCACGGCTAAGATTAACCAGTTTGTCCAGGCTCAAAAATTTCTATACCAAATTAAGAAAAACACAGGGCACAGAAAAAAATAATAACAAAACTGCATCCATAAAATAAAATACATTGCAAATGGATAGATCAAATTAATACAGGAATATAGCTGTGTGACCCCATCAAGGAAGGCCTGGACGGACAGGTGAGATTTCAGCTGCCTCTTAAATGCCAATATTGTAGGTGCTGGCCTGATGTTCACTGGAGGAAGCCCTCCAAAGGGCAGGTCCTGCCACACTAAAGACCAACCCTGGAAGCATATGGCACTACTTAGGGGTGTCTCTCTTGAGCTTCAAAGTGACCAAGCAGGACTGCAACAAGCAGGCGTTCCAAAAGGTATCCTAGTCCCAAGTCATTCAGGGCTTGATATGCGAATAGTAAAACATTAGAATTAAGTCTTGTATGGCACCCAGTGCAACTATTTCAGCACAGGATTTATGTGCTGTTGATAGGGCACCTCCTCCAACAGCCAGACTGTAGCATTCTGCACTACCTGTAGCTTCCTGGACCAACCTTAAGGGGAGGCCTACATAGAGTGCACTGCCGTAATCCAATCTGTGGGTTACTAATGCCTAGACTACTATAGCTAAGGTGTTTTGATCCAGGAATGGCTGCAGCTGTCACACCAGCTGAACTGGCAGAAGGTAGTGCGGCACACTGGTTAGGGTGCTGGAGTAGGACCTGGGAGGCCAGGGTTCAAATCCCCACTTGGCCATGAAGCCTGGGCCGGTCATTGCCTCTCGGCCTAACCTACCTCACAGCTAGGTTCCATCTTCAAAGAAACTGCCTATTTTTTTTTTTAAGTCATCAAAAACTGGAAGATGCCTTGGCTGCTAGTGCTCATTCACACCCGAAGCAATTTTGTTGTTTTCACCTTGCATGTGCCAAGAATGTTGAATCCTTCATCTTTGGAATGTCTTGCCCAAACAGAAAACACGAGCAGGAATTTTTTTGTGACGTTGGTGAGAAAAATGCTGTGAAGCCCACAGCCATAAGGAGGCCACCCCAACCCATTTTACGTGGGTGAGATGTGGTGGTGCGATTTACAGCAGTGGATTTATTTTAGCTCATTTTTACATTTTTTAAAAAATATAATTTTTAATCTGTTGCCCACAACAGATCCTTAAGAGAAGCATCAGACTACATGCAAGGATCCCCTCCCCATCCTGAACAAATTACCAGCTCTATAGCTTTGTGTCAGCAAGGGCTGGATTTGTGTGCAGCTCCCCCTTGTTGTGAACCTCTCTAGGAGGCAGCTTCTCAGCCTTGGGGCTCCTGCCATTCCTCATCCATGCCCTGGGGATCCTGCCACTCCTGCTGACTACAGGATTCCCCTGGAAAGGGTATAGGTAGGCATCTTGTTCCACTTAAGCCTTGTTCAAGCAACAAGGCTTGCCTATGCTCCAATGCCTTCCTGTATTCTTGGTCTCAGAGAACCTCTCCTGGTGCCGACTTAAATAAATAACTTTTTTTGAACTGAATTTTTATGCAGCTTAATCTTAAAAACCTCTTAAGTAGACTTGGTCAGTTTTTCAGCAACTAGGCTGAATGTTTCTATTCTCCCAGGCTTTGAACAGCACTAATGGTCTGGCTTTTTGTTTGTGTGTTTGTTTTACGGTGCTCATTCTCATGCTAGGCTAAGTGGCTATGGGTGGTATGTTCTTGTTTTTGCAAATCGCTTTGGAACTTCTTTTTGGTTGTGTGAAGCAATGTGTAAATCAAAGTGAATAAACTAAACTGAGGAAGTCCCACTGTAGGTTCCACAGGGTTCATTCTGAAGAAGAAGAAGAGTTTGGATTTGATATCCCGCTTTGTCACTACCCGATGGAGTCTCAAAGCGGTTAACATTCTCCTTTCCCTTCCTCCCCCACAACAAACACTCTGTGAGGTGAGTGAGGCTGAGAGACTTCAGAGAAGTGTGACTAGCCCAAGGTCACCCAGCAGCTGCATGTGGAGGAGCAGGGAATCAAACCTGGTACACCAGATTATGAGCCCACCGCTCTTAACCACTACACCACACGTGTGTAGGGTTGCAGTCTTACAGGGCAAGCCTATATACAGTCATGCCTCATGCTACGGCCGCTGCAGGTTGCATTTGGCGCGGGTTACGAACGTGCCTAACCCGGAAGTACCGGAACGGTTTAATGCCAGGTTCAGCAGTTCGCGCATTCGCAGACGTGTGAAATGATGTCATGCGCATGCGCAGAAGCGCCAAATCACGCGAGCATGCACAGACGTGGCGCTCCGCAACGGATCCCGTTCGCAACATGAGGTACCACTGTATGTCTACTCAGATGAAAGTCCTATTGAGTTCAATGAGACTTACTCCCACATGAGTGTAATAGGATTGCATCCTTAACTGGTTGGTGCTGCAGTCCTGTACCTGCTTCCTTGGGAACAAAACCCACTGAACTCAATAGGACTTAACTTCAGTGCAGATGTGCACAGAAGTGCACCATAAAACTCACAGAAGTGTTGGAAGGGACCAAAAGGGTCATCTATCCCAACCCCCTGCAATGCAGGTATCTTCTGCCCAACGTGGAACTTAAACCCATGGCCCTGAGATCAAGAGTCTTCTGCTCTACCAACTGAGCTACCAGGGCAGATATGACTAACCCACTATGATTTCTTTAATCAAGTGGCAGACCTTATATAAATTCAGATAAACAATATTTTGAAATCTACATTTCACTCCATTTCATCTTTCCCCCTGATGATATTGCTTGTTCTACAGGGATGGGGGCTAAATTCCTTCTTCCAGTTTCATGGAGGAGACTACAAGCGCTCAAACGAAAAAGAAAGGAAGGAAGGAATAAATGTATGCCCTCCAAGTGGGAACAAAAATTCCGCCTCAGAGATCCGAGACAGAACAGTGATGTGGTTCAATGATCTGAGTTCTCAGCGGAGTCGTAACCCTTAGAACTTGATAGGTACTAGATCAGACGACAACCCCCACTCCAAAAAAGCAATCTCATATTGTAATAAATGTTACAAAGTAAAAGACACTTTAGTGGAGATAAGCCCAAGCCTGAAACCTCAAAACAAAACACGGCATAGAAGCATGTTAACAATAACAAAATTTAAAACCTTCAGAAGCAGGTCCAACTGAAACAAAGCTTTCATTTTCCTGAGTTTGGGTTACACAGAACTTGTTAAGATACTTAAAAGGAAACAGATGTATGTTGACGTGCATTTATAAAAGATCCTATCAGATGCCACCCTTCTTTCTGTTTTTTTTGTCAATAATTGCATGTAGCAAGAGATTAAAGAGAAATATTTGTGTTGTTTCCCCCACCCCCTGCCAGCAGTTTGTCTTCATTGTGCAAAATGGGAATTGGCTATTTCCCATGCTGAACTGATTAAAACAGAGTTGCTGGCTAAGCTGTAGTGAGGAAAAGCTTGACCATGTTTCATACATGTGCTGGAAGTCACATACAGAGCTAGGAACATGCATTTAACACCCCGAGCCTACTAGGGCTCGCTAGGCAAGCACACCAAGGGTTTAGGATGCGGCTACCAGCAGCTACGCCAACACAAAGCATGACCTTGCTCTGGTGCTGCAGCCGCATTGTAGTGGAACTGCAGGCAGATGTGTTTGTGCAAATGGCATTGGCAGATGTGCCACATTTTTCACTCTGTTCAGTGGACAGAAGACGAATTAACGCTTAAGCCAAGAAAGAACTTAGCATATGAAGTTGAAAGTGTGCAAATGTATCAAATCTTTGTGAAAAGAATATTGTGAAGAAGACTAGATGTTCTAGTTTAGAGATGTAACATGTAAATTTGTATGTATGAATATACAGTAAATCCTGGAAAAAAGTTTACTGAAGAAGCCCAAAATTGTCCATGGGCGAAACAGGGGACAAACGCCGGCACCCTGTCTAATTATTGTGCGTCACATCGTCAATATTCCATCTGATTGGACTTGCTTTCATCTATTAACATCTGTACATATCATCTGACTGGATCTATTTTCGTCAGGAGCCTGGCTAAAGACATTTAAAGACTGAAATTGTCCTGTTGTACCAACTTGAATGAGTTTTCTGTTTGTGGCTTCTTTGTTTGACTTTTTGCATTGCTTTCTTGTTGATTGGAATACCAATATAGAATTCTATACGTGGAATGGTTTAGTAGATTTGTGTGCGCCGTTTCTGTGCTGCTGATTGTATACTGATTTACCAGGAGTATTGGCAGCATAGGCTTATTTTTTCAGCTAACAACCTGAAGATAGGCAAGCCCTTTTTTCTGGGAAAAGTACAAACTGAAAAATGAAAAGCAACTTGTCTTTTCAAGCCACTCCAGCAGACATTTTAAGAAGAAACCTCTGACTGTGTGCACATTTCTCCCTTGTGTACAGAATTATTATTATTATTATTAATGAGAACAAACAGTAATTGATTATAATCCCCAATTCTAAACATGCTTATTTGGAAATGCCTCGCTGATTTCAGCGAGGGCTTATCTTAAAAGCAGGGGTGGCTAATTTTTTTTGGCCTGAGTGAAAGCTACATTCACCCTTGGCTAACTTTTGGGTTTGTGAGTAAAAGGTAAGATTCAATAAAGATAAAAGCATAAAGAAGCAATTCAGCAAGATAAATTGAAAAGCAAAGTGCTTGGAACTACAGATATGGCGCCCAATGAAACTCATGCTGATAAGCGATTTAAGTCACCATTTCGGCACGTGAAATATAAACAAACAGTTATCAATAAAGATGTCACAACTTACCATGGAATTGGAGGAGGTTTCAGCTCTTTGTTGTTCAAAAGAACGGATTTTTTCTTCACTCATCTTATCTGAATCAGCCAAAACATAATGTCTAGGAGAGTATGTTTGGGACAGGCTACTAAGTAACCTCAATATTTCTGTAGTGTGCCCTCCTGAAAAACACAAAAGCGAAGGTGGCTTGTGAGAGATCAGCGAACTGCAAGACTCTGATGACTGTAGCATCAACTGGAGACTGACGTGTGTTGATGACTGAGCCGGTATAGATCAAACCCCATAGAGATAACTTTCATGTCATATCAAAGCACAATGCTTTTCATTTCAGTCATTTCACATTTCCCCCTCTCAGTCAACCAATGTCTGAACTGCCAAATGTTTTCCATATGTTTGTACTCCAAATCTAGTTTATTTCTGTTTTTTAAAAAGTTACATTTACATGGCCAGTGGGCTTGGGTCTCCCTAAAAGAAAAATCATATATACAACATACTAGAAAATTGTTTTGAGGTTTGCAAACTTCTTTTTCCTACTACTACTAATTTTATTATTTGTACCCCACCCAACTGACTGGGTTTCCTGTGGCAAATTTACATTTTTTGTCTATATTTGCAAGAAGCATTCTACTAATGTGATGCTGTTGTACGTTTTAGAAGGGAACCAATTATTGGGAATATATTAGGTCATCTCACCTGACATTTTGATTTGTAAATTAATTAGCTTATTATTGGTGTATTTTAATTTTCTGTCATGGGCAACTATGTGCTTTGGACCGTCTCTGTATCACCTACTCTTTGTATAAGGAACAGCACATCCCTATTTCAGAGAAGATATTATTATCAGATTGACTGAGATGAGCTTGCGCTTCGCCTGCAAGTGTTCACCCATGCATCAAATGCAGCTTGGTGTCAGCCATCTGCCACGGGGCTTACACTACAGGGTAAAGTACTTCAAGGTGTCAGTTACAGGTGGGTAGCCGTGTTGGTCTGCCATAGTCGAAACAAAATAGTCCCACACCACCTTGAAGTAAAATAGGAAATTCTTTCCAGTAGCACCTTAGAGACCAACTGAGTTTGTTCTTGGTATGAGCTTGGTATCTGAAGAAGTGTGCATGCACACGAAAGCTCATACCAAGAACAAACTCAGTTGGTCTCTAAGGTGCTACTGGAAAGAATTTCCTATTTTACTTCAAGGTGGTGTGGGACATCTGCATTCATAAGCATGCAGCTGTCACAAATGCTGCACATTACAAATGCAGCATACAACTCATGTGTTACAACAGCTAAGCTGGCTACTGGTCTTTTTCTGAGCACTGTTCAAAGTGCTGGTTATGACTTACCAAGTCCTATATGGCTTAGGTCCAACCTAACTAACTGAGACTGCATTCCCTCGTACAAACCTGCCCAAGTTCTGAGATCTGTTCCGGGGAGGCCTTTCCCTCAGTCCCACCACTCTCACAGGCATGCTTGGTAGGGGTGTGGTATAAGGCCTTCTCTGTGCCTGCTCCCGGTCAACTTTGGAACTCCCTGCCTAGAGAAGCTAGACTAGCTCCCTCCTTGTTATCCTTCCTCCAGCAGCTGAAGACCTTCTTATCCCAACAGGTTTTTTGGGACAGAGTGTTTCGAATTAAAGGGTCGGGGCCGTGCTCTTTTCACAGTAATTATCTGTATGTGCTTAGTAAATTATATTTAATTTAAATACATTATATTGTTTGGTTGTTGTTTTTAATGTTTAGATTTCCGCACCCTCCGAAAATGTTTTTAGCTGTTCTTATTTTATCTGTAAGCTTCCTTTAGTCTCTGTCTGGAGAAAAGGCGGAATATAAATAAATTATTATTAATAATAATAATAATAATAATAATAATAATATTATAGCCGCAATGCACATGGCGCCAGTATTTGCCCTCAACAGCAGCGAAAACGGTTCTGTAAGCTGCTTTCCGGCTTTGAATCCCCTTCAGCTAAAACTACAGTCATTTTAGCTGGGCGACTTATAAACTGATTCGAGGCTCCTCACGGTGGTTCCCCGAAACCAAATGCACGAACCTCAGGTCCGTGCAAACCTCGGCCCACTATATGAACTACAAATCCCAGGATGCCTCGCGCCAAAGAACGCTGTGATGGGGAGCCTACCGCTGTACTTGCTGGGTATTGTAGTTCGGGTGGACTAGGCCACGCTTATCTATACAAAACGCGGAGTGGGCAAACTCCGCCGTCTCTTTCTTACCAGAACCGGCCACCACCAGGAGGCTGACGGCGGCGTTAGGCAGGACGCGCGCTCGCCTCGTTCGGAAGAACCGCGCGGCGCAGAGAAGCGGCAAGAGGAAAAGGAAAGCTACGATGCCCAGAGTCGCCCAGGAGGACTCCATGGGGAAGACAGTAGCTAGGGCGGGGGACTACGGGAGCCGAAGCTGCTCAAAAATATTCAATCGTTGCCTTGCCACCCATCGTTTGCGAATCGTCCACACCTCCGCCTGTTTTCTTTTGTTTTTTTCCCCAGGCAGCGCCTGTAGGTAGATGGAGATAATGTTTATTTCAAAAGGGGAACGTTACATGGAACTAACAAGGAGGTTTTCCATTTTCGAATCAGAATGTTTAGGAATGTGTAGGGTGAGAATTGTACGTCCCATAGTTATGCTGATATTATTTGTTTTAATTAATCATTGCTTTTTTCTTGAGCCACGGGGACGCATACACCTAAACTTTTTGTGAATCTTTGTTCTTTTGTACACTCCCGATTTGAACTATAAAATTGTGGTTTTCTTGAGTAAAAATTAGAGTACCCCTAAACATTTTTTTTAGGGAAAAAAGCACTGGTTTTAATGCACAAAACTTGTTCCTAAATCCTTAAATCTAGAGAGGAAGTTTTGAGTCCAGCAAAAGATATTCTTACCTTTGTGGAAGGAAATTCAGTAATGAGGACTAGAGAACCTGTGGCCCTCCAGGTGTTTATTTTATCTTCTATCTCACCTCTTTCTCAATTTTTGTCCTACCTTTTTTTCCTCCAAGGTGCTGGAGGTGCTGTGCATGGTTCTCTTCCTCCTCATTTAATCCTCACAAAAAATTATGTGAGGCTAAGAGGCAATTACTGGCCCAAGGCCACCCAGTGAGCTTCATGGCCAAGTGGGGATTTGAACTGTGGTCCTCCTGGTCCTAGTCTGACACTCTAACCACTGTTGGACTCCAACTCCCCTCAGCCCCAGCCAACATGGCAAATTATTGGGGATGATGGGAGTGTGGTTCTTCATAGGTTTCCCACAATTGACAAACACTGCTGCCTATCAGTATACGGTTTTTAATGTCCCACAGACCTGGTTAAAGTTTAACCTGTGCCCCTTTGCTGTCCTGCATCCCTAATGTGTTTCTTTGCTATAGCCTTGTTCACCTTGAATAACAGTAATTTCCCACCCTGCTTGTGTCCAAAGACAGCAGCCTTATTGCAACATGATCTTCTGCCTTAGGAGTTTACTTCCCTAGAGTTGGTTTCATGCATCTGGTGAATTAAGCTCTTGTCTCCCAAATTTCATGCCACAATAAAGCTTCAGTCCTAAACATACTATCTAGGAAGGGAGTAATCTTCATTGAACACTCTGGAGCTTGCTTCTGATTAAAAGCCTGTTGTAGGATTGTTCTTTAAGACATACCTATGCTCACAAGGGAACCAAGTCCTACAGTACAGTGGATCTTACTCCATACTAAATGTAAACAACTTTGGAATTGGGCTGCACAGTCTCTTAAGATGCCACAAAATTCACTGTTTGTGGTATCAGGTGATCACAGCTGTTTTCAGGAATGTATGTTTCCATATTGCTCACCTTCCCAAGTAGTGAGTCTAGGCCTTTAGATTGTGGGAGAAGCTCTATTGCCTGCCAGAAATGCAAGTCTGAAAACCGGCCAGGTGACATGTGATGTGATTTTCACAGTCATGGTATTACAAAAGCCAGGAGGTATCATGTTGCAGAATGTATGCTGTATTTATTAATAATTATGTCATTGTGCGGTACCTTGATGAAACCAAAGCATATAGTTAGTCTAGTCATGGCTCCAGAAATTACCTTTTCACCTTAATGTGGACTCTCAAGACTATTTTTTGTACCTTAATTTGTTTTGGGCGAGAGCTCTAAAAACTTGGTTTGAACCTGAGACTCTCCCTTGTCACCATCTGACAAAAATCATACACTGCCAAAGCAGCAGCAGGAAGTTGCCTTTGAAGTACTTTTTCATGGCAAAAGAAACCTTTCGGAGATGAGCTGCAGATCCTGTTTTTTTTAATAAAGAGTTAACTCCAACTTGCTCAGTGTGATTTACTGCTGGCTCACTACTGCCGGTTAAAGTGGTTATACTGCTTAACTAGGATAGGGATGAGGTCTTTCTATCTGGCTCTGGGGACTCTCCTCAAGCCACACCCCCTCCTAGTACTGCTTTGCATCCTCTTGAGTGTTTTTGTATTCCAGGAATGTAGCATTGAAGTCTGATAATGCCTCTTGCTTCCTTGGATGGAGAACAAAGAAAAGTGCCTGAATATGTTTGGAAACTAGCCTACTGTACAAAGATACCTTTCGCATTCATTGCTCAGCCTGCTTTTGCTTCTAGCCCTGCCTGCCATGTGCTCCTCAGAAGCCTTACCCAGAAGGGAATGACTGAAAAAGATTCCCTACCCCTCAACTAAGACTTTGGAATCCAGAATTCAAATCCTGATTCAGCCATGAAGCTTGCTGGATGACCTTGGGCCAGTCATTATTTCACCCTAACCTATGTCACAGGATACAAAGATGTTGAGCTATGTACGCCACCTTGCAGTACTTGGAGGACAGGTGGGATATAAATGTATTACAGTAATATATATTTAAAAATGCCCATTGGAGAGGTCCAAAGACTAGGGATGGAATCACAGCATCCAGCTGAACGATACAGAGGATCTTATGGAACGAGGTAGAAGGCCACATGTTTCCCAACTCAGGATTAAATAAATACCCTTTGGAGGCCATGGTTTTGAAGCAGGGGAAATGGAAGAAACTCCTTGGGATAATGATTCTAGTACATACTTACTAATAGCCATTTGGAAGCTGGCATCAAGTGAGATCAGTTCAGCTGTTTCATTGCCAAATGCCTATGGATCTGACTAAGAAAAACTAGAAATAGAATGTGCTGAAAGAGCTTTCCATAACAGACAAGCTGAGTGGCACTGTCTATAGAAGAAAATGCTGCATATGTAGTAATTGAGAGGATTTGTTCATGAAAAAATTCTTTTGTTAGCAATCTGTAGAGTTTGTAAAATTCCATGGAAAAACAACTCTCAATTGCTTTTTAAAGCAGCCAAGAGAAGGGGAGAATCTAGAAGTACCTATTAATTTTTGTTTTAAACGGAAAGTTCATTTCTAAGGACTTCCCTCACAAATCTTTAAAATGCCATTTCTTAACAACAACAAAAAGCCCCCAACTTTTTTTTAAAAAAAACACCTTGTCGTAAATAAAATAAGTTTCTGTCTTAACTCACAATTTTGAAAGCTTGCAATAAAATAGATAATAGATAATAATCTTTATATTCCTTTTTCCAAACTCTAATAAAATTGATTTAGAAACAGAAAGTGTATGTGTGTGTGGGAGAAATCTTGCAATAAAATAATGGGAACCAACTTAGTGCCCTCCATATGTTGTTAAGATTCTGATTACCACCCACCCCAGCCATTATCGCCAGTAGTCAGATTTGTTGAAAACATGAAAAGCACCACATTGGAGAAGGTGGGGGTACTGATTTACTTCAGTACTGTAGAGCTAAACCTATAATCCATGTTGCCTAGCTCAAAATATTTGCATTTGTTTTAATCTTGCCTAAAGTGCTGGGAGGGGTCCTGTTCTTTTCCCCACTGGATATTCCTGAAAAACAGGGTCTAGAAAACTACCACTGAGTGTCTGACTTGGCTCGGAGTTCATTATGTTGTTACCAGTGCAGCATGCATTGGGTAGTGACCTGAGAAGGGAATACTTTTGCTTCCCTAAGTGACCCTTACCTCACCTACTAGAAAGCAAAGGCCAGTTGATTTAATATACAAAGTTAATAGCAGATAACAGTTAATTATTTGAAAATGTTATGGTATTTTAATTTAGTAAACAGTTTGTGGAGACATGATGGAGTGTGTGTATTCTGTGGTCCCCTGGTGACATTGATCCTCCCTGACAATTGGCCGTTCAGGAGTTGAATGTTCAACAGCATTTTGTGTGCCACTTGTTTCTCGCTCCTGATTTAATATTATGAGGATGATCCTAATAAGCATTCGGCTTGCGCCTCACTCCTCCTCTGGTTCAGCCATTAGGAGGATGGAAGCTTTTGCTTCTTTTGTTCATTAACCGCAGCTTGCTGTGTCATCTGTATCTGAACAAACTGTGGCAGAAAGAAGCCAACTTCAAGGTATAGTTTAAGAAGCTGGCTTGTTTCAACAAACTGTAGTTAAGATTAATCACAGTTTAGAGTTAATTATGTAATGTTAAACTGTGGTTAATGCAGAAACTCCCAGGAGGAGAGGCAGAGCTTGTCCTCGTTACACTAAATCATTGTTTTAACGTTATGTGCAAACTGGGCAAATGGATAGAGATAATATTTTTCTCTATCTTATAATACTATTTGGTAATACTGCTTTGAGTTAGTTAGTAGCAGGTTCAGGGTAGAGAAAAGGAAGTGCATCTTCTCACAGTGGAAATTCTGTAGCACAGTATGTGGGGGACTACTAGCTTAAATGACTTTTGACAGAGAATTTGATAAATTGATGGATAGCTAATTAACATCTTTTAGCCATGGTAGTTAAGTGAAGACTCCACGTGCAGGCCAGACAGGATAGCTCATCACAAGAAAGTCCCAGACCTATTACCCTGCTGCTAATATTGAGCACTATACAGCCTCAGAATTAAGAAGTCAAAGTTACATCAATGTTAGGCCATTTCTAACAATTGTTTATTATAATCATGTGAAGTACAACAATTTAGGGCTTGATCACACTTCTGCTTGTCCAGTGCCTAGAAAGCATGGGTTCAAGCAATTTTCCACTGGTCCAGTGCACTCTAGGCACAAGTCTGAGAAGTTTTGCCTTTACCCCACTACTTTCCCCTTGAAAATCTGCAGTAAGAATTGCAGAGAGGGTAATTGGTGTTAGTTTGCCTCCAATAGAGACACGTTATGCTGCTCGAGCCAGGAAGAGAGCAGAGAGAATTGTCGCAGACCCTTCGCATCCTGGTCATTACCTGTTTGATTTACTTCCATCCAGATGTCGTTACAGGGCTCTATACACAAAAACGTCTAGGCACAGGAATAGTTTTTTTCCTTGTGCCATCAAACTGTTGAATTTGTAGTTTGGTCAGTTGGTGGTATGGGGTTCCATTGTTGTGCTGTTGTAGCGCGAGGGGAATAGTGTTTGTATGAGGTACGTTTTCTTTACATTGCAATGTAGTCGGAGGAAAATTCCAAGTATGATTGATACTTGACCAATATAATTTAGTGCTAAATCAGAACAAATGGCAATCCACAGAAAGCCCGATTGCTGTTTGTTCTGATTCAGTTCTACAGATTGGGTTTCCCTGAGGGAAAGCAGCAGGGGAAATGGAGGTATGAATAAAATAGGTAAAGTTAAAGGGACCCTGGACAGTTAAATCCAGTCAAAGGCGACTATGGGGTGTGGCACTCGTCTTGTTTTCAGGCCAAGGGTACCGGTGTTTGTCCACAGACAGCTTTCCGGGTCATGTGGTTGGCATGACTAAACTGCTTCTGGCACAACAGGACACCGTGACGAGTGCCAGAGTGCACAGAAATGCCATTTACCTTCACGGGTCTTAGCCCCCAAAGCAGGAGAAAACAAGCTTGATCCATCTTGCATGTGGTTGCCCTTTGAAGATGGCTGCCATAAAGAACAAAGAAATGGAGGAACAATTACTACAAAACTCCAACATGGGGGGAAAAGGAAAACGTGTCAATTGCCAATCTAATCCGTATGTTCACGCCAACATTTTTTTAAAACCAACTTTTCATAACATACTTGTGAAAACAAGTTAATGAATGAATCGATTTATTTCGGTCATTGACGAGAATGGAAAACAGTTAAAGAACTCACTCACCTGTTCCTAAACCAAAAATGAAATTGCACTGGGCCCTGCAATATCAAGTCAATGCATATAGTGGGGGGACCAAGCCTCATATCCAACTCCTGGTTCCAAAATTGGCTTAACACTGTGTCCTTACATAGAGAACACACTGTATTATATATTCAACTGATAAGAACAGATACCGGTACTTCACTTTGATTTTAGCCAGAAGGCTGAGAAGCAATTATAAATTGCTATTTGAGGTGGGATGAATTTTAATGTCTGTTTGCTTGCAGAGTTTAAAAAGTGATATGGATTTCTTGCGCCATGTCTGGGATGGTGAGGGTAAAGCACAGGATGTTATGATAGCCGAGAAGCAGGTTGGGTGTGGCAGGTGAACAAAATACAAACAAAACAAGCAAGGGTTTGTTAAATCCTCACATTATGGCTATGTGATTACATATTACAATATGATGTAATTGCTAGGTTTCTGGTGCCTGGCATGTTGTCTCTTGAGTAAAGCAACCTGACCTTATTTTCATTAGGAAGCAAGCAGAAGTGGCAGTGTTGCATTCTGAGAAGCACAGAATAGCCATATATTCACAGCAAGGCTTCTGGGAGATTTTAGATACTCTTCAGACTGGAAAATCAGCCCATTACTGAGGTGAGTAGTCATGACTTGGGCTCTTGATGTTTAATTACATGGTTTTAAGCTGAAGTCTGCAAAAACCTGTGTACTTGGGAAGCACAATGTAAAGCTAGACCATAAAATGCTTGGGCAGAGATCCCTTTTGGTATCTACCTGTAGGATTTTCTGACTTCTCTGAGCCTTTATGGAGAAGCATAATGCAAAAGAAAAGACAAGCAAATGTGTCATCTACCTGTATCTGTTATTTGCAGACTGAAAACAGCATAGTGAATACCAGTTGTATTCACTGGATTGATTTCCTTTCCAGACATGAGATGAATATGTGGGCATTGGCAATTTCCACTGCCATTTCCGCTAGAATTCTTTGACATCTCTTTATATCATTGCCTGCCTTGATATTTATCCACTTCACTATCAGCTGAGGTGCCCATTATTGCATGCTCCTGTACAAAGCTGTTTGTAAATATATCATTTGTGGAATTACCCAGGAGGGTGGGAATGAGGAAAATGAGGAAAACGTTGAGATTTTTTTTTTCATTTAGTGCCTTATTGTGTCTCTTCCCTGCTTTTTTTTTTTTGGTTTTGTTTTAAACCATTGCAAATATATCTCAATATATACCAATATATATCTATACCAAAAATGGTCACAGGGTGGTTACAAAAGAAGAAGAAGCAAACCAGCCACCCTGCTTTCAGTAAAAATGCAAACAATTCTAGCATATTATCAGCATTAATATACGTATAATATTATATGTTTATGATATACCCGAGGTTCCCCAAAGTAACTAGCAAATATACAGATACAACAGTGCTTATAAATGTACAAAAATACAGCCGTACCCTGGGTTACACATACCCTGTGTTGCGAACGCCCGCAACCCAGAAGTGTTTCCGGAGCGCACGCAACCCCCGGATGCGCAGAAGCGTTCTGCGCACTTTGTGCATGCGCAGAAGCGCTCAAATCACGCTTCTTCCAGGTTTTTTGTGTGCGTTCGTGATACGCATGCCCATGTTATGTTCTGCAACCCAGAATGGATTGCGTACGTAACCCAGGGTACCACTGTACTTACTTATACCTTTGTACGTTTTAAGTCCCCCCCCCCCTTGATTTTATTGCTCTTATCTTTTTGTAAATCGTGGTGTATATCGTGGTGTATATATTTTAGTACACACACACATACACAGTGGAACCTTGGTTTTTGAGCGTCTCGGAAGCCAAACGATTCGGAAGCTGAATGCCGGAAACCTGGAACTGCTTCCGTTTTCAAACACTCCTTGGAAGTTGAACGGCTTCCGAGGCGTTTCTCAATTTTCCCCATAGAACTTGCTGACAGCCCATTGTGCCTTGGTTGTCAAACGTTTCGGAAGTTGAACAGTCTTTTGGAATGGATTACATTCGACAACTGAGGTTCCACTGTAAATATTATATATATAGGTACAGACCATGAGCTGTGTTATTGATAAGGAATATATGATGATGTAAGCAGGTTAACTTGATAAATTGTTTTCTTTATTGGTATGTTTGGTGTTTTTTGTGTTTACCAACACAAGTATTTTCTAATTGATGTAATTCCAAACTTCATGAATGTGTAGAGTGCCGGAATACAGATGACTGGTGTATTGAGTCCAGATCAATAAAGCTTTGGTTTGCATTATTTTCCTTCTACCATTTATTTATTCAGATAGGTAGATGATAAGATATATTAAACATAAAATCATATAAAGGTTACATTAAAAATAACCAAAATACCTCCTAAGAACTAATCAGTAGAAACATTTCTACATTAATCAAAAACATAAAAATGAGATATTAAGGGCAACTCAAAAGCTCTCCAGAAGATGGCCATCTTAGCATGGTGTCCAAAAACCTGGGAGCGAGTTGAACTCTCCTTAAGAATGCGGGGTGTAGGATTGAATAAAGAGTTTCAGTGAAGTTTTGCCAAAGTTTCTTGTGCAAGGTTTGTTGTTGTTGTTCAGTTGTGTCTGACTCTTCGTGACCCCATGGGCCAGAGCATGCCATGCAAGGTTACCCTTTCCATTTAATAATTTTATACAGTTTTCATTACTGAGAAAGTAATGCTGGCAGTATAGGTTATCTATTTTTCTTTAATTAATTTGCGTTGTGATGTGTGTGTGCACGTGCATGCACCTAGAAATAAATTAAAATTAGAATCATAGAATCATAGAGTTGGAAGAGACCACAAGGGCCATCCAGTCCAACCCCCTGCCAAGCAGGATTCATTCACTATAGTGACACATTTCGAGTCTGAGAATATTCAAGGCAGGCAGATGCCCCTGTCTGAATCAAAAGGCAAACATCTTATATGCTGCATTATTTCTAAAAGAGGATGGGGAGACAGCAGTTGTGCATGGAGTGAAAAGTCACTCCAGTTCAGCAAAGGTAACTCATAGTTAACAGCACAGTATTCAGCTATGATTGTGCAAAGTAGTGTATCTGCCGGGGGCAGGGCAGGAAGCAGCAAATCTAGATCAGGCTGTGTTTTCATTTGGAATTAAGTTATTTGAGTGTATAAACATTTAAAACTTACCCTGCTAATTCCAATGCAGTTCATTTTCCATATGTTACAGATATGAACATACACTTATATATGTAGATAGACAGACAGACAGACAGACAGACAGACGTAGATGTATAAACAGGTATTATGCTCCATTTATTTTCATGCAGACATGTTGCATTTATTTTGAATTAAAATTACTTTAAAAAAAACAAAAAAGACCTAAATTGCAAGATCTCAGATCTTCGTTACTATTGTTTGTATTTGGGCAATAATATAAACAAATACACCCTCCAAATTACAGTTATACTAAAATCTTGGTTTCTCCACTATTTGCTACACACAGCACACACTTCAGCCCCTAAACCAGAAGTTGCAGTTGAGTTCGGTGTGTGAATCTAGACATTAAGGCTGTAATCCTGTACACACATCCAGATAAATGAACTCAATGGAACTTTCTTCCAAGCAAGGGATGCGTAGGATTGTGCCACAAATCAATGTTCATAAAAGAGATAGAATCTTCCCCTCTCAGCAAACTTACAAAATAGCAGGTGGTGATTTTTAAGATAGCCAAAATAGTTGCCCTAAGCAACATTCTTTACATATTTCATAGATCTGGAGTTCCCAACATGGTGCCCACAGGCACAATGGCGCTCCAGACACCCTACTTGGTTCCTGTTGAAGTTCCTTCTTCTCCCAATGTTTAATTCGTTTTGGAATTTTACAAGTTTTTCTTCTTGGTGGTGTTGCATTGGCTGGAAAACTAAGTACAGTAGGCCTACAGGCCTCCAGCCACCCCACCCTCCTCCTTTCTTCAGAATGCCTTTTCTCAGCAAAGGCAAAGAGAGCAGGGTAGGTGGATGCTAATGCCTAACTACCCACCTGCCTGCCAATTTATTTATTTAAAAGGAAAGGAGACCCCATTGCTGCTTGGTAAGCCACGGAAGGAGCGTTTTGCCTCTTTGGTGGGAGGTGTCTGCTTGCTTTTTGATATGTGCATGCACACACACTTGTTTGTGCAGTGCCTGTTTTGCCTTTTGGGGGTGTTTTGCTTCTTTCTTTCTGTGTGGCTAGCTTTTTGGGGTGGATTTTGCCTGTTATTTGTGATTTTCTGTGGTAGAATTTGTGTCTCTTTTGAAGGGGGGCATTGTTGGTGGCGGGATTTTGTGTTTCTGGTGTGGTTTTGAGGGAGTGTGTGGTTGAGTTATTCCTGTCCATATCTTTTGTGATGGGAGTTTGTATGGTTTTTGGACTGGATATCTTTCTCTGAGCATCATCACTTTTCCTTTTGTTTTGTTGTCTTTTGTGTGGCAAATGGGTGTCTTGGGATTGGGATTCAATTCATAATTTTGTCTTGCACTTAGTTTCTTGGGAAGTTATTTATGACAAGGCTGGTCTCCATGGCAGCCATTTTGTGACTAGGCAACCCCCACCACCACAGCCATTTATTGGTGGTGCCTATGACAGTTTCTCAGATTTCTAAATGTGCCCCTGATGCTGGATCCAATTAATTTTGACCATACATTTGTATGAGACGTACTGCGGGTAAGGCTTCCAACCTACCAGTTGGCAACCAGTTCTTTTGGCCAAATCTACACCATACATTAAAACCACTCTTATTCATGGCTCCCTTCCTCATTAAAGCATCCTGGGAAATGTAGCTTCAGGGTCTCTGAACAACTTAGTTCCCTTAACAATCTATAATTCCCAGGATTCTTGGTGATGGTAGGGAAGCCATGACTCTTAAAAATTGAATAAGTGTGCTTTAAATGTATGGTGTTAAAGTGACTTTAGTTTAGGTATGGGAACTTGTGGCCTTCCAGATGTTGTTTGACTACAACTACCACCATCCCTGTCCATTTTACCGAATGTCTGTTTCAGCAGCAATAACGTAAAAGTCAATTTTTGTAAGCTTGCGAATTTAAGCCGCTTTTAACTTTTCACGGTCGGAAAATACGGTATATAACCGTTAGATGACATCTGAAGGCAGCTCTGTATGGGGAAGCCTTTTAATGTGTAATGTTTTATTATATGTTGGAAGCTGCCCAGAGTGGCTCAGTCAAACCAGTCAGATGGGCAGGGTACAAACATTAATTATTATTATTATTAATTCTATCAGACTAGGACTGGTGAGGCTTAGTGTTCTCAGCCTAAACTACTTCGCAAGATTGTTGTGAAGATAAAATGGCAGGTGGTTGAAGGAAATACCATATATTTCAGGAGTGGGCGATGTGGTGCCCTTCTGCCAATGCTGGAATACAACTCCCATCAGCTCCAGATGGTCAGGGGTGATGGGAGTTGTAGTCCAGCAAAATCTGAAGGGTACCACCTTAGCCACCCCTGATACACAAGGCCTGGTGGAGGAAATACAGGAATCTAAAATGTGGTGACAAATTGGCTCTGCCAAATGGGCATAAAATCCCGCCTATGAATCCCATCTGGCTCTCAAACAACAGGGACGATAAGTTTTTTTTTGTAAGGGTGGGAAACAAGCAGTAAAATTTGGGGTTGGGGCGCACGCATCCTCGACAGTATGGGGAGAGGGAAGCAAGAATGTCGCCTTCTTCATATTACCTGTGAGAAATCTCCAGGCCCTCCCGGTAAGTCCATAAGATGAAATATTTGGGCGGCGGCGACGGGTTTTCCGAGTCCGTCTGGAACTCCCGCCTCCTGCCCCGTCTCCAAAGGGGGGCGCTTCCCACACCAACAACCCGCAAGCAAGTGCCCTTGTGTGTGAGGCAGGTGGCCGCCTCTGCCGCCTGCCTGCTTGCTTTTTTTAACGGGCCGGCCGGCGAGGCAGGCTTGCTTCTTGCTTCTCGCCGCGGGCGCTCGGCGGGCAGCCAGGAGGCGGTGGTGAGAGCGGCTGGCTGGCCGGCTTCCCCCTTCCCGCCCTGCGGCAACTGGGAACGTCGAGGCGGCGGCGGCGGCTCGGCGGCCCCTTTAAGGCTGAGGCCGGCGTAACGCGATCCCGCAGTGGGCGCCTGTCGCGGCTGCCGCAATAGCAGCAGCAAGCAGCAGCGGAGGCCGTTTCCGCCGGAGAAGCCGCTTCGCGTGGGCGTGTGAAGGGCTCTTCCCCCGCCGCAGGGACCCGCCAGGAGGGATGGCAGGGCCGCCCGCCCGGCCGCGGTGAGACGTCAGGTGAGAGGCGGCGGCGGCGGCGGCGGCGCGGAGTGGGGGTGGGGACTGCTTCTCCCATCCACAAATAGGAGAAACGGGAGAAGACGTATCTGGGCACCGGGTCGTGTGTCGGGCGCGTAGGCCCTTTGCGCGGCGTGTCCGGGGATGCCGCCTTTCTCTTGGCGTGGCTGCAGACGCGCGCTTCAGGGCGAGTGCTAGGGCTTATTAAAGGCAGAGGGGAGCCTTCGGGGCGCAGGTGAGGATGCGCGCCAGTCGCGCAGCGACGCCGGTGAGGCCGGCTTGCAGTTGCCCGCACGAAAGCTGCTTCTGAGCGCGGGAGGAGGCGAAATGCCTTAGCAACCTTTACTTTCCGCGCACGACACACACATACACACCACCTCTCTAGCCAATGCGTTGTGTGGCTAAGGGAAGGAGGAGAACCTGCAATTGCTGGATCGGGGGCGCGTGGGTGAAAAGGTGAGGGAGTCTCGGGGTGGGTGGGGGGACCAGAGTTCCCGAGAGCGGGGGAGGGGGGGTCTGTAAGGAGATAGACCCCTCTTCTTCAGGCCCCTCTTTCTTTCCTATTCCCAGCACCATGCCTGAGTTTGGTTTTACCCCTCTCTTCTGGGAACTGAAAATGGGGCGCTGCTTTAGAAGAAATGAGAAAAGGGCAGGACCAGGAGTCTGGTTGAATTAATAGGGACAAAGATAACTGACCCATAGGAGCCAGCGCTTAGGGGACAAGGTCCCTTCTGCAGCCCCAATAAAATATTTGAGGGGGCTACTGCCCCCCTCAAAAATGTTGGACATTGCCATTCAAATGGTGTGTGTGTGCCGTGTCATGTGATCAGTTATGTGTGGTGGGGCCTACTTGCCCCTCCCCCATATTTTATTAAAGTTGGCACCCCTGTAAACAAGGAGGGAGGGCCCAGGTGCCAGCCACAAATTGAGTGTTAACTGTAGCTTAGGCTGTGCTGCTGTTTCCCTGCTGTGAAAGTCGCCTGTCCACTTTGAAACGATGCACCAAAGATTCGGCCCAGACTTCTTACACTTTTGGACTTCAATGCTTTTAAGTAACACACAGATTTATTTACATCAGGGGGAGACCGCTTCCTGGGCACTCCAAGTAGTAGCGGATAATGCTGATTACTTGGATCCATTCCAGCTGGATTTCTGACCTGATGTGGGGACAGAAACGGCCTCGTCACATTGGTGGATGATGCTAGGAACAGACCAGGTTTGCATGCAACACTGTTAGTTTTCCTGGGTCGCTCACTGGCCTTGGATTCCATTGACTATGGTTTCCTTCTGGAATTGGGAGCCATTTCTAGAGGGGCAAGCCCAGTAAGTAGTGCTGAGACACCTGCTCCACCCTGTGGACTTTTGGGTGCTTCAGGATTCCATCTTATTTCCTGTGCTTTTCAGCATCTAAATGAAGCCGTTGACTGAACTGATCCAGAGGTTTTAACTTGTTTATATCATGCCTTTCCTCTGAAGAGCTCATGGTTCTCCCCACTCATATTTTGTACTTGCAGTATAAAGTAGCTTAGGGCTGAGAGTTGATGGCTGGCCTGAGGTCATTCAGCATGCTCCTCGCTGGATGGGGATTTGAACCTCAGCCCTCACTAGTTTTCATCCACCACTAAGACTACTACACTACATGCTAAAGATGAGGGAAGGCACATTCTCCCACTTCCTGCTGGTGTGGCTCAAACTACCATTTACTGCTTCCCAAGTTTGTGCCAAAGCCTGCTGTGTCATCACCTGCTTGTCCCAGGGAAGCTGCGGAAGTCTTGAACAGTGTCTGGAAGTAGCATGAGATGGCTGAGGGCAAACAAGCTGGCATTTAGATCAGATAAGGCAGGTATAATGTGGGTGGAGAAATGTGATCTGGGTGAAGGTGTGTGTCACTGGTGTTGTATTGGGTTGCACTTCTTTTGAAGGGCCAGGTGCATACCTTGAGTGTGTGACAAGAAGGCAATGTGATAGCCTGCAACACCAATTCTGCACCAGCTGCACTGGCTCCTAATGCACTTCCAAGCTCAATTTCGAATGCTACCTTTTTAAAAGCCAAAACAGCTTGGGGTCAGGTTATTTAAAGGACTATCTGCAGCAGTCTTTAAGATTGGCTGTAGAGGCCCTGCTCTCCCGTAAGTTCTGTCAGGTTGCCAAGCCTTGTGGCTCCACAGGAAGTGTTTTTGTTTCCCTCATTAACTGCTTTTAAGTACACTTTAATAATCTGGTTGTTTACACCAACTTTTTACTGATTCATAATGCCTTTGTAATTTTAATCTTTGCTGTCATTTTATTTCTGGTTTTTATGTGGTCATTACTATGTATTTTATTTTTGAATCTGTTTTAGGAGTGTTATTTTGAACTGCCTCGAGAGAATTCCATAGTTCTCAAAGGCAGTATTTAAATCCTTATCTATTATGTGGTATAATTTAGTGGAGCTGTAGAATACTTAGTTCTGGTCAGTCAAGCCACACTAGTACTATTGTAGCCTATTTACTTTTCTGTGTCAAGCCTGTTACTGAAGTGCTGCCTTCAAGTTTCAGTTTTCCAAGTGAGAAAATACTTTCTATCAGTGCTGCCATAATTGAGTACTGTATTGCCTTGCTGCTTTCTGTTTCTTTGTTAGTATCATTCTCCTTTGCTCTTCATATGTAAAAGTCCAGTACAGCTATCTATGTCTATATATGGTTACTTGGGAATAATTCCTACTGGGGCTTACTCTCAGGTACGTGTACACATAGGCTGCTTTAAGGTTTAAAATATATGTGAATTTCTTCAGGAATTATATTGATTATATTGCTTCTAATCTGCAGTGCATATGGAGTTCCCCATAATTAAGGCATCTTTGGGAACCTAAAATGCTGGCAATAAGCAGGTGCTAGGAGATAATGTAAACAAAATGAATGCCGTGATCGTAAGGCAAAATGTCTTTTGAATACGGACAGTTTTGGATTGTAGCTGTTGGGATGAATGCCTTTATTTAATTCCTTTGCATGCGGCATAATTACCGGTATGTTTGGAGAGGAGATGTTGGTGCAAAGAAATGATATTCGGGTGGCTGGCTATTTTCTTTTAAACCTGCCTGTTTGGTAAGGTACTTCCATTTGACTGGTTAGCGTGTCATGGAATTTTTTCTTGTCCTTTGAACTTTTCGCTCTTGTGATTTTATCCACAGGATATTGCTTCTCTTGATGCCATTATCAGTCTGCATTGATGTCTTTGGTTTGGTCATAACTTATTTGGTTGCCTTTTTCTTAAAAGCTGTGGTATCTCAGAGGACCAGAGATACCAGCCAGTTGCGTTCTAAGGGAGATTTGGAATTCAAGTTGTAAGGTCCATGAGTAAGACTTGTTAATTTTTTGTTATTTCAACAAATTTCTATATTGCAGTAGCTGGGCAGTACTTCAGGGTGATTTACACAAAAAATAGTAGAAAGCAGCCCCCCCTTTATTAAAGGGCAACACTGATTGACTGCACCAGAAACTTTGGTGAAGAGATACAGCTTCAATTGCCATTAAAAAGTGTATAGTAGCATTTTAAATGGGAGGGGAGTTCCATCACTGTGATGTCACCACAGAGAAGGAGTCATGATATATCAACTAAGATGGGCCCCTGGAAGTATCGTTCCTACAGATTTCTGGGCCCAGGCAGGTTGATGCTGGAAGAGGTGTTCCTTCAAGTATTTTGTTCAGGGTTTTGATATGTCAACAGCAACACATTGAGTTGGGCATAGGAGCAGTAGCAACCAGTGTTACTCTCATAAAACTACTGTTGTGTGGTTACAATAAGCCACCCCACTTGGCTCTTGGGCTGCCACATTCTGTACTAGTTGTAGCTTCTGAACAGTCTTCAAGGGTAGCCCCATGTAGATCACAGGATAATAAACGAAACTGGAGATGATCAGAGGGTAAGTTACCAGTACTTTGGTGAAGCTGTGTCAGTCGAGAAATGGCTGCAGCTGGTGAACCAGCAGTAGCTGGGCAGGAAATTACTTAATGCCACTCATGCTGTCTGGGCATCAAGTGGCAATCCTGTTTCTAGGAGTATCCCCAGACTATGATGCTGCTCTTTCACGGGTAGTGCAGCCCTGTCTAAAACAGGTTGTTTACCATCTACTTATAGCATAGTTCTGCCTTACCAGGATTCATTCTCAGTTTATGTATACACTTAACAGTTTGTGTATGTACTATATAATCTATGCAAGGACCTTGGGATGGAAACACCTGATTATTGATTATCATTGAATGTTGTATCTATTACTATGAAAAGCAGTGGCAAAACTTGAAACGGTATTTTGAAATGGCTGAGTTTGACAATTTCCTATTATCTTTGTGTTTTGTTGCCCCAGAGGAAGTGCATGTTGAGAGGTCCAGAAGTCATTTAGAGGAGAATGGCCATGGACAATTTCAGTACATGTCAGGAGTGACAACCTTTACCCACCTAATACTTAATGACAATTCTGAGGCCTTGCCAGTTGGTGAAAATGTACTGTCCAGAATCAGATTTGTATCTCTGTATTGAGCTGTTTTCAGTCTTAGAAGATACGTGACATGGTTCCTTGTTGCCAAGACCCATTTCTTGAGTTACATTATGGTGTTGAAATGCATGCACAAATGTTCAGCTAGATGGCTGGTTTTTTTAAAAAACTTATTAGCAAGGCTTGGCAAATTGTTAGCTGTTTTGGTTGCATGAAGGTAGCTCAAAACAATTGTCTGATGATATGGAGTTGGAATATTAGGTATAGATTTAACATTGCCTTTGATTTTTGTGTAACTTTTACAGCCTAATCTTACTCATATTTATTTGGAAGTAAATTTCTCCACTGGTACTGGACTCTTTTTGAAACTTAAGTGCAATCCTATACATATCTACTCAGAAGTATGCCCCAGTAAATTCAATAGGACATGCACTCAGGTCAGTATATACAGTATAGGACTACGGCCTAATTATGCATAGGGTTACAGTGTAACAGTTCATTCATGAGCACTCTAAAACAAAAAAAATGGCTGCTTTTGGTAGATAGTTAAAAATCTGTGCTTACTAGAGGTTCTAAGTGTTAATATTTAAAGGTATTACTGTAATCTATAGTTTAAAAATGGTACATGTCTAATATTATTGGTGTAGTGTTGCTCGATAGGATTGGAAATAAGAATTTGTTCAAACTAAAACAGAACTGGTGCACAGTAAAGGTGCACAGGGCACTAACAAAATCAACTGCCTGTAAAGCATCATTTTGCATTTGGGAGAAACAATTCAGAAGGGGGAAATTGTACAGAAGGCTGCTTCTGCACATATATTTCAGCTTCTGGTTTTATGGATCAACAGGAAGCCATTAGCTTAGGGAGAATATTGGTGGCATTAAGAATTTTGCTACTGATTATAGTTGGATAGACCATGACTTTATAATTACTAAATCAGCCCTTATATAGTTCCAGTTACAGGTGGGTAGCCGTGTTGGTCTGCGATAGTCGAAGCAAAATAGAAAATTCTTTCCAGTAGCACCTTAGAGACCAACTAAGTTTGTTCTTGGTATGAGCTTTCGTGTGCATGCACACTTCTTCAGATAGTGTGCATGCACACGAAAGCTCATACCAAGAACAAACTTAGTTGGTCTCTAAGGTGCTACTGGAAAGAATTTTCTATTTTAAATCAGCCCTTAGTTTTAAAAAGCAGACTGGATCCACTCAGTGACAATTCATGCTGGATCTATTAATTATTTTCAGTTGAATCTTGCTATCAGGTTTGCATGGGGAATTGACAAAATGGTAAAAACAGAAATAGCTAAAAAGTGGTGCTCTTAGCACAGAATTGATAAGGATACGTCCCACATAAGGATATGTGCTCCAAACTTTGTTTTATGGTTTTGAATCGTATACTTTGAACACGAGCTAAACACAATCATGTGTGTTCGAGATTTTGTTTGCTTTGCCTAGCAGATTAAATCAATGCACCTTGAAAAAACATTTTCTCATTTGTCAACACTCTTTGGAAATTGTTTCTTAATAAGGTCTGTAAATTGCCCCCCAAAGAACCTCATTTGATTTCCTGCTGAAATTAGAAATTGTCTACAAGGTTGTGATCTAGTCTCTCAGGGTTATGGCTAATTAATACAACACTGTTTTGGTAGGCTGCAGAAATCATGTCTGTTAAACATATTTAATGTAAAGCATAGATACTCTTCCAAGTTATAGACTCTGTTTTTATAGGTCTAAGCCTGGTTCTTATCTGCACCAGGGATTTTCAAATATAGGGAACCTTGGGCTTTTCTGGAGGTTTATTAAGCTTTATCTATAAGATCAGTACTGGAGACTCTAGTTTCCCTGAAAGTTCCTTCACATCACTATTGATCTTCCCCTGCAATTTACAACCACTTGAGAGTGTTGGGTGTATCCTAGGATACACTTTTGGTTCATGCAGGACAACATTTAGCTTTATGAAATGTAGTTAACACTCTGTATCTCTAGAACAAATAGGCTTTGAAACTTGGATATATAAGTTAAACACCACATGGCACCTTAAACCTAGGTTACGGTCGCCACAATGGAATGTCTATTCACCAGGGAGTTGGACTCGTTGACCCTCGGGGTCCCTTCCAACACTACAGTTCTATGATTTTATGATCTCAACAACATCACTTGACTGTAGCTTGCTCTTACAGCAATTCACTTGTTCTTGCATGCAAGAAGGAGGAAAAACACACAGTGGAAATGGAAAATGGTATTAACAATGGACTAAGGCAGAAGTTTTTTAAACCATGGTCACCAGCCTGGTGTCCAGTAATCTCCACGTAGTCGCAAAACGTGCCTGATACTTGGGAAATTGCAAACACTGAGTAGAACAATGTGTCTCACTTCTCTTCGTTTTGCTCTGTGTGCCTTGTTTCATATTCTGCAAGGAAAAATGAGTTACGAGTGTGAGGTGGCGACCAACAGGATTTTGGGAACTCCATTTGTATTTTCCTTATCCAAACTACATGGGGACAGAGTGATGTGGCTGAAGGCTGTAGGTCTTAGTTTGTGAGCTCTGCTACTCTCCTAGTTTATGTTCCTGGGAAAGTCATGTGATTGGCTACTGAGCTAGTATTTTTGTCTTCTGTGGCTTTGGGGTTTGTTGCCTTGAATCAGTGATAGCCAAACTTGGCACTCCAGCTGTTTTGGGACTACAATTCCCATCATCCCTGACCACTGGTCCTGTTAGGTAGGGATGATGGGAGTTGTAGTCCCCAAACAGCTGTGGGGCCAAGTTTGGCCATCACTGCCTTGAATTCTTCTTTTTTTGGTGTGTATTTTGCTGCTGTTAATTCACACCAGTGTTGTAGGGAGACTGGGCCTAGCCCTGGAGAAGGATAAGTTTCCAACTAGGGTTGCCATATTTTGAAGAGCAAAAGAGAGGACGCTATGGCGGCCATTCAAAGCAAATAAATGCAATTTGTCCCAAATTTTACCCCCGAAAGAGAGGGCATGTTCTGGAAAAAAAGTACACAAGGCAAGCCTAGTTCTGACTTACCTGGGCACTCCTCTTCAACTCCCTTCCTTTCCCTCCCTTATGCTGTCACAGTTACAACTGTGTAGCTGGCTGACTTAAAGTTATGATGGCACAATGATGACACTGCACTGTCATAACTATTACTTTTGAGTTATCCTGGTGTAGAGGATATAGTGAAAATCATATCCCTGCCCAGCTGGCATAACTTGAGAGGTCAGGGCCAATCTATTTAGTGTGTGTGTGTTGGAGGCGGTTGGAGGATGGATGGCAGCTAACAGATTGAGGTTGAATCCTGACAAGACAGAAGTACTGTTTTGGGGGGACAGGGGGCGGGTGGGTGTGGGGGACTCCCTGGTCCTGAATGGGGTAACTGTGTCCCTGAAGGACCAGGTGCGCAGCCTGGGAGTCATTTTGGACTCACAGCTGTCCATGGAGGCGCAGGTTAATTCTGTCTACCAGCTCCATCCGGTACGCAGGCTGAGACCCTCCCTGCCCGCGGACTGTCTTGCTAGAGTGGTACATGCTCTAGTTATCTCCCCCTTGGACTACTGCAATGCGCTCTCTGTGGGGCTACCTTTGAAGGTGACCCGGAAACTGCAATTAATCCAGAATGCGGCAGCTAGACTGGTGACTGGGAGTGGCTGCCGGGACCATATACCACCGGTCCTGAGAGATCTACATTGGCACCCAGTACATTTCCGAGCACAATTCAAAGTGTTGGTGCTGACCTTTAAAGCCCTAAACAGCCTTGGTCCAGATGGGCGGGGTACAAATAAATTATTATTATTATTATTATTATTATTATTATTATTATTATTAGAAAGGTTTTTAAACTATAGTTGCAATTCAAGAAAACTGGGCTGTGAGCAGGGGACAAACATGTATGCAGCAAAAGGTGTTTTTCTTTAGTAGAGCCCAATCTTTTTTTTAAAAAAAATAATATTTATTTAAAATTTTTTAAACAAAACATCAAAAAACAACAAAAACAATTCAAACAAACAACATTAAAAAAGAAAAATACAAAACATTACAACAAAAAAGAAACTATTATCTTAAACAACCTATATTTTCTTCACATCTTAATCACCCTGCTGGACACCTCCAGCTTTATGCATGCTTGCTTCTCTTCTCCCCATGGCTGTTGAGAGTTGTAGCTTCTGTGTTTCATGTTGTTATTTAAATTGACATGATTGTTGCTTTGCTTATACTTCATTGACAATCCATGCCTGAATTAAGGAACTCCCCCCCCCCTTCTTTCCTTAACAGGCTGAAGAATGATGTCTGCCTTCAGTAAACTCAATTTGGGTGTTGCTGTTAGCAGTTTTGCTATATCTCAATTTCTCTTCCACGTGCTAAGTTCTTGGATTTCTGCACGTGTAACTTCTGGTTTTAGCGGTCTTGACCAAAAGAAGAAGATCGAATGGAATTCAAGGTAAAGTTTATAAACAATGGGATACAACTATTAATAGATTTTCAAAAAACTTGTAATAATTCACTTGTGTTTCCTAGCACACTTGCCAAAAGAATGTACCTCCAAAACTCAATTGATCTTAGTTCCATTTTTTTGGTATCATAAAAAGACTTACTTTCTTTACATAAAAGCTGCTTTAGATGTTATATGTTGAAAAGTGAGATATAAATTGAAATCATAAATAAGTACAGTACCGATAAATAAATTTGAAATTAAAGTGACTTGAGTTAGAATTTTAAAATATTAATGAACCATGGTTGCCATTTTGATGGTGTCTTTAACTTTGTTTGCATAGTGTGCATATTACTGAGTTGCAGAAAAATATATGTGGTTACTTAGGGGTGCCATCTTATTTACTGTCCCTGCTTCTGTGCTTTTAAGAGCAGTCAGGTTGCATATAAACTAATGTAAGCTTTCTCTTGTTACTTCAGCTCCGTACTAGAAAACTTCCTCTGCTGAGTGTTTACCATTAAATGCACAAAAATAGGCAAAGCGGAAGCAGTGTTGTCTTGTCCTAAATAAACTGATAAGAGCACAAGAAGTACTTTTTATGGAATTTAGTTGGAGACTTATGAGAAAATATTGGATGGTATCCTGTTTGCTGATTGCTTGCCTTCCATGAATTGACCACTGAGATGCAGTATACTGTTCTTAAATATGAAAATATACACACCAACTGATTTGTGATATGCACATCTTGCCTGCGATCCTCCTGCCCCCACTGCAGATATCCATTGCATTTTGTTGCCTAAGTGATATTTTGCAGTACTCTTGTGGGAGAAAACATTAATCTCATACAAAAATATAGCTTTATCAGTTTGCACGGCACTTTACAGAGTTCAAGAGGACAGGTCCCTGCTCTGAGGAATTTCCGTTTTAAAACTTGACACGGGGGAAACAAACTACTTAGCAATTTATAAAATAGTTAGTGCTCTAAATGCATCTTTCACGTTGAAAGTATTACAGTTGAATGTGAGATCTACGTGGTGTAAGGAAAAATACTGCATATTTCTAAGAGAATATACTTAGTGGCGTGCATCTTTCTCTGTTGGAGTGGTGCCAAAGGATGGATATTGGAAGATTGTTTACTAACTGCCATTAAAAGAGTGGCATTACAATAGGCAAAGTTTCTGTTAGGCTTTTCTTAACTGAAGCCCCAAAGTGAGTGGACGATAATGTTTGTTCAGTGTTTTATCTCTTAAAACACTAGCAAACAGATGTGTGGTGAACCAACAAAAGATTCATTTTCTTTCTGTAAATTTCTCTGTCTGACCAGGGTTCTTATAGATGACGGTTCAATGCACTGAAATCTATGGCTCCATTCCAAAGATTTGCTGGACCTCTGTATTTTCAAGGCTTCTCCTACGCTTTAGATTTGGGGATGTGGTCACAGAGCTGCTGTTAGTGCCACCAATGGCCTGAATGAAAAAGAACACATAGTTTATGTATTAGTGTTAGAGTTATGCGTCATGGTGTTGGAGTTCCTCTTGTATGTGCTAGCTGTTATTCTTAAGCGAAGCTTAAACAACATTAATTCAAGTTTCTGATACCTGATGTGTTAAGCTGGCACAGTTACCTGCAGAGTGTATGAAGCACTTTGAACCTTGGGACACAAATGACAATGGCCAGAGACAGTCTTTCCAATTTCAGCAGCACCCTGTGAGACCAAAATTTTGTGCCTCCCACTTCTGGTCTTCCGTTCTGCTCAATTTTCTATGGTCATAGTTGTGGCGCCCTGTGGCACTCCCTAGACTTGGTGCCCAGTATGGCAGAACTATAGGTAAAGGTAAAGGGACCCCTGACCATTAGGTCCAGTCGTGGACGACTCTTGGGTTGCGGTGCTCGTCTTGCTTTACTGGCTGAGGGAGCCGGCGTACAGCTTCTGGGTCATGTGACCAGCATGACTATAGCTCTGCTCTAAATCTGCTTCTGCAATGGGCTTTTAAAAATGAATAGTATATAATAACTGGGAACCCCCCCCCCCTTTTGGTGTTATCCTACTTTTGTTTGTAGGGAGCCTGGTAGCTGAGGTCTCCCTCTCTCACTATGAAGTAAACTAGATAATGGCCTGCAATGGGTGAGTTCTTTGAAACTCGTATCTGCCCAGCTTTTGGATGACATTGCTGTATAACAATAAATACAGTTTCCTACATGCAGAACAAGCACTTTGAAACATTCTAGTGTAGGTGACTCCCAACTCAAACTATTTTCCTTGGGTACTATTTTGCAATCTGTATTAATGGCAGTCTTTTCTGACTGAAGTTTAAATATTTTGAGAATTTCTAGAAGCATATAATTGTTGCACCCAGCTCCCCCAATTTTAAATCCAGTTCATTCCTAATTGGGTTGTGTTTTTTCTTTTCTTTTTAGGACGGTATCATCATTCCATGCCTTGTTGGTTGGAGTATTTTGTTTTTATATTTTATTATACGATGAAGCTGTTAATGCTGACCATGTTTGGTAAGGCACATTCTTGCTTGTAAATCTCCTCTCCCCTTTTCCTTGCCCCACTCGACTGTTCCATTGCTCTTCACTCTGCTAGTGATATTATTATTTACAAGTTTAATTTAAAGCATAAGACATTTACCTCTACCAGTTGTACAAAAGTTCTAAAGTGTTGTTACAAAGATTTTCTTATTTGTGTTGGCTATAATGTGGAGAAGAATTCTGAGGCTCTGGGTTATCAGAGTTGCTTATTGAAGTTGCCTTTACAGTGATAAAATTCCTGTAAGCTTCCTCACTGATACCATCATCATCACCTTCTGTCTAAATAAATACTGTTTTCCGCTATGACCATTGTTTACCCAGGTATTTGATGGCTGAAGGATGCTGCTCCTGGCAACCATGAGACCACTGGATAAGAGAATGTTACAATGCCTTTTAAAAAAAATGTTTGCTTATGGATGTGTTTGCTGCCCTGGGCTCCTTTGAGAGGAAGAACGGAATATAAATTTAATAAGTAAATAATAATAACATGAGATACTACAAATAAAACGTGTGGATGAGAACTCTGTGGCAGCATTAAGAATTAGATAGCCAATACTGTGCATACTTTTTCTTAATAAGGTGCTGATGCAGGTAGCTGAGGTTCAGCATGGTTTGCTGGTACAGTAGTACCTTGGGTTAAGAACTTAATTTGTTCCAGAGGTCTGTTCTTAACCTGAAATGGTTATTAACCTGAGGCGCGCTTTTGCTTATGGGGCTTCCCGCTGCCACTGCGCTGCTGGTACACGATTTCCGTTCTTATCCTGGGGCAAAGTTCTTAACCTGGAGCGACCACTTCCTGGTTAGCAGAGTTTGTAACCCAAAGCATCTGTAACCCAAAGCGTCTGTAACCCGAGGTACCACTGTATAAACTCCATATGAAATTATAGATCCCTTTTGCAGAATCTCTGTTTGAGGCCACTTTGCTTCCTAAAGCGTTTTGTAAAGATGACAAAAAGCATTGCAAAATGAGGGGGGTCTTTCTAGAAAATTAATGTTGGTATTGATCTTGCATTTTCACTGAAAAGCAGCACAAGAGAAATGTGGCTAGTTGCTATTGGAAGCAACTAATTGGATTGTGTGCTTTGTGTTCCCTTTACCTGCTCTTAATTCCACCTGGGGAGCATTACAATCATAACGGGTTAGATTTTTGTACAGGAGATGGGGGGGGGAGAGGACTCACCAGATTTTAAATATATTGAGTAAGAAACTGACATAAATCTACAGACATAAACTTTCTTAAATGCTTGATTATTCAGGGAGAGAACTAGTTTCCTTTGTTGGAATAGGTGTTCTTTGGATGAGCTTTGAAATCGTTTCAATCTTCAGTTGGCTATGATTTAGCTAGCATGTGGGGGAATAAGAAGAAGGTTTAAAGGATATATTAAGTTCTTCTTTTAGCAGCATCTGCTTGTCTAATGCAGTAAAAAGTGCCTGATTCTTTCTCTACCACCGCTACTAAGTTTTTAATAGCAAATAAAATGTAGGATTCCACTTCAGTTGCTGAAGATCAAATTGGAGCTTCTCATTAATTTTGAAGCTTCAAGTTTTTGTTGCTGGTTTTGAGGCGTACAGTGGTGTGTACAGAAATAATTCCCTTCTGGGTTCATATTTTCAGCTAATTTGTGGAGTGGGACAGTAGTTCTTGGCACTGCAGTTTGTATGCCTTATCTGCATATGTATGCTGAGTTTCAGTTTGCTCTCATACTTTCATTTTTTTTAAAAAATCAAGCAACAATTGCCAGAAAACTGTGCAAATATTTTCACAAGAAAATTCAGCTACAACTTGCTGTTAGCTCACTATCATGAGAATCAAGGTGAAATGTAATTCATGATGGGCAGAGCAATCTAAACCCTCCCTCCTTATGCTGGGCTTGGGGGAGAGAGTTGAAATGAATTGGAGGTATCCCTCTGTCCAGCTTTCCCAGGTAAGCTGGTTACTGCTGGAGTAACACTAGCGTCACTTTGTGCTCACTTGCCCCTTCTCCACAATGTGTGTGTGTGTGTGTGTGTTGGGGGAAGACTCCCTGTAAGATCCATGCTGGCAGCAGCCTGTAGAAAATGAGGTGTTATGAAAGTGATGAGGGAATGAACCACCCTGGATATTTTGGTTCCCAATCCTGGCCTATTTGTTGCTCTTGGTTGGCACAGCAGTCTGCTTGTTCCCTTCCATCCTGGCTGCAGATGCTGTGATAGCCTCACAGCTCTCTGTACATCCCTGCTGTGGGCGTTGGATTGCAACCGAAACCTAGGATCACTTTTTTTTTTAAGTGAGCACATTGTTTTAAGTGGAAACAAACTTGCTTCTACTTATTAGGCCTAAATAGTTTTATACAATTTACATTGATGCAATATTCATACACTGTATAGAACCTGGAAACATGTGGTCTATCTACAATTGGAATTCCCTTTGCACACTCCTTTTGATGTTTAGTACAGCAAGAGTTTGCTTTCCATTTTTTGATTAGTCCGCCATGGTTTGATTTTAGTTGACTTTATGACTGATGATAAACACTGAAAGAAACACTGATGAAATTGAAATGATATTGTATGATCATGGTTTGAAATTTGCCTTCTCCCTAGAGAAGGCAGACCTAAGCTGTAAAGTCAGTTTATGAAAGATTTTCTTTTTTAATTAGGAACTCTTTCTTGCCATTTGAGAATTGGAACAATTAGAGGCAAATATAATTAAGTCTGGGAAATTGCAATTTAAATGTAGGTGAAAATTACAGGGAAATGAAAAGCATGCCACAGCCACTTTTCTTGCAGCTTAGTCATGCTGGCCACATGACCCGGAAGCTGTATGCTGGCTCCCTCGGCCAGTAAAGCGAGATGAGTGCCGCAACCCCAGAGTCGGACACGACTGGACCTAATGGTCAGAGGTCCCTTTACCTTTACATTCTTCAGGTAAAAGGTTGCAATGAAGATTCACAAAACTTAGATTTATTTAAGGCTCAAATATAGGTCTTACATTAATTTGAAGACTAATCCTCTGTCTTGTCTATCAAGTTCATATGTTGCATCACTGGAGATCATTGTGTACATGTGAGATATATCTGCAGTGTGTCTCTCCTCATAAACTCCTCATCATTCTCAGTTGCTTTTGACTGGCTAGAATGTGTCCTTGAAGTGTCACAATGCCTTTTGTTTGCCAGGATGAAGGATGGAGAGATTTTGCAGGAGGGTGTATGTCAAGCCTCAGACTTTTGTGAGGCTGGAATGTGACTTTTTCTACATCTGTTGCTCCACCCATTTTTAACTCTAGGCCCACCTACTCCTGGCATGTAGCCCCTAGAATGGTAGCCCATTTGTTGCAGATTTGTGTTTTATTGTATATGCAAGTAAAGATGAACTATAAAGACAAGATAAAATAGCTTTTTGACTCCCTGTATCTCTCCTATGAGACAAGCAGGAGATTGTTTTATATACTATCAAACTGTATTAATAAAAAAATGTTTTAAAAATTGGAAAAAAAACCCTGCAAATGTTTTTGCCCATACAGATAAATGACACTTGGGCTGAAAAAACTTCGCCACCTCCATTTTCATATATACATCTAGCCTAATCAGTGAAGGTTAGGGAGCAGAAGACAGAGGACAATCTACCATTTCCTGCACACAGAGACACAACTCATCCCACTGCCATAAAGGGTGAAGGTGGCGGCAGAAAGATTGCTAAACTGGTTTGGCCATCAGTCAGTAATAGATTAGCATGTTGCTTGTCGGCCCCATAAAAACTAGCAAAGCAGCAGAAAGGTAGAGAAAAAATGTCACATAATGGCTCTGAAAACCATTGGTATAAAGAGGCAAAAATCATGGAGTTCTATGGATTGTGTTCTATGGCTTACAATGAACAAGACTAGAGAGGCCCAAGTAGTTTTACTTTTTCAGTGAAGAGTGAAGAGTTTCTCCATCTTCCATAGTGCATACTCTTAATAAGCTATTTGTTGAAGAGCTGCTACTTTACCTTATTGTCTCATGTCACGGTTAGTTAAATATTTCTTATTCCCTACAGCATCCCAAATTGTGTGGGAGGGTAGAAAAGTGGGCATGAGGGCAGGCAGGGTGTTTTTTTTGGGGGGGGGAGGCAAATATTTCAATATGTGTTAACTAATGTACATATATGTAGTTGTCATGCACGTGTTATAACTTTTGCATCCTTTGTGTCATTGTTTATAGGGGTGACCCTTCTACAGTGCAACTAAATCTTGCTATTACTTCAGGCTACCTCATATCTGGTAAAGTATACAATGTTATTTGTGAAGTCTGTTGTAATTTGCACAATGCACAACTTTACTTTTTACAATAATAATATTTACCATGGTATTAGCCTTTAGGAAACTCTATTTCTTAGAAAGAAGAATTTACTTTCCTTGCCTTTTGTGTTTGGGGGTGGGGGAGAGCATGCTGGTAGGAAATATGATTATATGCTTACTGACAATATTGTAATGTTGTAAGCTAATAGGTTTTTGACATTTTACAATTACTTTACCTCAGACCTGGCCTTCAACTTTTAGTTCCTCTGCCAGCTTCTCATACTCCTAGGCTGAATACAGCCAGTCATTCCTCTGAAGCAACAGGAATTACCTTCCCCTCCCCCCCTGCCCCACTGCAGTAACCCTGATCTGGCACCAGTAATTTGATAACTGTAGCAATGCAATGAAGGGGAAGTGAAGCTAACTAAACCAGATGGCAAGCATCTTTTGGTTGGTTCAGATTTGTTCCTGTGAAAGTTGAACCTCTCCCGCCGCCTGCCGCCCCCCCATCTTAAAGGGCTGCAAAAAAATACATACGTGAACATGCATCTTTTCTTTTGGGCCCTAAAACATATGGCAAAACCAAAAATAATTTTCAAAAGTGCTTTAGGCATTGTGGGGTGGAATGTATTACTGACTGTGGATGCTATGGAGGGGTAATGGATAGCAACATCCAAACCACCATATGGAATTTGAAACAACTTTAAAATTGGCTTGATTATTTATACCTGAGGTTCATATTAGTTGGAAGCAGCACTGTCATATGATTAGGTGCCACAATCCACCTATTTCCTGATGATATGCTGGAAACTATAACCCTGATACCATGAAAAAGGGTTGCTATCTATTTTATAGCTGCCCTTTGCCAATCTTTCACTTTTCTCATTGTCAGTAGTTTGACTGGTGTGCCCTCTCTCTGGAGGTGCCACTGCAGTGGGATGTTTGGACTTGTGTTTTTTTAACAGATTGCATTAAAGATATCACCAATGGTACTGGCAAGTAGACTATTAATATTTTATCATTATAATTGATTTATACCGATATCTATCAAGTGGCTCTATTCATGGGTGCTTTCAGTTTTATTCTGTGAAAGGAGGAAAGCTCAGCACATTCACTAAAAATGCCGGCAGCACATGAAGCATTTCCCTCAGAATAAGATGGAAACCCCCTGTACACTTTATATTGCAAGTCCTCAGTTTCAGTGCTATGACCTCCTATGATTTCTTAAGGGAAACTACTATTGTATTCAATTTCTGCAACAAAATTATTCAACTCTCTGGTGCAGAAGTGCTAAACTTGAACAGCCTACCCGATAATTGGCATGTGTGTGCTTTGAGACAAAATGGTGAACAACATTAATGCCTTCCAAGGCTGGTCCTATCCACACATACACAAAATCTACCTGAAACAGTGGGCACCTGCATTCAAGTCAGCACATGGCAGCAACATGGGAGTCATGGGAAAGCTTTGACCGGCTAATTATCGTATAATGACTACTCATGCAGCAAGGGTTTCATATAGCCCTGGGCTCAGCATTGCTGTTCCATTGTGTAGTTGCTTAAGATGAGGTGCCTCATTGCTGTGTCACCATGCTATAGCCTGGCACTGGCTGGTGTGTATTGCAGACAGATACACCAGACACTGTATTTATATTTCTGCTCTCAGCTTTCACTTCAGGAATTATTACAGATTGTTTGTAGCATAGATTAGGAGAAGCATTTTTTGTCACTTGTTGAATATTTGCATGATTGGATACCTATTTTAATTCTTCTTCCCTCTCCCAAAATAATTGTCTGTTAAATGCTTTAAGATGAAATACAGTGATTGTAGAAAATCATTTTTCATTTTTTTTCTCTCTCTCTCTTTTAGATTTGTTGCTTATTATTTTCTACTGGAATGCGATTGGGGATATATATTTTGTAATTCACCATTTAGTAGCTCTGTATGCTTACTACTTTGTACTGGTGAGTGCCATATTGTTTTTGTAATAGCAGAGCAAGGAGCCATGTGGGATTCATAATTTGAACTTTATTAATCATTTATAGAGTGCCACCCATGTGCATGGTGCTTTCTAAAAAATGAAAGGAGAGGTCCCTGTCCTAATGACAGAAGAATGGGATGGCAATGGGGGTGGAGTAAAAAGGTGAGGGATATTAAAATATTTGGGCTGCACATACTTAGTTATAGGAAGGTTTGGGGTCTAGGGGATCATAGCTATGTCTTCACAGAAATAGAATTTTAAACAAATTTGAAACTTGCACATTACATAGCATCTCACTGTTCCAGCAGCCAGTGCAAATATTTGAGCAGAGTTGTAATATGCTGATGGGACCTCACTCCTGTCAGCAGTTGTGTTACAGCTTCCTATTTTTCAGGTGGCACCAGGGACCCACTTACTTGGATTGGCTCCTCTTTGGTTCAAATGCCAGTCCAGAGAGCCTTTAGAAGAGGCATTGATGAGGTTCAGACTTGGAAGTTCTACTCTGTTATTTGTGTACATGGGTTTTTTTGTTTTTGTTTTTACTTGTTTGTAACTAACTAACTAATTTCCCTCATGATTCAAAACTTCTCTTCTATAGAGCACAGTCTTATTAGGACGATGTGCTAACAGTTTAAAAAAAATTATGAGCAACCAGAATGTTTGTAAGCATTACATAAGAGCTTAGCAGCAGAGCCAGTGGCAAAGGAAGGCTCACCTCCATTAGCTGAAGCCAGAGCTCTTGCAAACAAGGCTACAGAGGTCTCTGATAATGCAACTTGTTTCTGTTGAGTATGTGGTTTTGTGGGTTAATGGGTAAAACTACAATTTTGTCAGCAAATCTTAATTTGATATCTCATCTGATATTTCTTGAACCATTTCAAGTACCCTAAAAGGTCACCAACCTGGGTTTGACCTTGCTAGAAGATATAATTCAATTTTGAACATTATACAATTTTAACAACAGAATGCAAGGTGTATTAAGAACTTGATGGACATAGGAGGTGTAGGGAACCAAACTGAGGGACTTTAAGCACTTTTCTAAAGTGTATTTTGTTTAATTATGTACATTTAATTTGGCATTTTGTACAAATATATATATATTTCAATTTAGTTTATTTCATCTTGTATAATTTTTTTTACTGCTTTTCTGAGACTTTCTTTCCCTCTCTCTCTCTCTCTCTCTCTCTATATATATATATATATATATATTTATGATTGTGATAATGCTTATTTTATCTAGGAAAGAGGATTGTTGGCATACTTTGCTAATTTTCGTCTGCTTGCAGAAATATCTACCCCTTTTGTGAATCAGCGGTAGGTGACATTTTCTTACATTAATAAGCTGTTCTTAACTTGCCTTTTGCCAAGAGTATGTATTTCAGGGACTACACAGCAAGACCTGTGTTCATGTCTTTGCTCCGATGTGGTTTATTCAGTAGGTAGTATTCCAATCCATATTAAAGTATATTAGAAATGGCAGTAGTCCACTTCAAAGGGTTGTTGTGAAGGCAAGCATGTTAAAGACTGTAAAAGAAAACAAACTTTGGGGAGGCATCCAAGTAAGTTATACTCAGAGTATGTCCATTGAAATTAATATAATTATTTAGGTTATTGGTTTTATTCAATCTTGTCTTATTAGTTTCCAAACACAAATATTAATGGTAGTAGCCATTTTATATAATTCTAGCATTCCTAAGTTTATTTTATATTTATTCCACCTTTCCTCCCAAAGTTGCACAGGGAGGAAAACAGCAAAACTACACCCACAATGTTTTAAAAACACATGAAAACATTTTAAAACAGTCCCATATCCTCACATATACTGTACCTTGAAATAATTAATAATTTCAAGGTACAGTATATTTCAGCCATCAAATGCTGGGGTGAGCAGGTATGTTTTTACATTCTTCCTGAATGTTGATAATAAAGAGAGCCAGCCGCAAGGACGAGCATTTCATTAATGGGAACTACTTCCAATAAGGCCTGTCATGGCACCACCAACAGGGCCTCTGCAGCTGTTTGTAGGGCTGAAGTTGCTTGATAGTGGGAGAGACACTCTTTAAATACAGATAAATTATTTTTGTTATCCTATCAGAGCAATGAACATTTTTAAATACTGGAGTATTAACTTTCTTAATAAAATTTTGCTTTGTATCATTAAATTTCCCCCTTTTTGTAACTGTAACCTCTCAAAGCTGCTACGCAAAATATTAGCAATTACCAATTTTCAGCCAGTCTTCATTTGTAAGCAAGACTACTTTTAGTCACAAAAACTGAGGAATCTTTACATACAAGGTTGGAATTTCTTTATACAAGGATACTTGAAATCTACTCAGTAAACTGATGCAATTTTGGCATTTGTATTCATTGTCAAGTATTGTGTATGTGCATCCTAATCTTTGGCAAGGTATAGCCTAATTTTTTTCTCCTAGTGGTGCTTTTTGTCAAACCATCACTTTAATAAATTTTGGAATACATCAAAGGTTTCAGTCAAAATCTATCACAAAACATGAGCAGCCTGAGCATTAATATGGCTGCATTTACACATTTCTGGTCAGCCATAGTTTGGCTTACTGTGTCGATGTAAAGAGTGCATTCCACATTACTGTAAGGACTCTCAGTGGTTGCTCATGAGGAATCAGGCTGACGCAGAACTTCTACAAACTAAGTTCTTCATTGTGCAGATATTTAACAGTGGAGCTACAGTAAAAACGTCCAGCTCATCCCTCTGCAGAGTCCGGGAATGTCCGTTTCCGGTTCTTGGACCAGCATAAGGGGCGCGGGATCCTGAACCCCCACCTCCCCCTTCCACGTCCTTCCTCCCTGCGAAAACGGGGCACGGGAAAAGGTCCCTGTCCCCCACTTCCTGCCTGGTGCTGAGGCTCTCCAACGCTGTCACAGCCCCTGCCCCGACTTCCTGCTTCCATCTCCCCCTCCCCACTGGAGGAGCGGTCGCTTCCTCCGCTCAAGGAAGACGACGAACTGCGTTCTGGGGATGGCAGTTCCCTGTACTGCAAATGACCCGGGAACGCTACCTGCTTCGGCAAAGGGGGTTTCCTGATAATTACCATACTTAGCTGTCACAGTATTAATTAACTAGTGTTCTATTTAATACTATTCCTGTACTTAAACAGGCAGCTTTATCCATTAAAAAAATAATCATAGTTCAACCTTACTGCTTAGAATTTGAGGGTGCCAATTCATTATATTGAATTAGTCATGCCTTCACCCTCATTTGCTTCTCTGGGTATTTTTAGGTATAGCAGCCCTTGTGTTTCTTTCTAAGTTTTTTAAAATCTGGTTCTTGTAGTATTCCCTGATGCTATTGTCTTCCCACAGTCTGTGGCTTAGACAGCAAACTGTGCAGTGGCTTTGCTTGCTCTGGAATGAAGGGCAAATAGGCTTCCCCTTTCTGCTACGATAGAACTGTGCCAACACATTTTTTCTGGCTTTCTCTGTCATGTCCTTAAGAGATAATGGGCTCAAATAATTTAATTGTTTCTATTAGAAGGCTGCTGAGGCTCTCTGCAGACAATTGAGGGCCCCTTCTGTCATTACCATTGCAATGTTGCACCTTAAGGAGGAATCATGTGACAGTTACTCCCATGCCACAATGTAATGTCTGAATCCTCAAACTGTACATGATGAACTATCACCATAGCAACTTCCCTTCCTGCTCACAGATGTGAGGGCAACACTGGTGTGGGAAGAAGCCGTGGAGCTGACATTTCTCATGTGGTGCTGATGGTGGCGTTTTGTAACTAATACAGTGCTTGAAGAAGCCACATAGTGAAAGCTCCCATGCAGAGAACTTAATGTCAGAAGGGGGCCTTATTATAGGCTAAACTTAAAATTTAATGCAGCAGCTAACCGGATAAATACTGCACCCTGTTGGCAGTTGCTTCTTTGAAATGAGGAATTGCTATATTTATGAATATAAAAGAACCTCCAGGACTTCCACTTAAGTACAAGAATAGTCAACGAATGCACAGCCTTTTGTACAAAAAGATCTTGAAAGGAAAGTTCAGCTGTGATCTTGCTAATGTACTGAATACAAATTGCCTATCTGCCTGAGAGATCCATACTGAGACTTTTGAGACTGTGAAGCCTTATCAGTGAAAAAGGACATATTCCTCTTTTGAAGCAGTGTTCTAAAAATAAAACTTGCTACTTTATTTGATAAATGTTTGCAGAAGGTGGTGCGAGAGAGTGAAGGATTTGCTATCCCACCAGCTTTCATATATAGATTTATTAAATTTGAGAAGAACCAGATGGTAAATAATGTAAATTGTTGATACTAGCTCACATATACATGTTTGTATCATTAACAAAAACGAAGTAGTCAAGTAATGCAACTCTGTCATATTTTTAACTTTTGAACTCAGTGACCTTTGCAAACAACCCAAGTATCCTTCTAAAATTGTCAACAAAAAGTTTAACAAGCTTGACATGTCAAGCTAGTGTGTACAGTATTAACCAGATACTATTCTGAAATTGGAAGCAACATATTTGATTAATGTGTTGGAGAATATTTCTCAGCCAAACCCAATCCAAGCTTCCTTCCTTCCTTCCATCCATCCATCCATCCATCCTTCATATTTGGTAGTTCTAGCTTGTAGGTCATTTTGCAGGAGCCTTTGTGGTTGGTGTGAAGGTTTGGACAAATGACATGCTTATGTGCATAAAAAATAGAATCATAGGTCTTTCCCACTTGCACTTTGCGAACCCTGACCATCTGTAAGTCAGGCTTTGTTTAAATAAACTTGTGGCAAAGATCAAGAGCCTACTAGAAACCCTGGTACCATCCTGCTTCATGTTTGGGCCAATATGTAACCCTGTGGGATAGCTCAGTCAGTAGAGCATGAGACTCTTAATTTCAGGGTTGTGGGTTCAAGCCCCATGTTGAGCCAAAGATTCCTGCATTGCAGGCGGTTGGAGTTGATGGCCCTCATGGTCCCTTCCAACTCTACAATTCTATGATTCTATATACATTGTGGAGTAGCATCTCTTGTATTCCCGTGTCATGTAGCTCTCGTTAAGTAAAAATGCGAAAACTATTTGGGAGCATGGGATAGTGTAGGGAAAAATATGCCATTGTAAGAAAACTAGATTGGGGAAAGGTATTGGCAGAGAAATATAATCCTACTTTAACAGAGTGATGTGGAAATCAGCCAGTGGAGTATAGTAACAGTGCTAACTGCTGTAACATAAGCATCTGCCCTAAATATGTTTTGTCTACTCACATGTGGAGAGGGAGAGGCAAAGCTTTGATAATGTCTAGGATTTGGCAAGATGTGACTTTCACTTTTCCAGCACATCCCCTTTCTTGCAGGCCAAAATGCAGTAGTGCTGAACAATTTGTACTCTGCTTCTAGAGCTTTCATGGATTTCATTTCAGTACTAAGGTTCCATTCGTTTGGATCTGCCAGGAAGACAAAGGACTTTGTGTTAAAATAATGAAGGAACCATTTAGATCTGGAACAGAGTATTTCACAAAATGCAGCACTGTAGGAAAAAATATCAAAGTACACTAACATTGTATCTGGTTACAATTTGGTATATAAAAGATTCATAACATTAGCAATTCTGACTATCTTTACAGATATCTTTGCAGCTTTCTAGCTGCATGAAAGTGATGAGAAACGAAACTACGATAAAAGTCAGGAATTCAGAATGCTTGTAGAGCTGATGGAATCTTTATATCCAAATCCCAGTCTGTATTCAGAGGTTGCACTCACAAAATTTGATTTAATTTCTGTTAATATTTTTTTCTCTTGCAGATGGTTCTATGAAGTGCTGGGGTATTCCAAGGCATCAAAATCCAACATCATCAATGGACTACTAATGACATTCACATTTTTCCTAGGGAGGATCATAATCATGCCAATTTATTATGCCAAGGTTGCTGCTGAAGTAGGAACAGAAGGTTTCCACAGATTAGGATTTGCAGCTCAAAGCGCCTGGTTTATCTCCAGCATTATCTTGGACGTCATGAACTTAAAGTGGATGGTCAGAATCACAAAGGGATGTTACAAAGTTATTTGTCTTATTGGACATGGAGAAGCCAAAGCTAATAAGAATGGCAAATATAACTAGAAGATTTTTAATACAACAGCAATCTATAACGGGAACTTTGGGTTCTTCAAAAGAACAATGCACACTTTTGCCATAAAAAACTCCTCTTAAGGGAAAAAAGGTATTACCTCTGTTCAATGTAGCCTTCCTCTTGGCGCACTGCCTGGGCACCCAGGGCCACTTCATTTGAAGACTTGTATTACATGGAATGGGAAACAGTAACATGCTGCATATACAACCTTGGCAGTGTGTTCTAAGCACTTAATAGACAAACGAACCTGTAAAGGAACAAACTTTTCTAGCAGTACGTTCCTATGAATTCTCACTCAGGTTTCTTAGACTAATGTGTTTTTAATGCCTGTGAATGTCAGGATCTTTGGTTTACATTCTGCTAATATGGCAACTTTCCTGGCATGTTTCTCTGCTTTCTTAATGTATGGTGTTCATAATTGAGGTTTCATCTTTTGACAACTTTTTTACATTTTTGCGAGAATTTTGCTTTGAATCTATAATATTTTACTACGTTTTCTGCTGCCTTGTATGCATGCACATGATCTTTTCTAATTTATAGAACAGTTTTACATAAACACATACCGTAGAGTTTAGGGGTTCTTTTTCTTTTAAATCAATTACTTGTATTGATTCTTTCTGTACATAAAGGAAAACTGCAGGTTCCCCCCCCCAAATGTTTTTTTTAAATAAATATATGTGAATTCTAGCACATACCTGCATGGTAGACAGTATGGACATAAGCAAATTCTTGCACCAGTATTCCTTCTCTATCATGGCTATTGGAACCTATCTATGTTTTTAGTGTAGTGTCATATAACAAAAGGATATTTGTGGGGTGTGAATTACAGCACTGAAGCAGGAAAAAACTAATGAGTCTAGAACATGTGAATCTGTCACAAGAACTACTGTGCTTGTTAAGAAAAGTTTAAATTGTAGCTAATGCATTCATTTTCATTGACATTCTTATCGCTCTTTTTTCCTGTAAAGTAAGTTTAAAAAAACATTGCTTTACTAAGTTGGAAAACCCTATTTAAAAAAATATAAACAGTAAATGCATTTTATTATTTTCAACTTTGGAGCAGCTCTACAAAACTGATAGGTTGATAGTTTCTCTCTAATGATAGAAACTTATTTCTTCAAGTGGCTTAGCTCTCAACATATTTGCAAGAGCATGTTGCTGACGAATACTATGTAAAAAGGAAACACAAGAACAGATAATGGTAATCTACTTGTTTGCATTAATTTTACAAATGTTCTCTGCTATAGTGGCCTCCACTTTTATGGTGTATTATAGTCTTGTGTTGATCAACTATTCAGTTGACATGTCTTTGTCTGATTGTTATGAATACCATGTGTCATAATTTGCTAATAAGGTTGTGTTCATTTTCATGTTTGTGATGCAAATATGCAGGAGTATTGTAGAGAACAAGCTGTTTTCCTGTCCCTTTGTTTCTCCCTTTCATGGTCCCTAAAGTGTTACCGTAGTTCTTCCAATATTTCTTTGTTAACAAAGCCTGGTGCAAAAGGTTATTTGTCTTACATAACAAATAATAGCCTGTGGTTACTAGTTAGTATAGGTTTTTAAAAGTGAGTTATTACAACATGCAATTTCTCCCTTTTCTTACAGTGTTTCTAACTCCTTATAGCTTGCTAAATGTTGTTGGATTCATAAGATTATAATGACTGCTCTCAAAAGTCTTTTAAATTGCATTTTAAGTGTCATGACAATCAAGACAGTTTGAATCTGTTCTTCATATTAGTGTTATAATATTTTGTATATTTAATATAAACACAGAGGCCCTGTTCAGATACTCATGTTCATCCCTTGATAACTATAACTTTTAAGTGTTGACTTGCATTTGTGAAAGATCATTGTAGACACCATGATTAAGGGATAGAAATTTCCTATCACCTCAAATGTAATGTTTGTCCATGATGGCACTTTACACATTCAGCCTAGGCTCCAAGTTATGAGAGATCAAGTGATATTCATGCATGTGTCATTCTCTTTCCTGGAGGCTTTTTTGAGTGTCTGGATAAGAAGCCTAGAAGTTCAAATCATAAATATCTTCAATTTTTTCCTGGTAGAAACAGAAAATTGCTAACAAACATATTTTTATAGTTTAGACTCGTTTTTTTATTAAAAGACAGCTGTTCAGTGAAGCAGTAACAATATTGGATGCTGTTTAATCCTTCTAATTAGATTTGCCTCTTTTGATTATAAACTGCCTTCTTTTAACACATTTGTTAACTTAGCTACTTTGGGTTATTCCTGAAACAAAATTGAACACATTTTAACTTTCTGAAATAGCAATCCAGTATTATGTGTTAGAAGAAATCATCCACTTATGCAGAATGGAAGTAGCTTTGAAAGCTCTTCTTGCTTGTAGACAAACTTATCCTCAGATTGACATGTTACCCACTAAGCTATTCAAGGAACTACACATACTCTTCTTACTCATTTCAAATGTAGAAATTAAGCAGGACCCACCAACTTCTTAAGCCAGGTTGGTATGCTTTCCATCCCCCACCCAGCAGCCATAGCAGAGTGGTATATCCACAGCGCTACAATCACCTGGAAGTAGTGAAGGTGCTCGTCTTCATGTCCTTATCCCACATTTCTCTGGAATTGAAAAATAACCCAGTTACAAACTGAAGCACAGTTGCTTATAGGGAAGTAGCAGGATCCTACTGAACTGCAAAGATCCATGTCCTTGAACTTGGCAGCTGGCTGACCACTGTCCCTTAACCAGACTCAGGATTTTTAAATATATCCATTCTTGCCCAATGAGTAGGCCAGCCCTAATTTGCTGTTGATTTTTCTGGGTTCTGGATACAGGTAGGTAGCCGTGTTGGTCTGCCGTAGTCAAAATTAAAAAAAAATGCTTCCAGTAGCACCTTAGAGACCAACTAAGTTTGTTATTGGTATGAGCTTTTGTGTGCATGCACACTTCTTCAGATTTTTCTAGGGTAGGCGAAGGAATTTCAGTGTTTGCCCAGTGTCATGCAGCAGATTGTGCTTGCAGAAGTCCACTATTTATATAAGTTGCAAATCACGTCAAAGAACACTTGCTTTGGGCTGGAAAAATACCCTTCAAAATATTTTATCAGTATTGTTTGCAATTTCTCTGTAATAGTGAATCACAATTGTGCTTATGCATAGTCTTTTTCATTAAAGTTGCAATCCTGTATTTACATATACAGTAGGTCCCACTGAACTAAGTGGCCCTTGCTTCTAAGTAGACATACATAGAATTGCACTTTAATATATTTTGGCTGTGTTGTGCTTTACATATTTTGGAATTTAAAATAACTTGATTTTTCTGGGCGGATGTGGCATGTGCTATTGTGGTATCTTATCAGAAAGTACAAGATGCATAATTGGAGAGTCCTCTTAATTTCACTACTTATTTATTACAGTAATACATAAATCTTTTAAGCTGCTTTTCGATCCAGATATGCAATCATTGTATAGTCTTTTTTCTTTGTTTGGATTTAAGTTTCCTTATATTTGCTATAGCATGAAGGAATTGGAATACTGAGGGATTGAGCAGCTTCTGTCACTATCCATTATTGTATATAGATCACTCTATAACACTATCTTCCTTTCCTAATGTTAAAATATGTATCTTGGATCAAATGGGTTGGATCCAGAATAAATCAGTTGCTACTGATTTAATTGAGACTGAAGTTTAACTCACTTAACCTGGATTCAACTCATTGTGTTTTACAACACTGTCATGTACAGCTGGGAAACTTTTACATTATCAGAAAAGTGGGGGGTGGGGGAGTAATACCATAGATCAGGGCCAAACAATGATTATTGAGTTGTATTTGTCCTTCAACATTATTTATTTTTCTCTAACATTATGATAATTCTTATGGAGAAAGTTGGTTTTCCTGACTGCACATATATTTGATGTCTACAAAAGAGGATGGTGAAGCCAGGTTCAGTGGAAGCAAGTGCCTCCTTTATTACTTTTCCATCTACTCTCAAGCCTGGTGGCTTACATCTGTGTACTTAGGACATTCCTTTATCCTCTGAGATAACAGCCAGGAATATTCCAGCAACTCCGTATGTGTTGCTTGATGGATGGTGGGAGTTGGGGGTATGTATGGCTGTCTAAGCTTAGAAAGCTGACTTTCCCTGCTGTGGGTAAAGGTGAAAAATACCCTATTGCCTCTTTTAACATATGCTAGCATTTATAAATCACATTTTAAAGTCTAGAAAGGAACTTACTCAAACATTGATGTGGCCTAATGTATTGTACGGTAACTTAAAGGCTGTTGGTTTTTTAAGTCATTATTTCCTTGTTTAAAATATGGGTTAGAAGTTAAACCTAATTTCTTTTTTGAGATTATCATCTCCATTTATCTTGGGAGACACAGGAGTAGAAAAGGGCACCTATACACCCTATAGCTGCTCTGAGAGAAGAATTACTAGCAGGAAGCCAAGATCACAGCACCCTCTTATGGGGGTCCTCCTGTTAAATAAGCTTTGGATTCAAGCCCTTTATTATCTAATACAGATTCCTTTGAGCATTACTATTGATGCATTCTGATATTGTCCCCCCAAATATTTGGAGAAATAATACTGTGAGAGTTAATGCACCGTGTAACAAAAATAGTAGTTCAATATGCAGAAATAATGAAATGTAATGTTCCAAAAGCAGGGGAAGATTTTTTTTGCTACACAGCAGAATTTGTTAATCAAGGCCAGTTGATTAAACATCCGAAGAACGTGTGGGGTAGGGGCTTTGCATTTGTTTCTGGGACTGAGGAACCCATGCCACATTGCTGCTTTTAAAACTCAGATGAGTTTTTAAAAAGTTATTTGTGAACATTTTGCTTGCCATTTTGAAAAAAGAAAAATGAAATTTCATACATGTGTGCAAATCCTAAAGTAAATTGTTTGGATCATGGTGAATTAGGCTGCAATCCTATACTCACTTTGGCATAAGTTCCATTGAAATCAATGGGACTTGCCTTTGAGCAGGCATGTATAGGATTGTGCTGCTAACTGCTTTGAAAATCCTTTGAAATATTTACTTAAAACATGCCCTTTTGATGTCCTGCTTGAACAATTTTAAACCCCAAGATGGAATAATAAATAGATTCTCATATACCTGGTTGAAGGTGAGTTTTGTTATTTTGTACTATAATTAAAATCATGTATGCTAGCAGCACCATCTTCTTTAACCCTGCAAGGCAAATGAGCCTGATGGGAAAACAGAGATCATTTTATATTCATACTACTAATCCAGTAATAGCCTACAAATCATGCCTGGGGTAACACTAGCATTGTGAAGTAGACCCTTATGCTAGTGAATTCCAAAATACAGAAGCTGAGAATATATGTAATGTATACCTATGCTTTTGACTGTCTAATATTGTGCCCCCCTTTTTATTAGACATATCTCTGAGTAATCAAACTGTGGGTCAAATTAGGCATAAAATGAAAGCTCCATGACTTTAATTCCTGACATTTTCTTTTTTTTTTTTTTTAAAAAAAAGGCTAAAGCAGAAACACTGATCTGGATTGAGCAAGGCAGGGGAGTTAACCTGTTTTGCATGTCCAAATTTCTGCTGAATATGATCTCTCTCACACACCCCACAACTGTTTGCCTCAGCATATGGGAAAAAATGCATGGGGTGATGTTTCTGAAAGTTCTTTATTGTTAAAAGGTAAAGGGACCTCTGACTGTTAGGTTCAGTCATGGACGACTCTGGGGTTGCAGTGCTAATCTTGTTACATTGCAGCAAATATCCAGTGATTTCCAGCAGATCCAGTGATTTCCAGCAGGGAAATACCATGAGGGCAGGTTATAACACCACCACCACCACCACTGTCTATTTTACATCACACCCCTCCCCCCCGCCATGGCTGATTTTGTATAAGAAACAGATTTTTGAAGTTCTAGCCACCCCTTTTCTGATCCTAGAAGCATCCTCTGGATCAAAGAGCCTTCTTGCAGCAGAGGCACACAATCTGATACCATCTGTAAATATTTACTACAAACTGAAGCAGATGTATAGTTAATGCAGTGTGTACTGCAGAATATGTATTTCAAAAAACAGTTGCTACTGGTGCCCAAATTCTTAAGGAAAGTGTTCAGAAATTTGGTTCAAATAAATAGGTCACATTATTTTTAAGTCCATTTAAATGCTTTTTAAAAATACAAGAAGCAAATTTCTGTAATAGTTTTCACAGATTTTTTTCCCCAATCACACTACTGAAATAAGTATAATGAGATGCATTGCTGAGTTGTAAATCCATGCTGGAAAAGGGGTGCAATAGAATCTATGATATGGGGCCTTATTAAATCATAGCACAATGTTTGATAAAGGCAGCACTGAAAAGTCCCTTACAGGGATGGAATAAAGATGATGGGCTATGAATCCAACTGCACTACATTGAAAGCCTGCAATATCCTTGATTTGATAGCCCCATAATGATAATGGCACAAAATAATGAGATAGCACTATTGACTTTCTAGGGTGGTCAAACAATTTGTGAACTTTAACATTTGCTTGAATATTTTTAAATGTTGCTTGTGATAGGTGTATAAATGAGTTTGCTCTTCAGTGGTATTTGAAAGCCTTGCTGTTTGTGTAAATTTGTGTAGGCTGCTCTTGTTTGACGTATATGCAATAATGTCTAAGCAATAAATTGCATGTGTATTCAAGGCACTGGTAAATAAGAATAAAGGAAGAGAATGCAGTATTTCTTCTTGGAATTTATTCATTCAAATTGTGTGTACTATGTTAAGTAAAACAGTCTACTCCTGTTATGACAAACAGGAATGACTTGGCACTCATTGCCAGCTTCTGAATATGGCTACTTTATAAAAAGGCTTATTTCCTGTGGGAAAGGAGTAGCCAGAATTTTCTTCTGTGAACAATTTTTTAAACTATTGTATATACAAGCCTAACACACTGTGAGGTAGAATGAGATGGCTGCCTTTTGTGGCAAAATTAAGACACTATAAAAAAGTAATAGTGATCAGCTAAGTAGATTTTTTTTATAGTGAAGTGTGAAAAGTTATCTTCTATATTGTGATATGCTCTTACAACCAAATATAATACATTTGGTTACATAAACATGATTAGTGTGGACCCACAAGAGTTGCTGTGTATCAATGCCCCCCAACATCTGGAACAGGAATCTTGTAGTGCTGCTTGGAACATTGGTGTGTGTGTGAGGGGTGTGTGAAATGGGTCATTTTTTGTATATTTCTCCTTAAATGTTTTCTGCTGTGCTATAGCACTAAAGTGGTCGGGTTTGCTATATAGTGGTAATGAGAAGATTTCTGAAAAGTGAAAATGATTTCCGTTCCCATTCCTCTCCTGTGAAACCTCAGATTGGCATGGGGTGCCATCAGATATCCTTTCTTCTTGCTGATTTTGTGAAAAATGAGAGGTCTGGGATGTGTGTCCAAAGGCTCTGGAAAGAAGATCTTTAATATTAAACAAGTTGTTTGGGGGTTTGTTTGTTTTTTAATGTGATGTTATACCCATAGTGTGCACAACCTCAGAATTGCACATGTATGGTACTTTTTTGTCTTAATAAGTCTGCAAATTTGATTTTGTGCGTGTGCCATTTTGAGTTCAAAGTCAGAGTACACTGAATACTCAACAGTTGTTTCCTCCCATCTATTAAGACGGTGTGTGTGTATATATATATATATAGTATGTGAAGCGTTTTTGTCCTGCTTTTCAGGATGGTTTCCAGTGCATCTAACAATAAAGAATATAACAGCAACAACAAATTAAAATCCATTCATGGAACTAAAACAGCAACACTGAAAGCAGAGAACTGCAGTAAGAGCATTGAAGTTATAAGCAGAAATCCAGGTTAAAACTTCATTAAAAGTGCTTGTAAAAAACGAAGCAAAATCATCCAAGTGTCCTTTAGGAACTAATTTCACAACTGGGGCAGCACCACTAAGAAAGTTATATCTGCTGACTTCAGAAGGCAGGACACCTTGTGCAGGCCTGACCTAAGTGGTTGTTCCCTCAGTGTGCAGTGTTCATAATTTTTGTATCATTTCTGGTTGTTGTGCCACTCCATAATTCTACATCTGTGGATTTCAAATGTTTGCAGAACCTTATTCCACATTTACTTGTTTGTCGATGAATTGTTGTGTGACTTCCACACAACCCCTGTGCCTCTTGCAATCAGTTCCTGGGAATGTTTGAGCCACATACGTTGTTCATGTGGGATGCTAGTCAAGCCTGTTGAGTATCATTAACATACCTTGCATGAACTGAGGATGTAATTCAGTAGGCAGAGCCATTATTCCCTCTGCAGCTGCTTCTACTTGCAAAGTTAGTAGCGGTAGGCAATCTTGTCATTTTGTCTACTCATTTGAACAGTCTTAATAGCAGCACTATAGTGCCATGTGGACATAATAAAGCAATACAATAATATGACTGTGTAACTACTGGCATTTGTTTTTCTATGAGCCACTTAGTTCATTCTTTTTCTGTTCTCACTTGCTATTCTAGAATTTAGATCTGTATAGCAGCATTGAATAAACTGATAATTCTTTTTCATAGTCTCCAATTGTACAAACACTAGCAGAAATGGATAAATGATTTCTACAGACGTTTAAAGCTACTGGACTATAAAGCTTAATTGTTTTGTGAATCCGAGAACTTAATGTGCCAAAGCAATAAGAGATGTGATACAATTAAATATTGCTTTACTGTAGAAAGCAACATTGTAAATGCTTTTGTAAACAATATTATTGATTATACATATACAGACTAATTCTGTGCGCTTAATGAAATTCACTGCAGTCTACACAAGCTAATGGCTGTTTTATTACCTGCCATAGCATTAAACTTGTTGCTGCTGCAAACTAACAGAGCACTATTTTACAATGAATAAAGGACACACACACAATAATAAAATGCTAGTAATACTCTGAATTAAGTAGCTGAATTTATCAGGGTTGTCAGTGTTTCATTTTTTTATTTTAACAGTTGGAAAAATAATGTGTTGGGTGCCCTATCTGTTCCCCAATTCATTCAGTGTCACTTGTAAAGCTAAGTTCCAATTAAAAGGACTGAGGTGATTTTTTTTCTTTACCTACCAGAAAGGTGGTTCTTCCAGAACAGATCATCGTTTTAATTCAGGGGTAGCCAACTCCCAAGAGACTGTGATCTACTCACAGAGTTTAAAACTGGCAGTGATCTACCCCCTTTTGGGGGGTTCAAGTCAAGGTTGTTGAACATTTTTTTAGGAAGGAGAGCCCTGTTTTGGGGGGGGTTCAGGTCAAAGTTTTTGAGCTTCTTTTAGGGAGGAGGAAAGCCACATTTTTGGGGGTGCAGGGCAAAAATGTTGAGCTTATTTGGGGGAAGCCAGTGATCTACCACAGACGTCTAGTGATCTACCGGTAGATCACGATCTACCTGTTGGTTGTGCCTGTTTTAACTGATCTGTCCACAGCACTGGTGCTGAACTGCTAGTGAAATAATATTTTACATCAATAAGTATTTTTGTCTGTTGTTATGCTTTAAAAAAAAAGTCTAGAACAGGCTTCCTCAACCTTGGCCCTCCAGATGTTTTTGGCCTACAACTCCCATGATCCCTAGCTAGCAGGACCAGTGGTCAGGGATGACGGGAATTGTAGTCTCAAAATATCTGGAGGGCCGAGGTTGAGGAAGCCTGCTTTAGAATTTCACAGCCTTTCCATTACTGGTGGAAAAACTTCACAGGTGGGCAACCTGCGGGCACCTGCAAACGACCTGTTGTTGCAAGAGGGATCTGTTCCTCCTGCCTTCCGCTAGGCAGGGAGGGAGAAAGGGGGCGGCAGCAGAAAAGAGAGCAAAAGGAAGGGAGGTTATGGAGGGAGAAGGGTGACGTCACCTACTCTCTGTTCTGTCCTTAGCCATCACGGGGAACGCTGTGGTCGAAAGTTTTCAAAACCTTGGCCGCTTCAACACCAACAGGTGCCACGCTGGAACAAATAAAATAGCCACTCTTTTCGGTTTTGCATTTCTTAGGATTCAGCAGAGCTAAGGCGCAATTTGTCCCACCAGGGACGAGCTGCTGTTTGGGGGCGGTGATGTTTAAGTTTCAGCCACGTCTGGGGAAATCTGAAGAAGGGAGGGAGGGTCGCATTTATTGGATCCAATAAATCCAAGATATGTGCGCGTGTGATCCAGTACTGTATAGGGGACGGCGTGGTTATCCATCCACAGTCAGCATCAACTAGAAAATGAAGAGGACCCTATGGATTAAATGACTGACACGATAAAGCACCTTTTGCCCCATTGGGTCACCACCAAGCCTTAATTTCGTAACGTGAAAAGGGACAATGATCGAGCTTACTCGCCTTGAACCTTCTTTGACATGGGAAGCTAAGCGCCATTGGCTAAGCTGTGAGGTTTATAGTTACTCCATGGAGAAGGAAAGGCAGGCACTCTTAGTATGCTCTGTGCTATTATTTACATTCTCTCCCCCCCCCCTTTCAAAACGAAGCCTGAAGGTTCGGGGAGAGGAAAGGCGGGAAGAGAGAAACTGTTCTCCTCACGCCCGGAGCTCGCGACGGGAGAGAAGCGGCCTCTGGGGTTACCGTGGAAACGAACCTAACGTCTCTCGCTTTTTTTTGTCTCGCGCCCCCGCCTTTTTGAATCCCCAGAGCGCTGCGTCCAAGGCCCCGCCCCCTCCCTCCCTCCCACCTCCCGCACGCGCGCACAAACCATTCTCCCTACCCACTTCTTACCGGTTCAGTCCCGTTGGTCCTTTTAGCTCCGCCCTGATCTCGTAGCGTCGGCTCTCGCGAGAAGCGACCGGATCTCGTGACTGGGCCTCCGAGGAGGTCGAGGAAACACAGGTAAGTGGCGGTTGTCCTTGCCCCGCCACCGGTGAAATTCGGGTGGGTGTGTAGTGGCGTGTCACGCGTGACAGGCCTCCGGGTTCGGCTGCGCGTTGTGGGCGGCGAAGCCTTCCCCTTGAAAGAGAAGTGCCCTTCAGGCTTTCCCCACTGAACGCATGAGTTGGTTATTATGGTGACCAAGGAGACACCCCCCTTTCGCCCTCCACAAGTCCAGCTGCCCAGCTCAGCTCAGCTCATGGCCTCGGCCTTCTCAGGCCGCCCTGATCTGCCCGTGTTGTCGTGTGAAGGCTCGGATGTGGCTGGTGCGGAGTCGTGTGTGCTGCCCCCCCCCCCGCGCACACAGCTTCCCCTTCTGCATTGAATTGGTGTATGTCTTATAACCGTCAACTACCCCTGCAAGGTGACCCTGGGCAGATCCTCCTAAAAGCCGGAAATCCATGTTCTCATTCTGCGCTCCCCCCTCCCACCTCCTTTCCTACTAAAATATTAAAGTTAGCTAAGTCATTGATCCTTTGCCTGCCTTCACATGGCATCTCCAAATGCTGTCGGGCTGCCTCATCTTGGAAGCAGCAGGATAGAAAAAAGTTACAGAATCACAATTGTAGAGTCGGAAGGGACCACGTGGGTCATCTAGTCCAATCCCCTGCAATGCAGGGATCTTTTGCCCAACGTGGGGCTCAAACTCATGGCCCTGAGATTCAGAGTCTCATGCTTTACTGACTCAGATATCCCAGATGTGCAGCAGTTGTATTCTGGTTTTGACCTTTTAAACTGCCAACGCTGGACTGGATGAAGAACCCTGTTACTTTTTGAGCTCCCGTTCTCTATGTAGAGCAAGAAAAAGAAATCCCCTAAGAGTTGTCCTGTTTCTCCCCTCCTTTTTGAGGCCTTCAAGTCAGTGTGGTGGCTAGAGCCCACAGGAGAAGGAAGCTTGAAAGGCCGGGTGAATAATGTTAAGTGGAGCTAGAGCCAATGACAGGCAGAACCAACCAGTTCTAGTTTTGTTCCCGTCCTCCTTGATAAGTTCAAGGGCAACAAGGTGGAGGAAGCTGACAGCCACTGTCACCCATAAGACTGGTTGTAAGAAGGCAGGCAGGTGGGGACAGGCTGAGGCTGGTGGAACAGTGCCCCTTTTGCCCTAATCGACCAGTCTCCACTGCTTCAAGAACTATAGTTGCTCATGTACTTCAAGTAGCTTCCTCTTTTCTGTACGTTTGACGCACAGAAAATATTCACCATCCAGGTGAATGGTGGCTGTGACTACCTGAAAGCACTTGGACATGGACAGGTGTGCATGTTACCAAATTCCTTTCTGATGTGGAAAATCCAGTCTATGCAGTCACTGCATGAAATGCTCTGAGAGTGTTGCCATTTAATCCTTTGGTGAAGTCCCCCTCCGAGTAGGAATATTAGTAAGACTTGAAGTACCCCAGACATTCCCCACCCACCCTGTAAATTTCAAAGATGCATGTGGAAAGTAGGTGGAAGTGCAGTTGATAGTTCCTGGTTTATATTTACAAGCATCCCCCCATTTACGCAGGGGTTATGTTCCAGCCCCCCCATGTGCATAACTGAAATCACGTAAAATGTGGAGCACCCCACTTTAATAGGGGGGCATGCGGTGATGAGGAGAGAGAGAGACTCTGTACCGCCAAGGCTGCTGCCCAATACACCTTCCCTTGCTCAGAGCTGCTGCCTGGAAATCACTCAGGGTCTCTGTCTGTCCTATTCCAAGCCTTTTCTCACTTGGGCCCACTGTCCCGAGTCTTCCCTCCAGTATTTAATAACCGTCATGGCCATGCTTTATACCTGACCATAACTACTCACTTTCAGTCTCTGAAATTATTATTCTTAGCAAGTCACCTTTCTTCATTCTTTCTTCATTTTTTAAAGTAAACAATACATTGTATTAATATGCTTGACTTTGCATTTCAGATGCCCTGTCAGATCTGGTTTTAAGAACGAGGTTGTCATGGGTTCATCTGCATCTTCTCCATCAATTGCACTCCAAGCAAATGTATCAGAACAGCCTCAGGCTGTGCCTTCACAATGTCCAATGCACCAGAAGAACATGGAAGGTAATTGCTCACTCAACTAAACAAGCTAAGCATGTGAAAAATGATTCTAAAATCGCTTCAAAGAGGCTTATTTAACAATAAGAATAGGTTTCCACATTTTTTGGCCTGGTAAATATGAGAACTCCCAGTAGCCTTGTTGCTACAGAGGTGGGTGAAGATTGCAAAGTTTCTATGTAGTTCTCCCCTTCTCCCCCTCTCCTACACAAAGGTTAGCAGAGTTTAGCCTCAGCTACACCAGGCCAAATCAGCAAGGCTCTGCCAGTCTTTTCAGCCTGAGTAAGAAAAGGTGGGGTGGACAAGGGTAGTGTCTTTGGAGTCGAGGTCTCTGGACCATGCTAGAAGTAAGTGTAAGACCAAACCAAACAAGCTTGGAGCTGGAAAGGGAAGCAGTAGGGTATCTCTTCCCTTGTGTGAGGTCTGTGACAGAGGGAAACGAGGTCCTGGCAATCACAACTGTTTGGCTTGACTTCCAAGGCTAGCCAGTAATTGTGGACCAGAGCTAATATGGCTGATTCTTTAAGCTCTAAATATGTGGATGTTAAAGCAAGAGAGTTTTTTTTCCCTGTAGGGATTTTTTTTTCATTAAGAAGCTTCTGAATTCAGGTTAGACACTCTTATTAGTCAACATTAGAATTCTTATTCAATCTTCTCATTATGATAACCAACTATTTATTTATAAGGTTGCCTACCCACCTCTTCATCATAAGTTTACAGCATTACAATATGCAATTATAAAACATGTAATACTGTTCCAGATGAAGAGAACTATGTAAATTCAACAAAAGAGGCTGGTCTCATAAAACAAAAGTCCTAACATCCAAAGTAAAGAGATGCCTCTTCAGCATGCCTTGAAAGCTGTATAATGAAGATGCTAGACACACTTTGTGGGGAGGGAGTTCCACAATTTAGGGGAGAAAGCTCTCTCTTGGGCTGCCATTCCTCACAATTCTGAGGGTGAGGCAGTTACCAAGAGAGCCCCCTCCTAACACCCAATAATAGTGATGGAGATGATCTTTCAGTTATTTTGGGCCCCATCATTAGGACATTAAACATGTTGCCTGGCAACTAGTGCAGCTGTTGTAAAACAGAAGTTATATGAATTCTAAATGGAACCCTAGCTAGTAATCTAATGAGAAAAGGAGGTTGTTTTGCTATATCAGTGGCAGGGGATGTGCAGAAACGAGGACTGGGTCTTACGGCTTGTTGAACTGGCTTAGGATCTATTTTGATCCATGGGTTCCCTAGCTCTGGAACACCCTGTTACACTAGGACTTTACATTGGCTGCTGCCAGTGGCAACTTCCACCCATTCATGCTTTCAGTAGGTCGGGACCTCTAGCAGAACAGCCTTCCTGCCAGTGAAGCCTGGCATAGCCAGGCAAAGCTGTGCAGAGAGACATGCTTGCTTCATTCACCTGTCCCCGTGCCTCAGGGTATATTGTGTTGCAATATAAATATTGACTTACAAAATACATTTCCAGTCACACTACATCAAACTGTATAAATAGAAGCATGATCAAATTAAGGGCACAGTGAACTAGGTAGATCATTTGCCATTAAATTAATATTCTGCTGCACAAAATTATGGCATGTTTTGTTTCAGGTTGTCCAATGCATATGCAGTCGGCTGGCAGTCTTAGTGAGAACCAGAGCTACCCTGTTCCTGCACATCAAGAAAGAGCATACAAATATGTGGAGTGCCCTGTGAAATCTCAAACACATGAGAAGATTGATCCTAGCAATATGGTAGCCTCAAAGTTCCCCCCCCCCCAGTGTGCTGCTATCAAATATAAAAGTGATATTTTAATATTATTACGAGGCCAACAAGAATTCTAATATGTATCTGCTGCAACTTTTAAGAGCAATGCCTAAAGACTTGGTATTTCATGTTGCAGACATCTGTTAACGTAACTGAACTGAGATTACTTTGAGCTGTTTATCCTGTAGTGCAGAGTATCACCCTGTCTTCAGATTGAAAAGGCAGTCACCCTGAATATTGCTTTTTAATATTGCAGTATTGCATTAGGCTGCTCTCAACAATAGACAGTAGCCATCAAAATATAATTTTCTCTATATCTGCTGTTTATGAAATTGTCAGGCTGATATCGTTGCTTCTGTTCAGTTTATCATTTTTGCAAGCAAGTTAGAACATCTGTGACAGGCATAGTATTGTCTCTGTATTATTTTAAGGCCATTCTGACTGTAAATATAGTAATCTTGACTAGCACCTGTAGAAAGTGAAAGCTTTAGCCTTTCAGATCCTGCCTCCCTTTGTTCTTCTTCCAGCAATATTTATTAAAACTAGTATCTCTTCTGTTATCATTCTCTTTGGACACCCTTTCCTTTCCAACCAGGGACATCTCTGTCAATATCCTTGGAGGTTTGATGAGTTGTTTTTAGAATGCTAATCATCTGCTCAGTTTACTTACTCATGTGCATTAACTTAGTTCCTTTTTAGCTTGAAACATACAAATTGAATGCAGGGTGGTATAGAAATGTTTAAAAGAATTTTTTTTAATTAGTAAAGGGCATCCATCCTCCTGGTTTCAGAGCCTATGAATCTCTGCATCCTAAGGCTCAAAAAAGAAGGTAGTGTGAAAAGCCAACCTCAGACGTATAAAGCATGAATAAAATTATTTATTTATGAATAAATATATAGGGTGGAATTCAACAATCCTCTCTTCCAATTGCTCTGTTTGCGCAACTGTTCCAGACAGAACAATACCTGCCCCTTCTCCTTCAGTCCTTTTTGGACAGCAGGTTGGGAAGAGGAAGGAAACCTGTTGGAAGTCCTTGCACAGGGCTTCTGCTGTCAGGGCTGGTTCTGAACCTTTCCCATAAAGTCTGTTTTTTAACAGTGCAGAATTCTTGCTTTCAAATATTAAGTAAATACTGAGTTGAACGGCAAGTGACCAATGTGTTGAGTCATTCAGAGTACTCTGGACAAAATGCTCTTCTTTGAAATGTTTGACTAAATGAAACTTGCTCTTTTTAAAGGATGTCTTAAGTAGAGTAGGTGAGAAGCATACCTGGAGTGAGAGAGGTTATCACTGAAGATAAGGTTCTTTACTGCAGAATATCCACTGTCCTTATTTCCTGCTCCTTATTTAGATGCCAGCACCTAATCAGCTACCAGCCCCCGATCAACCATTTCCATTGTCTACAGTGAGAGAAGAGTCTACTATTCCTAGAGCGTCTTCTGAACAAAAATGGGTTTATCCCTCAGAGCAGATGTTTTGGAATGCAATGCTTAGAAAAGGGTAAGTGAATTATAAATTAAGTACAGCATCAGTTTGCTGAGTAGCCTGCTGATGCAGGTACAACAAAAAGTGCATTGAAATCACCCTGCTCGTGCTTCTCATCCTCTCAGATTAACTGTAACCTGTCTCAACACACCTGGGATTTAAGGTGGATTTATAAACATCCAGGTGTTCATCCATTGCTCTCTTCATTTTATTCACCTTCCCCCACCCCAATTTCCAAAATCTAAACTTTTAATGAACTTGAAATATATTTGAGGCTGTGTCTGTGCTGACTCATTTATTTGTTTGAGTAACCACTTGATGTTCCTATCATTAAATATTAACATGCGGGTGTGAACAGGGCCTAGTTAAGTTTACAAAGTCCTGTGTACACTTATCTGTGAGTAACCCTGTTGAACACAGGGACATAAGTCTGACTAAATATACATAAGGATTATGCTGTCAATCAGTCTGCCTGGAAGCTATGCTTAAGCTCTCAACTTTCCTTTTTTTAACCATAGTGTATGAGCATTTGATTCTAGACATGACTGTAATGCAGACTTTCTTAACTACTGGCAGTTGTGTGATTGAGCAAAAATGTCTTCAAGCTTTTTAGAAGTTAGGAAACTGTGGTTAAAGGCTAAAATGTGTAGGTGGTATAGCATGCATCTTTCAGCCCCCTGAAAATCTGCTCTGGAGGGTTTTGGGTACCCTTGGGAGCAGAGTGAGTTGGGGCTGTAGGGGAAATCACAGAAAATTACCACCTCCATCTTCTGCCTGTGGGGATGATGTCCATTTAGCAGAGCAGGAGCTTCCCCTCGATCAGAGTCTGCAAACAGAAGGAGTTGATGGGACCAGCCCTTTAAACTTACCCTTTTTGACTGTGCTTTGAAAAAAAGGCCCAAAATCTGTTATGCAAACACCCAGTTTAGCTGAAAAATGAAGAAGCCTACCAAGATTTACCATCACAGCAAGAAACAGGCAAGTAGTATATTGCTGAAACTTAGCGCTGCTGGCATATTTGAGTTTTGTGCCAGCTTGGTAAATAACATCTCTACTTAGTTATTTCTTTGTTCAGTGGAGGAAGGGCAGAGAGATGGGGAACTTGATGTCAGTCAAGTAGTTCCCCCTCCCACAATAAAATGAAGACTTGGAAATCCACAGTTCCCCTCTGATACCTCCTTTTTCAATATTGCTTTCTGTAGATGGAGATGGAAAGATGATGACATAAAACCTGAAGATATGAATAATATAATCAAGATTCATAATCAGAATAATGAACAGGCGTGGAAGGAAATTTTAAAATGGGAAGCACTTCATGCAAGGCAAGTACAGCTACAGTTTACCGGTATATTCACAGTTTGATACAGTATCTTGTAATAAAAGATATACAGGTGAGTTTTTGTTTTCTCATAGTAATTCTAGGTTTTGTGCATTTTCATGTTGAAAGGAAATAAATATGGAAATGAGAAGTTGGTGCAGGTCTTTCACTAACATGATTAGGCCTTATTTGCTTTCAGAACTAATTTGTTCCTCTTTAACTTTCTGAACCATAGAGGTCAGATAACTCACAGAGACTGTTGAAAGATGCTTTGGGGTTCTGCAATTAGCATCTAAAGGTCACACTAGATAAGGTAGTTTTGTGAGTTCAATTAACATGACAATTTTTTTGTTACATGAATAGTAGCCATGGGAAAGCCTGCCACAGCCCTGACAAAAATTGCTTCTCTGAAGTGGTTTACATTTAAAGGGAGGTGTGTGTGTGTGTGTGTGTGTGTGTGAAGTAAAAAAAGGGGGGGGGAATCTGCTGCTTTTGACACAGGAAGGTGTGATCTCCACAGAATAAATACCGTTTTATAATTTCATTATAAGGCTGCAGTTTAGATTTAATTTTAAATTGTATTTTAATCTGTATTTTAATGAATTGTTTTATGTTTTTGTTGTGATTTTATTGGTGTTAGCCGCCCTGAGCCCGGTTTGGCGGGGAAGGGCGGGGTATAAATAAAATTTATTATTATTATTATTATTATTATTATTATTATTATTTTATTTTGCTGTTGTGAAATTGAAGTTTAGAAATGTATCTATAGCTTTATGGTGGACACATTTAAGTCACGAACAAATACTTCTTAGTCCTTTTGACTGCAATTGTTTAGCCTTGATTGCTGATTATGTGTTTCTGAAATTGCCTTTAGGGAGTGTCCATGTGGACCAGCACTTATTCGGTTTGGTGGTAAAGCGAAGGAGTACTCGCCAAGAGCCAGAATAAGGTCTTGGATGGGGTAAGCTGTATAGAGCAGTTTGCTTTCTATTTTAAAAACAAAAAAGTCTTAAAATTTGGAATCTTTGTGTTTAACAGAATGGGACTTGAATGAGGGAGGTCTTTGTTAGGTACCTTAACTTTAATGTTTGGTACACGTGGCATATGTAATGATTGATATACAGTTGGACTACTTTTTAAAATTCAACAACACTAAGGCTTTTATTTCTTTCTAGCTATGAACTACCTTTTGATAGACACGATTGGATTGTTGATCGCTGTGGAAAAGAAGTTCGATACGTAATTGACTATTATGATGGAGGAGAAGTAGATAAGAACTATCAATTCACCATTTTGGATGTCCGTCCGGCTTTTGATTCCCTAACTGCAGTATGGGACAGGATGAAAGTGGCTTGGTGGCGCTGGACTTCATAACTAAATTTGCACAGTATGAACAGTTACACTATTTGGGCAGAGTGGTGCTGCCCTAACTTTGGACTTTAATAAAAGTTTATGGTGACTTAAGTCAACAGCATTCTACTTTCCATTGGAGGATAAATTACATTTATTTAAACAAGCCTCTAATTAAATAATACAGTGTGTGTGTGTTTTCCACCGGTATTGACCTTTCAGAAAAACTCTATGGAAACATGCTCAATAAGGAATACGGAAGGCACTCAACTAGTGAATGTAGTACAGTATATCAATACTATGAAATGGGAGTAGCTGCAATCTTAGTGGATGAGCAATTACACCTTTTAACAGCGATACTTTTAAACCTGAAAGATGAGTGCATAACTGTTTTGAAATTATACTTTCTGCTGTAAAAAATAAAATGACAATTAGTCCTTTAAAATCCACAAAATCCTTTTTGAGTGACTCACATACTAAAATGTCCATAGATTTTATCTTACACTGAGTGTATACATTCTCAAGGTAACGATGATTAAGGCACAACCATATGTGTAACTGACTCAGTTTAAAAGCAATCAGAAGTCATCTGAATCAACAGCTTTCATATCCTGCTTTTTATATTAAGTTGAAATTAAGGTGGTGCTTGGCTAATTAAGTTGCTCTTCTCAAAAAAAATAATGCACTTATGTCAGAGTGTGGTCCTGTATTTGCCCCTTTAAGAAGAAAGGTACCTTAAAACATATCAGTGCCAAAGTTAGTATTGTAATGTATTGTTCATGGAACTGCCTTTAAAACATTTCATTTAGTTTGACGAATGTAGGCAAAAATATTGCTTTCCAGAGATGACAGTGTTTACCACTAAATCCAAACTTACACGTAAATAAGACTTTCAGCTTGTGATGGAAATGTAACAACTGCTCCCAAGTTGAAACCTGAGTGTACCATTTCTCTGTTCAGATGGCTGCAGACAAGTCACTTGGCCAATCATAGGTGCAGTTGAGTTGATAACCAGTCTATACAGTGCTGCTGGTTGTATCTGGGAAAACACAAAAGTTATGAGGATTGCACACACAGCTTGTCCTTCTCACTTCCACTCCTTTTGGCTTTAAAAGGACAGAGCACAAGGACAAGCAAGGTGAGTGAAGACAGAGTTGGGTGATTCACTCTTGTGTAATTGTTTGCAAGGCTATTGTACACATCCCTTGCAAGAATATTCTTCAAGAACCTTTGAATAAAGAAGGAATTATTCGCACAAAAAATAAAGATATAATAATAATATTTGCAAAAAGGGTTTTTTTGGGGGGGGGGAAGCAAGCCTACCATTATATGCTGCTAGGGAGAAAACCACTGATAGAATATTATTATTATTATTATTATTATTATTATTATTATTATTATTATTAATATACCATCCTATACATTGGGGTCTCAGGGTGATTCACAGAATAAAATCAAGATATAAAACCACAAAACACACACACACACAAATATTGATTATTAGGATATCAAATAATGTTTTTGTTAAGGATCTATATACTCAACATTATTCACAATTGATTTGCTAAATTAAATCATATTCGAATTGTGTTTGATAATGCATACAGGGTAGGTATAAAACAGCAAGGGGTATCTATATAGATATGTAGATGCAATAATTCTACCTCTTGACATGCTGAATGTTGCATCTAATTGATGTTGTTCAAGGAATATTGGCATGTCTACAAGATGCACTTGCTATCCAATTATCCATTGTTCTGGTGTGTGTACATTTATCTTCATTGTATATAGATGAATTCAGCTACATGTCAACTACTTCATAGGTGTGTCTTTGGTTTTAATAAACTATTTTTTACTTTATTGCTTGTCTGATTTTATTTTCTTGGGGTAAACACTTCAGTGATTTGGTGATAACAGCAATGACGCGAGTGGCGCTGTGGGTTAAACCACTGAGCCTAGGGCTTGCTGATCAGAAGGTTGGCGGTTCGAATCCCCGCGACGGGGTGAGCTCCCGTTGTTTGGTCCCTGCTCCTGCCAACCTAGCAGTTCGAAAGCATGTCAAAGTGCAAGTAGATAAATAGGCACCGCTCCGGCGGAAAGGTAAACGGCGTTTCCGTGCGCTGCTCTGGTTTTGCCAGAAGCGGCTTAGTCATGCTGGCCACATGACCCGGAAGCTGTACAACGGCTCCCTTGGCCAGTCAAACGAGATGAGCGCCGTAACCCCAGAGTCATCCACGACTGGACCTAATGGTCAGGGGTCCCTTTACCTTTACCTTTTTAGCAATGCACAAAGCATTCAAAGCATTGGAGTTCCTTAAATGTTTCCCTGCCTGTGGGCTTTTTGAGTAAGTCAGTAAGGCTGGAACAAAGCATGATCCATGTATGTGTCCACATCATCTGTGTGTGGAGATGTTGTTCAGTCGTTCAGTCGTGTCCGACTCTTCGTGACCCCATGGACCAGAGCACGCCAGGCACGCCTATCCTTCACTGCCTCTCGCAGTTTGGCCAAACTCATGCTAGTCGCTTCGAGAACACTGTCCAACCATCTCATCCTCTGTCGTCCCCTTCTCCTTGTGCCCTCCATCTTTCCCAACATCAGGGTCTTTTCTAGAGAGTCTTCTCTTCTCATGAGGTGGCCAAAGTACTGGAGCCTCAACTTCAGGATCTGTCCTTCTAGTGAGCACTCAGGGCTGATTTCTTTGAGAATGGATAGGTTTGATCTTCTTGCAGTCCATGGGACTCTCATCAAAGAGTCTCCTCCAGCACCATAATTCAAAAGCATCAATTCTTCGGCGATCAGCCTTCTTTATGGTCCAGCTCTCACTTCCGTACATTACTACTGGGAAAACCATAGCTTTAACTATACGGACCTTTGTCGGCAAGGTGATGTCTTTGCTTTTAAAGATGCTGTCTAGGTTTGTCATTGCTTTTCTCCCAAGAAGCAGGCGTCTTTTAATTTCGTGACTGCTGTCACCATCTGCAGTGATCATGGAACCCAAGAAAGTGAAATCTCTCACTGCCTCCATTTCTTCCCCTTCTATTTGCCAGGAGGTGATGGGACCAGTGGCCATGATCTTAGTTTTTTTGATGTGTGTGTGTGGAGAAGCCTGCTTTAATTGCAGATTGCTCTTGCTGGGTTGGGGAGATTTTGTGCAGCCTGAAAAGTCCCCTCCAGGATAGCCAGGGTACAAAACCAAACCACCCTCAAGGTCATCTGTATGGTAGGCGTGGCTATCTTCGAGGACAAAAACCTATATATGGGTTCCAGTATGACATATATTGGGCCAAATGCACAGACACTTTGAAACTGAAAATACATGCATCTGAATTCATCAGTATGGGCCATTTAAGCACAGAAATGTAACATCAAAATTTCCAGGAATGCTTGTTCTGTACAGAATATGTATTTACTGAGTACCCATTTGGCAGAGTTCATAGGAAATGCATTAAGCCAAACTTTCGGATTTGCCTCCTTTGCATTTTGTGAGGAGAAGCTGTTTCATGGTATGAATATTACCAGGAAAGACATTCTTTCAAATGAAAATAAGTTTCTTAAATTGCATTTTGTTTTGTTTTTAATTCATCATTTAACTCATAATTTTCTGTGCCTTTTCTGTTCCCTTAAAAGGAGACACATGGAGCATACTTTGCTTGCTTGTATTGGAACAAAAGATGCAGTGTTCTTGTTTTGGGCCTCTAGTTAGGTTGTGTTTTTTTTTTTAACACTTTTAAGTTCATTCAGGAATATCTTAGCACCTGTGAGCCATTTGCTCAGATCTAAATGATTAACTCTACCTTGCAAAAATAAGGGAGTTGATTTCCCCCCTCTGAAAATGACAGCTATGTTTCGTTTTGTGATGAAATAAAACCTTTAGTTAAGAATTTATGAAGATGCAGATGGTCTCAACTTAATCTGACCTTTCTCAAATTGTAGGTATGAATTAATTGCACAGGATGATGCTATTGTGACTGCATTAACACCACAAATGTCATGGTAGGCCATCAGATACTTGCAAAGTTGAGGAATAATAAGAAAAAAGATTAAAACTCTATTTACAACATTTAAATCTGCTCTGACCTTTATAAAGAACAGTTTACTTTCCAAAGAAATATGCTGCCTGACTGTATAATAGCAAGCATTCAAACAAAACTTTTTCTTTAATGGTTTATCTAACATACTTTTGCATAGTTTTTAAATTCCTCAGACAAAACGGTTTCAAGTTTCTGTGAAATGCAGAATTTTGTGGTTTAAAAATGCCTATCTCGTTTATTTTACATCATGCAGGTTAGGGAAAACATATTTCAAAAACACCATGTAGGTCATGACTTCTGGGCATACAATATTGAGCTCTTCTTACTAGCATCTCAGCACTACTGCCCATCTGTTCTTGTTGCAAATAGACCTACCCCTCTGATCCTTTTGATTTCACAAGCAGTTTGGGTTGTTTGAGCAGTTAGGTAAAGGTCATTTAAAAAGAAAAAAAGTCACTCAAAAGAAAATGTTCGAAAGGAACTGAAATTCTGGAGGTGTGAAAGTTTCTGCGTGTGGAAAGTGAGTGATACATTCCCCAGGTGGGAAGGATTAAGTAACAAGTGTGTTATCCTTGCAGCTAAAGTCACAAACACATTATATGTTTACCATATGGTTCCTGACATTGCCCCTGCGGACCCACATTAACATTTTATATTGCATGGTGGTAAAAAATGAATGTATTAAGTACCCTTCTGCTAAAATTGCTTCCTATGACCCACTTACAAACAGTACTATAAAACAGTGGTTCCCCAATTCCACCCAACTGCAAGACAACTTGAGGGTCTTACCAGACTACCTATTTTCCCCCCACTGCCTTCTGTAGCAAATGTAATGCACTGGTGCTAGATGCACTCTCTGCTTTTTAATTGTGCTGTTATTGCTTATTTTATGCTTTGTATTTTATGGTAAGAATTCAAATAATCCATAGAATTCAAATTGAAATACAACAGAATACAATTTAAGAAATAAAAGAAGCAATTAAAATGCAATCAAAAATTAAGAACATTTAATGTGATGGATTGACCGTCGCCCGTCTTCAACCACAAATCCATACACACACCACAGACCACCTGAATGAAGCTCGGTTCGCAGACCAGTTTAGGAAGCTCTGTTCTAAAACACAGACATGTTTGGCAGAAAGTGTTATTCTCTGAGTCTGCAGATTAACTTAATGGCACATTTTTATATGCAATGAGTGCACAGTGCATTAAGTGACTTTGTTCAATCCTCTCAGAAGTATGGCATCTACAGCTGAGTTGGGTACCAGTTAAATACTTTGAAAAGGATGGATTTTTCTCCATCACACACACACACACACACACACACACACACACACACTGACTGAACAACCAAAGCAGACAGTATACACAAAGAACAATTACTGTACAACATAATAATATAGGTTCAACACAATGAGCTTTGTAATAAAGTAGAAAAAAATCAGGAGTGAATGAAATGGTTACAATTATTATAAATGAGATGTAAAAACACAAGTTGCATACTTCAATAGGAAGACCTTTTCCTTCACCGCTCCTATCGCTGTAAGATTAATTTCTGAACCTTGTATTATTCACTAATACGTCTTTAATCAGTCATTCTGACTATTGGGGACCAAAGTTGTTTCTGTTTGGCTCCTGAGACCCTGCCAGCCTTGCTTGGTGAGTATTAAAGTGATAAAATTTGTGTAGAAGAAAGCGGAAAAGAATATTTGCCCAATAATAGAAACCTATGCTTGCATAGTGCAACTGTGGATGTGCAGAATCCTCTCCTCCCTAGCTGTGGGACATGCGTGTTTACTGCACCCTTTCAATTAAGCATCAGTACATCCCAACAGTATGGCTATAAGAAGCCATATTCTGATGGCAGTGCCATTTATCCATACATATCTTTTATATGTGAGTTAAGTCTGCAAAGGGCTAAGTTATAAGTGTTCGCATACCAGGAATTGGTAGGCCACACTAATTAGCTGGTATGCTAATAATAAGAACAGCTAATAATAGTAGGTTTTTGTGAGCCACACTATTGGATTTAAAAAATAAAATAGAAAAGAGTTACTGAGTTCCTACACAGTAATAATGCAATAGAAGGCCAAGAATAGACATTCATCTTGAATTTAAATATTTAGCATTTTCAGAAGCCTGTGACTACAAGAGAATGTATTACGTTTAGATGGGATTTAGATCTTTGACATGAAGCGGATATTTGCATAGTGTGACAAATATCAAACTGACATTATGCTGTCTCATTTGATGACTTCCAAATGTCAGAGTGCAAGAACTTGTGTGTGGGAACCTCAATGACTTTAGATAGTGTCAGTTTAAAAGACATTTACATTGACTTATTTTTTTAAAAAAAATTATTTAAATGTATAAAATGTATTAAACAAAGCATTGTTAAGAAAGGGAGATGGTTGCTGGGGGAGTGCGACGGGAGGAAAAGATTGTCATAAAAGGAGAAGGTGGTAAGTTTCAGCTAATTTTCAGAGACGCCTTCCTGACAGGAGCAAGCAATACTTTGCTGCACTTTTGACAGCCTCTCTTCAACTGTTTCTGGCACCTGCCGCTCATTCCCCTATATTGGTTTGTAAATATTTCATACTTACAGGTATGAAATATGTAGACTGCTAAAACATGGCCACACTGCTGTTTTTAATTGGGGTTTTTTTTGCCTTAGTATTTGTAAGTGAATTTTTTGTGGGCCTGCTGCTTTATGTGCAATTGTCTTTGCATAGCAGCAGCAGCAGCAGCAGCAAGGAAACTGTGGTTTTGTTAAGCACCCTTTCACTTGGGCAGCTGCTGCCGTGGTACCTTGGAAAATCCTTGTTCGGATATATTTCCCACCTGACCCTAAGGGCTCATGGCCCGCTTATAGCAACTATGAAGGTGACATGTGGGCCTGTGAACTTTTAAGCAAGGGAGCCTTGGGAGAAGGTGCCACTGATGGTTCCCTCCTCTGCCAGCGGACCCTGGCCGTGAGCTTATCCTGGCAAGTGGCTGTGTATAACCACCCGTTTATTTTCCCACAATGCCCCAGGATGACACTAGCTGAAAGCAGCGGTGGTTGTGAGGGTTTTGCGCTGCCTTCAACCTGACTGCCATACAAACAGAAAGTGTGTCCTTGATTTCCCCCTGCCCACACTCTTGCCAATAAGGCACAGTCCTGGGCCCTGCACCTGATTCCCTATTAACTCTCCTAGTTATGAATATCTTCACAGGAAACCTTGTCTCCATTTAGCTGACAGAGTCTTTTGGTGGAGATTTTTGAGATAATTTCCACATAATGCTTTTTCTTTTGTAGGTAATTTTTTGGAGCCACCTCACATGATGTTACTACATGGGTTGGGTTGCGCTATTTATTTTTGTCATGGATTGCTTTTTTTTTTTTTAGTTGTCACCTTTTATTTCTCTCAACCCCCCTCTCTTCACCACATGCGTTATTTGTCCCCCTTTTATCCAGCCTTTTGTTGAAGGAGCTCAAGCAGCTCTTTTCACAACAACCTTGTGAGGTAGCCTAGGCTGACACAAGATGACTGGGCCCCAACACCACACCGTTTGAACTCTGTGATGGAGGTGGGGGCAGGATTCGGACTCGGGTCTCACCCTGGTTTACGTGCAGTGCTCTAACCACTATGCCATGCTTAGGACTGAACTACTTTTAGCATTTCTTGGAATTGTTCAAGATTACTTATCTGTGAATTAAAGATTGCCTATATTCAGTGCCGACAGTGGGCCAGGAAGGTTTCAGATACCCGAGAAGAGTTACAAAGTACCATATAACCATAATTTTCCAATTTGCGCACTTTCAGTTTATGTTGTTTCCTATACACAAGTTTTGTTTAAAGGTCCTTTGTTTAAAAAAAAGAAAAACAATTCTGAAAGCAACCAAACTTCACACTTTAGGAATGCAGAGCCTCTGACTGTTCTTGTTTTTAAATTTACAGTGCGCTTTGTCCCGAAGGAACGGGCTTCTTTTCATCACAAAGTACACAACTTTAGTTATTGAGGTAACCAGGAATCAGCTCTCAGCGGCAGAAGCCGCATCCATTGCCTTTGCCTTTGCCTTAATGAGCGAAGCAGGCGGAGCGCCCCCTTGTGGACACGGGACTCCTTTTCAAGCCCGTCCCCGTTTTCAATCCGGGCGGAAGGGGCGGCGCGTCTCTCTGCCATGTCGGACTTGGCTTTAGAGGAGCTCTCTGCGATTGCCGCGATTTACTGCGGGGAAAATGAATGCGAAGTGCTGGAGGTGTCAGGTGACTGTTTCTCAATCCTAGCACCGTTGGCTTAGTGACCCGTAACCGGGAGTTTTTGCTGAGAACCTCGTAATCACGACAGATGGGAGCAGCTTTTAGCACACCTGCTTTCAAAAACAACAACAACACGGGGAGGGAAAAAAGACCCGTTTGAAAAGCAGGGGTTCCCATAAAAATGAGGAGGGGAAAATTCTGTGCGGCTCCTGGAGGGCAGAGAAGAAGTTATGAAGGCCACAAATGCAGCTTTATCAGCCCATCAAAATCAGAATTACTTTTGATTCTCATTAGCAAAGATGAACTTCCCCCTTTCAGCAACCCCCTAGTTTCCCCCCTCCCCTTTGAAATCGTTGCACAGTTGTTGTTGTTTTATGATAGGAATGCTTAATCTGTCGTCCAGGTGCCTGTGGTGGCTGCTGCATCGGTTTTTATCCCCACTCCCTCCCTGAAAAGAGTATCCCTAAGCATGTACAGAGTGCCATTGTCTGGTTGCCGATCCTTCCTGCTGTATTGTACGCAGCCATGGATAAAGGGTGAATGGACTGCATTTGAGAAGGGTGTGAGCGTAATTGAGAGAAAATCCCGGTGGAAGCCCTGGAGTGCAGCTGCCTGTCAGCGTAGACAGTACTGAGCTTGATGGATCCATTGGTGTTACTTAGTATAAGGTAGCTTCCTATGTTCCAACAACCAGGAAGACGCAGCTAGCCTGAGACTTTCTGACCCATGGTCATCCTGTGAGCTTCACGGCTGAGATGGGGTTTGAGCCCTGGTCTCCCAGGTCCAAATTCAAAAAAATCAAGCTGCTGCATTACAGGGCATAAGTTCTTGAGTGCATGGTGGTTTTTAATGGCATAAATAAGCACCAATGCAAAAAATAAAATAAAATAATAATAATAATAATAATAATAATAATAATAATCAAGGAGCAGATACACCAGGTAACTCTTGTTCCTGCTTGCTTATGGTTCTTCTTTTTTAAAAGTATATCTTTTTTTTTTAAGGATAAAATCAGTGGTTGGTTTGATTTCAGCCAGGGCACCTGAGACATTACAAGAGCTTTTTTTCCCTGATTCACTGCCACTTTCCTGAATAGGCCCACAAACATGATGTAATGTGAAGCAGAGGTTCAAAAACAGAACTAAATTTGTTGTTTGTTGTGTGTTTGTTGTGTGTGTGTCTGCGTGCGTGTTATGTGTGTGCAGGCGCTGCCCTTTGCCTTCAAGTTATGCAGTGTTTCTAAAAACATTTTAAGCAACGTGCTGAGACATTCCCTTGCCTTTCTCTCCCTCCATGTAAGTTAATATTCCTTTCCAGAGATACCCCTTTAAATAACAGACAGCAGGTGCAGAGGGGCAGCAAGTGGTCTGACTGCTCACGCAGGAAAACATACATGATCCCAGAACTCCAGTTTTCAGAGCCAAGCGGATGTTGCCTTCCTGTGTGTTTTATTGACAGAGAGTGGCTTGATGGCGATATATTTTGGATTAGATGTGTGCAGTGAGATGTTAGCTGAGGCCACATCCAAAATAAAATACCCTTGAGACTTCTCTTGCATTCCTTTATCTGTACTTTATTGTACAAAAGGGCGATTGTCCGGGATCAATCAGGTGTTCAGCAAAGATCAAGTGCTTACTGAGTGAGCCCATTAAAAAATGGCCCTGAGCAGCTAACTAACTTGAGCTGTGTACACACCATATATTTAAAACACCCCCCCCCAAATCCTGAGAGCTGCAGTTCCCGGCACATTTAACAAACTACAACTCCCAGGATTGGTTTTTCTTTTTCTTCTTTTGCCAGGAGGCAGGGAATGTGCTTTGCATGTACGGTGGATACACAGCCCTGTTGATGATACCTGAGAGTCCCTTCCCTCTCTGTCATCCTTTCCCCCCTCTCCATCATCAACTGATACCTCCTTCCTTTTATGCCAAGTGGGAGCCGGGGAAGGAAATCCCAATTTCCTACTGGATATGTTTTCTCTCAGACTTTTTTTGAATCTTAGCAATGGGGGGGGGGGGGAGATAAAATGATGTAAGTTTTATTTATTTTATTTTTCTCCTCCCAGCTCAAATGTCTGTAAACATGCAACGCGTTCCCATTCTGTTCCCATCTCTCTTGTAAGCATTGCCCTTGTACCCTGCTTTTCTGTCAACACCTGCTGGCAAGCCGAACCAAACGTTCTCCGCTGCTGCCAGTCGCCTCCGAAGACCCCAAGGCTGCCTTGCACAAGTCGAGTTTACTGTCGGACTGCTAAACATCACCAATGCACATTAAATATGCATCTGAGTATGTTCCAAAAACAGTTCAGCTGTTTCCCCCACTGCGGTGTGTTATAAATGTGTGGCAATTTCTCTGTTAAAAGCATTGTAGCTTTTCAAACAGCGTTCCGGGGGAATTTTGAGTTCTTCTGAAACCTACGGGGCATTTTCGAATGAGATCAATAATGGTAGGCAGGCTTTTCCTTTTAAAAAAGAGCTGGCCCATCCTTGTCACCTGTGTGCAGCCATAGGAAAGTGTGTTTGGTGGCTGCATTCTGTGCTGGTCTGCGCTTTGCATGAACTGAGCTGAGAAACCTCTGCAACAGACAAGAGTGTTCCTTGGGAGAAAATTGCACGTGAAGAAAGGGATCCCCGGAGATCGAAAATTTGAAAACCACTGCTCTGAGATATTGAGCCAGATTGGATGATCATGCCTCGAATGGTCATTGGATCAATCCACACAGAACACTTCCACCCCTCCCTTCACGCAAACTGCCAGGAATCTCCTAATAAACCATAGTTTCCCATTTCATCCAGTTTGAGAAACTGTGGTTAATTAGAGGCTTCCTGGTTTGTTTACTTACGCCAAGAAGTGGCTGCACATGCCCTCTTAAAAGAGCTTGTTCATGTTTTGACTTAATAAGCCACTATATCACCATCTGAATGTGGCCCATTGTGACAGTTTATTTTTCCTTGCTTCTGCATTCCATGCATACCTAAAAGTTACCCTAAATAATTAATCCCAGTCTCTCTTATAATTAATGGTAGCAAATCCAGCTTGGCTTCTTTTTCCCCCTTGTCAATTTTTTTTTGTTATAAAAAAGTTACACATCTTTACTGTTTTTAACTTTTGACATAGCAGAGAGTCTAATGGGTGTCAATTTTCTGTCACTATATATATATATATATATATATATATAACAAATTGTGATGAGTAAATGAATGACACTAGCCAGAATTTGCTTGACTTGCTAAAGGGAATCGAAGAAACTGGAGATTTATGTTCTGTTTCCCAAGAGTAAGTTTTCCAGGTTTAAAGAGGGGATGGGGAGCAGGCTAGATCCTTATCTCTCCTTATCTCTCCTTGTGAGCCATTTTGACAGGTGATCTGGGCCACAGCGTAGCCATCTCTGCTCAAAGAACAGGAGAAGCTTGCTGTCTTTCTCAAAACGATTGTCATAGGCTGCAAACAAATGCACATTTGATTTATTAACGTATTAATCAGCAAAGGTTTTGTTAATCAGGTGTCAAACCCTATCTTTGGTCTGGTTAGAACATATATATTTTTAAAAAAACCCCAACTATAAATAACTGTCAAAAGAGGATTCTAAAAATTAGATGATGATATGATTTGGGAGTGTAGGCAAGACGTTTTTATCTCCATAGCTGGAGATCTTATGTGCCTCCCAGTCCTGCAAATGTTCCAGTATGAGATATGTATCAGTTTTGCAAAACAAAACTAGTTCTGCTGGTGTGGATCCCAGGAGTGTCTTTGTAGCATCCAAATTAGATTGAATAATTTATGAAAATGCTTACTGTTAAAATACAAATCGGCTGAAACGTTGCTTACCCACGTTTAGGGTTGGAAAAAATCCCATACGCCTGATCACCGAGGCACTAGGCCTGGGCGATATATCAATATATCTCCCAGGACCAGTATGAGGAGCAGACCGTGATGTCGGCTTCACTCAGCAGTATATTGCTGGTGAAACCGCCACCGCTCCTGAGTCCCTCTGCTAGCGACTTTCTGTAGTGAGTGCTGCACGGGCATCTAATAATTGTTTGCTAACAGGCATATCTTTCTATCTAGGTTTTCTGTGACTCATAAGATTGGACCCTGCTTTTATTGTTGCTTTTATCTCCATTTTGTATTTTGCACACTGCCTAGATGTTTCAAATATATTCAGCAGTTTGGAAATGCTAATCAAGTGAAAACAAATTATGCCCATTATTAGAGATGGTTGCGTTAAGATCAAGGGACGTGAATGGGTCAGAGTAGAGATTTCTTGAGGACTGTTGGGTATGGGGTGCTCTCCCTCCACTCGGTCTGTAAAAACATCCGAGTTTTCTGAAGCTTAGGAGTGACCCGCTCAACATGCAGCAGGCGTTTTATTGAAAATGATGTGTGAATGAATTTAAATCAGCTAATTAACAAAGGCCTGCTTTACTTTTTCTTGTCTGGCCTGAAAGATTAGTGTTGCCGATAGACCGACATAATTTACTTGTTAATCCACTCTCTCGTTCTCCTCTACGGTTTGCTCAGCTATCTTGCCATAAAACATATATTTGTTCATCAAAATTTGGATTTCTGCAGGTAACGCTCAGAAATGCACAATGAGTGGGTGACACAGAAAGCCAGCAAAAAGGAAAAAAAAGGAGGGGTAGAGAGGGAGCCCTTTCCAACTGACACCAAACACAGAAAACAATTTAAAGTATGCCAACACTAAATTTACTGATGATAAGCATTCTGCTGGGGGAAATGAGTGAGAATGTGCTGGGTTTCCAACTTATTAGCACAGTAAATGTCAACAGAATGGTAATTTACTGCTATCTATTTCAGATAGCACCTCTTGTGAAAGAGTCAGGCAAATAGAAGGTGCTATTACAGGTAGGTATGGAGACTTCTTGTAATCCGCCAACTTCAGCTGCCAGCGGCCCTTCTGAGTCAGGGCTGTTATCATGTTCATCCTGATATGTCAGTATTACTTTGAAATGTGCAAGAAAAGTAACCCCAAAGCAAACTCGAGGCACAAAGGTGGCCGGCCGGTTTTGCATTGCAGAAAGCGCATGGGTTGTATGAGGCAGGACAAGGAAGATAATAAAATACAGGACATTGGTATTGGGTTAAAATAGGCCGCAACTTTATTGATTGCAGGTGTAAGTAGGCTTTGGCGAAGGCATTGGGTATGTATATTGAGTCATCTCCTAATGGATTAATTGGCCGGGTTGACCCTAGATTTTGGCTTACATTGAATCAGTCCTACCAGGAGTGTCATATTGGAAGGGTGCTGTAGCCCATCAGCCCCTGTGTGGGCTCCCGGACAGAGACACCCCCTCGTGGACCCCTTTAGCGGGGTACCCAAAAGGCTAAGGATCCAGCCCAACGCCTTATCTGCCATCAAGTTGTGATGATTGCTTTGAGGCTGGCAAAAACCTCCCGACTGGCCCAATTTGTCAGCAGGAAAAAAAAAATCCCTCCTTGGCTTCCAATACAGCAACTCTACAATTCTGTGCTTCAGTGAGTATTCCACGTGGACTGACCCTCTCACCTTCGGGCAGGACCAAATCTGATGCTCAGGGTGAAGGATCCAGTGCCAAACCCAACTGGATGGCTCAGGTTCGGCCTCTTTATATAAGAAATAGATGGACCTTACTGGGAACCTGGGTCAGTCAGGTCCACCACTGCGGCCATGCCTTCCCCCAGCCTGCTTGAAATTGGACCGTTCAAATGGGGGATGCTCTGTCACTTTGCATTTCTTAGTACAGAAAGTATTGAAGAAGAAGAAGAGTTTCGCTTTGATATCCTGCTTTATCACTACCCGAAGGAGTCTCTAAGCGGCTAACATTCTCCTTTCCCCTCCTCCCCCACAACAAACACTCTGTGAGGTGAGTGAGACTGAGAGACTTCAGAGAAGTGTGTCTAGCCTAAGGTCACCCAGCAGCTGCATGTGGAGGAGCGGGGAATAGAACCCAGTTCACCAGATTACGAGTCCACTGCTCTTAACCACTACACCACACTGGCTCTCTGATGTGTAGAGATCTTTCCTATTCTACTTAGTTCAAGAGTGTTCTGGAAGGTTTCTTTCTATGTGAAAGAAACAGGCAGAAGGTTTCTGATGTTTGGGTTATTCCTTCTGGGAAGCTGAGTACAGCTGGTTTAAACTGGTTCTGTTATCCTTTCTGTCAAGGTCATGCTGACTATAATAGTCAGGCCAGGAGGAGCCTGGGTTTCACACTTTCTCTTTCTATCACTTTGTTTTGGTGCGGTGTTCTGTTCTGTATGCTATAGTGTTAAGGTTCAGTCTTCTTATAAGTTACAAGTCAGTTTAAGTTAAGTCTGCTGCAACTAGATTTCTTATGGACTGTGCCAATCCTGAATGTATTGGATTTGTGACCATTATGCTCATTTGCCTTCAGTAGCAGTAAAGCTCTGCTGGGTGAAGTACAATTGCCTCTGGTCTATTTTTTGGGAACTCTGCAACGTGTTTAATTTTTTTCGTCCACACGTGACGTGCCCGGCACTCCGTGCAACCATGGAAGGAGGCGCTGACATCCCCCAGTGGCTGCATGGGGTGGGAAAATGGCGTCAGCAAGTGAAACGGGAGACTAGAGTTGCAGTTTGATATGCTATAGGCTAGGGTTGGGCAATCTCTTGACAGCAGTCCATATCATGAGACCTTGAAGCCTCATGATTTAGACAATGGTAGTCTCTCCAAGCTGTTCCCCCTTCCTGATGATGCCCTGTGGTCGGCTTTTCTGTATTTGCCTGTCAGTCAGTGCCCCTGTCCCTCTTGTTTCCTTGAAAGTGCCCATGGAAGAGAGGAGCAATGTCTTCCTCTTAGGGAAACACACTCTACTGAGAAGGAAACTCCCTTTCTCAGCATGCTGTTCATAGTGCTCAGGGTTCTCTGAACCATTTCAGCTCATGTCACTCACTAAACCGTCTTCGTCTGTTGTTTGGCAGAGGGCACTGAAGCTTGCGAAGCCTTGTCAGCCGTGAGGAAAGGGCGGGAGGCAGGAATCAGACGTAGCTCCACTGCCCATCCCATGAAGCCGAGGTAGATCTTGGGAGGTAGGGAAGAGACAAGCCACTTCAAAAGAACTCATCTGAAACTTGGGACTGCTTCGCTGAGTCTTTCAGATCTGTCTCTCCCAACCCCTTTAGAATGAATCAAGCTGACATTTTAGCAACTTTTTGAAGGAGTGGGGTGAAGTGGTTGGAACACATCAAAGAAACGATGTAGTGAAGATCTGAAAAAAGAGCACCTTTCATCTTACACCCTAACTTTTTTCTGTTTTAGTAGAAGCAGATGAGATCCTTGTCCCTTCTTAATTTAGCGAAAGCGCCGCTATTGTTTCACGATGCCTGCATTGCTGTTGGAAAACAGCACAATACGAAAAAAAACCCATGTGCCATTCTACTCCTTTTTTCCCATTGCCTTTGATTCATGCGATTAGTCTGATGGCAATAATGAAACACAGCATTTTTATAGCACGTTCCGAGTGTTCAAAGCCTTTCGTGTTGCAGTAATTCTTTCAGCAGCTCTCTAGAAAATAGGGCTGCAATGCCCCTCTTTGGCAGGCAGCATTGCCAGTTTAGTGGCTATGGCTGAGGGAAGATTTCAACTGGGAGCTTCCTGGCTCACAGTTTTAGTCATACAGTACCATAGGAGTAAAATAGGAGTAAAATTTATGGCACTTTGAAAAACCGCTTGCAAGTCAGTCGTTTCTGTTGGCTTGGAAGTGACGTATTTTCAAGCAAGTTTTGTGCATAACTAGGGGTTCAGTGGATAGTCTGGGATCTTGTGGTCTGGGATCTCTCTGACCTTATTCTGCACTGCCAAATTGCCTGTTGTTATGACAAGTGTGGTACGTGTAAAGCAGAGGTTCATAAATTGCAGGGGTCTCCTTTAAAGGGTACTGTGAATTCTAAAGACATAACTTAGCTGGGATAGCTCAGCCGGTAGAGCATGAGGTGCTTAATCTCAGGGTCATGGGTTCGAGCCTCCCGTTGGGCAAAAGATTCCTGCATTGCAGGGGGTTGGAGTAGATGACCCTCGTGGTCCTTTACAACTCTATGATTCTATAAGAACTGTGCTAGACCATATCCAGAGTCCATCTAGGCCAGTCAGATGGTTCAGAAAGGTCCACAAATAAGCCATGAAGTCAACGGTGCTTCCTTGTAGTATATTTGTACCCATAGCAACTGGTTTTCAATTAGGGGTACCCTGTCTCTCAACAGTATTATTCATTTATTTTATGATTTTTTTAAAAAAATATGCTGCTCTACTTCCCAGTTGGGAAACCAGAGTGATGCACAATATAATGAAAACCACCAATGCAAAATAATTTACACCATCATTATCATTACAATTTTTTTTAACCCCTCACAATCTTCTAATAGCAGAAAGCAGCTTCAGGCAACACTGATCTAGATATGTACCGTGGCATAGGAAGTTTTTTTAGGGGGGGGGTATTAATCCTTCTTTCTCTGCACTGTTTTCTCCTTAAAATCGTCCTGCCCTATCTGTGTCTGAGGGTCTATTTGCTGTAAATAGTTTGATGCTTAAGTAACATGACTTTCCTCGCATGAGGAAAAAAAAAATCAAAGTCTTGCTTGTTCACCCTAAATCAAAGAGTCCTGGTTTATCTTAACTAATAGTTCTTGATTAGATGGAATCCATATTTGTATTCCCAAGACTTATATTGAATTTCACTTAACACTTAAACAGACCCTTCCACATTGCTTTCCAATTCAAGATCTATTGCTATGAATTCAGGTCCTGGATTAAATTCTTACAGGTGTGTTAAAGCATTAATCTCTTCTTTAATCCCTAAACTAAAATGCTTAGGGTAACAATTGGCTGTACGACTTCCCCGCTAAGCATAAAGGGCAGAGAAGTACCAAATGCAGAATCCAGGAACCTTAAAGTTGTTTTGAGCACTCTCCAGTGTGACTTGAAAATGATAGACTTGGGCTGATTACTGATTTTCCTTCACCTCTTTCGGGAAGTAGCCTATCCAGTTCATAATTCACCCAACAACACGCCACAATACTTTGCCATTTATATATGTTGGTTTTTGAATGTCCAAAATGCTTCACTTATTGTTTTATTTACATAATTTATAACTTGTACCTTCAGCATATTTCAGGTTGGGAAACCATGCTAAGAAATGTTTGTTTTATTTGTTACATTTATATATCGCCTTTTCCAAAGACAGAAAGGAGCTGAAGGCGATACTCATGGTTCTCCCCTCCCCATTTTAGAGACAGTGATTGGCCCAAGGTCACTCAGTGAACTTTCATAGCCAAGTGGGGGTTTGAACCCTGCTCTCCCAGGTTACACCACCCAACAAATTCATGGTGGATGCAATATCTTAGTTTCTCAAAAACAGCTCAGTGTGCAACCTTATACAATCTTATACTTATACTTGTTTTGTTGTTTTTCTTTTAACTATCCATTTGTGCTTTGATCTTGTATTTTTATCCTGCGAACCCTAAGATCTTATGATGAATGTCAGTCTAATAAATAAAATAAGCAATGGAAATGAAGACGTAAATCCTATTGATTTAATATGGATTACTCCCAGGTAAGTAGATACTGGATTACAATCTTAGTGTCTTGGCCACTGCATCAAGGGTGGTAAACTTCAGGCCCAGGATCTAAATGTGGCCCTGCAGGCCATTTTACCTGGCCCTCAGGCTTCTACCCAAGTCCTTCCCTCTCAGGCTGCACCGCTAATTGGCCCTGCTGTGGTGATATTTCCACTGGTGATATTTCCTGGTTGGACTATGTTCATGAACTGGGATTATACATCTTGAATGGAGAGTGGTATCTGACCACATCTAGTTTAGCTGCCTGTATATTATATACAACACTGTATATACACCAGTGGTACAAATTTGCCCACAAATGAATGTGACCCTCAGGCAGAAGCAGGTTATCCACCTCTGCACTGCATGGTACAATTCACATTTGATATCTGGATTTTGTTGAGTTTGGCCAAACTGCGAGAGGCAGTGAAGAATAGGCGTGCCTGGCGTGCTCTGGTCCATGGGGTCACGAAGAGTCGGACACGACTGAACGACTGAACCAACAAACAAAAAATCCCTCCGCAGTACAAAAATAATCCCACACCAGACTTTTATAGTTATATGAAATATTAATAGATCATTCAGGTCCCCCACCCCGTGAGAGTAAGTAAAGCTTTTTTTCTGAGGGTAAAAGCAAACCAACAAACAACTGTTGCAAATATGTTAGTTGACTCTCAGTTGATCATTGCTTTTGGATGCTTTTTCAGAGACGGAAGGAATCTCGTTTAGGATTCAGACCAGCGCAAAAGGACCTTTGGGCGCAGATATATTGCTGAAGCTGTTGTTTCATTTGCCGATTGGTTACCCATCAAGCCTGCCAAATATCTCTGTTAGCTCTGAGCAGCTTACAAGGACGCAGTGTGCGGCTGTGAAAGGGAGATTACTCGAGGAAGCAAAGAGGCATTTTTCACAGCCCATGGTACACGAGCTGATTCTCTGGATACAGCAGAATCTTAAGCATACTGTCAAGCAAGCTGAAACTTCAGTCTGCAGTGGGGAAAGTACTCTATCAACAGACGGACCTGAGGAGGATGGTGTCTGGATTGCCCTTCTGCGTTTAGATCATATGAGAGCTAAGGGAAAATATGTCAAAACAGTGGAAAAATGGTGTGCAGATCTAAAGCTGACTGGAAGACTGATGTTCATGGGCAAGATGATTCTGATTCTTCTTCAAGGAGACAGAGGGAGCATTAAGGTGCAGACATTGCTCTGATTTGCCAGTTCGGTTGCTGATAGCTCAGAGAACTATGTCAGTTCAAATACATTCAGGTTTTTTTTTGTATGTTTGTTAGGCATTTTGTGAAACTGGTTGTTTTATTAACAGCAATGTCTTTTAAAAGTTTAAGCTCTGTGTCCCGCCCCCTGTCCCCCCGCCGCCCCATGTGCCCTTTGTATTTAGAGCAGGGTTTCCCGAACTTGTGTCTCCCGCCTTTTTTGGACTACAACTCCCATCATCCATAGCTAGCAGGACCAGTTGTCAGGGATACCGTATTTTTCGCTCCATAAGACGCACTTTTTTCCTCCTAAAAAGTAAGGGGAAATATCTGTGCGTCTTATGGAGCGAATGGTGGTCCCTGGAGCCGAATTGCCCAGAGGCCAAAAGAGGATCGTGCTTTTTATTTTACAAAGAGAAAAGGGGGTGTTGAAAGGACCCCGCTCAGCAGCTGATCAGCAAGAGATCGGGAGAGAGATAAGAGTCCCCAGCTCCCTTTCAGCCCTGCCCCCTTGCCCAGGCCTCCATTGTTGAATGTGCTGCAGAGGGAGGTTGTTTGTTTCCCCAGCGACATGTGACAGGCTGATTAGATTATCTGTCTGGAAATTGTAGAAACGGCTCCCTTTCCTTAAGAAGCTGTAGAGATGTGAGTTGAACCCCATTAAAATGGGGCTTTTCCTCTTTGCTTTTCCCCCTTTGCAAAAAAGCTGCACAAATCTGGGCTGATCCTCAAAAAAAGGGTTTTTCCCTTTGCAAAAAAAGCTACAAAACTTTGAGCTGATCCTCAAAAAAACAGGGCTTTTCCCTTTGCAAAAAAAGCTGCACAAATTTGAGCTGACCCTTTTAGAGGAGGAAAACCAGAAAGATTTTTTTTTTTCTTGTTTCCTCCTCTAAAAACAAGGTGTGCCCTATGATCTGGTGCGCCCTATGGAGCAAAAAATACGGTAATTGGAATTCAAGTCCACAACCATCCAAGTTTGGGAAATCCTGATTTATAACAAGATTTAGCATTGGGTTAGGAGGGTCCGGTCAGCCACTAACTTCAACAGGGAGCTTATTTCTTAATTGAAGAAGAGCCAGCAATATTAGCTATGCCCACTGATCCCCACCCTCCCAGCAAAGGGATCTTTTAATCCTCATTTCTCCAGAGGAAACAGCAACACTGGGTTAACCAAGAGCTGTATCTTGGCTGGCATTTGCCTGCATTTGCTTCACACATGGAAGAAATCTGCTGAAGTCCATGTTGGGAAAACTGTTCTTTCACCTTTAGTCTTAAGAACCTTGAAATTTTGACCAGGGCAATGCTAAGGACGAGCTCCCTCCCCTTTTTATTTTTATTTTTCGGCAACAAAGTTTAATCAACAGGCTCTTACAGTTTATGTTTAATGTTCTGATGTTGTGTTTTGTGTGTGTGTGTGTGATTTAGGAATATCTTCTTCTTCAGAAAACCAGCAAGGTGGATGTGGATTCAAGCGGAAAGAAGTGTAAAGAGAAAATGATTAGCGTTCTTTCAGAAACAAAAGCCCAGGCAGCACACATAAGGTATAATTTAGCACTGTTTCGGCTAGAAAAGCAGCTTTGAATTGATAATTACATTCTGACACGGAAGCAGGCATATTCATGAAGTCTTTCTTGTACAACACAGGTTTCAGGCATTTGAAGTCAAAGAGTACTCAACGCTGGGTGAGCTGCAAAATGAATTCAAGGCTGCGGGCCTGGCAGAACTGTTCAGTGAGTTTGTGCTGGCTCGCTTGAAGTAATTCTGAAGCAGGCACATGTGGCTGAGACTAAAACTGTCATTAAACGTATCAAATGGATGCCGAGAGAAGGTAAAATGAAAGGTTTGGTGGAGGACAGCTCTGAAGTGTCTCTTGCAAAATGTCAGGAAAAAGCTGTCTCCTTGGGAAGTTCTCCTCACGCTCAGAACGGATGATGTTTTTGATTGTGACAACTCTTTGGTGGAACACTTTGCGTATTAATGATATTTAAGAACTGTAGGTCAGATGGGAAGCATGGGCTGCACAGAAATAACCCTTATTCTTTGGGATCAGGGTGGATTGTTCCTCCTTTCTCCTATAATTAAATGATCTTTTAAAATAATTTGTTTCCGGTGTGACATTTTTTTGGGGTATGTTTATGTTACTTGGAAAGCCGTACAAGAACTCCCCCACCCCCCGTTTCCCATTCCACCATATTTTAAATGAACTCTGTTGGGAATAAAGAAAAATGGAAATTGCTTATACCTCATCTCTAGCCTGCCTTTCTGCTCTAGGAGTTCCCAAAGCCGCTTAGGCTGCAGTCCTGTGCACAAACTCCTGGAAATAAGTCCGACTGAACTCAACAGGACGATTTTTCTGAATAGACAAGTGTAGGATGGCACTGTTAATTTGTGAATAAGATGATACATATCCAAGACTGCAGCCATTTTGAGTTTTATTTGCTCTTGTTTAGATTTAGGACAAAGGTCCGTATAGTTAAAGCTATGGTTTTCCCAGTAGTAATGTATGGAAGTGAGAGCTGGACCATAAAGAAGACTGATCGCCGAAGAATTGATGCTTTTGAATTATGGTGCTGGAGGAGACTCTTGAGAGTCCCACGGACTGTAAAAAGATCAAATTTATCCATCCTTAAAGAAATCAGCCCTGAGTGCTCACTGGAAGGGCAGATCTTGAAGTTGAGGCTCCAGTACTTTGGCCACCTCATGAGAAGAGAAGACTCCCTGGAAAAGACCCTGATGTTGGGAGAGATGGAGGGCACAAGGAGAAGGGGACGACAGAGGATGAGATGGTTGGACAGTGTTCTCGAAGTGACTGGCATGAGTTTGGCCAAACTGCGGGAGGCAGTGGAGGATAGGGGTGCCTGGCGTGCTCTGGTCCATGGGGTCACGAAGACTCGGACACGACTGAACAACAACAACAGATTTGGGGAAATGAGGGGAAATAACTTCGCAAAGATGACTTCTTGGTTGAACCCTTTCACGCTCAGGTTTTCACCTACCACCATTCCAATTATGTTTTGTTTTAAAATAAAGCCTGTAGTTCCTCTACAACTTATCACCAATAGCTCAGAGGTGGGGAACCTGTGGCCCTCTGAATGTGGTTGGACTCCAACTCCCCTGAGCCCCCTGAGCAGCAGACAGGGATGATGGGAGTTGTAGTCTTGCATTCTCTGGAGGGCCACAGGTTCCCTAGTCCTGTTCTAATTTTATAGCTAGTCACTTCCTTATAGATGACCGTAGCATTCCTATGTCAGATGTATCACCACCTCCAAAAATATCATCTGGAAGGCTACACATTGACTTCCTTTCTCTAGAAGCCTGCATCTTGCTGTGGGTAGCCCTTAACAAATTGTGGCGCATCTCTCCCCCACCCTCTCCCTTCGTGATACAAAACGGTGCTCAAGCACATACAGAAGGTGGTTGACCTTCTTTGGAGTTCATCAAGCTGTAATGAGCTTTGTGCTTTTTTTTCTTCATTTCAAAGCATATAGTCAATGTCATTTCAATCCACTGCGACAATAGTAAAAAAGAGAGGGGGGGGGAAGAGTTTGTTGCGGGGGGGGGGGGAACCTACTTCAGTTTTCTGTGGCAGGCACTTAAGCATTTCATCTACAGATGAAATGGTTTTGAAACGGCTCTTCGACATCAGATTTATAGCTCGTGTGTTTCAGATGGCAGCATCTGCCTTTGTGACATTTAGGAAACAACCATAAAGCATGGATGTTTAAAAGAAAGGAGGGGTTGAGCATAGCACAACCTTGGCTGGATCAGACTAAGGCAGTGTTTCTATAACCTTTGATACAAGGGGCCCATTACACCTCTGACCATGTGGTATGTTTCGCCTTCACACTTCAGATGCTATCCTAATACTTTCATCCCTCCATCTATCTGGTCTCATCTAAAACCCATTATCAGCCAGTACAAGTTAAATGTATCTAAGGCTTTTAAAATATGCCCTTCCAAGAGATACAATGAAGGTGAGATGTCTGGTACATGAAACCAGTTGAAGATGTGCGAGGGAATCTTTGACCCTCCAGATACTGTTGAACGACAACTTCCACCATCCTTGGCCAGGCATGATGGGGTTGATAGGAGTTGAGGTTCGGCAACATTGGAGGGCTACGGGTTCCCCATACCTGGTCCAAGGAACTACTTTTCTTCCCCAATGTTTCCAGATGAAGAACTGTGAGGGGAGAGAGACTTCGTGCTGGCCATCAGGCAATGGCTTCCCCCCCCCACTTTGCCCCACTCTCCAGCCCTAGGAGCCCTTCCCAGACCGTGACTTTGCGAACAGTGGAAGCAGCTCGGAAGAGAGGAGAGGAGTTCAGCGATATTCAGTTTTTTTTTAAATATATAATTTGTGCATCCTTGTTTCTCAACTTGACCTTTTTACATGGTTTTGTATTTTTTTATATATATTTTATGCGTTGTGACTTGCTGTTATTTTTATTGATTACGGTTTAGGAATTCTTTATTGTAAATGGTTAAATGTAAACTGTTTAATTATTATTTGCTGATATTTAATTATGCTGTTTACTATTCTAATGGATTGTTGAATATTGCTTTATTTTATATAAGATGATTATTCTAAAGATGCTTTCGTTACGATGCTTTTGAATTATGGTGCTGGAGGAGACTCTTGAGAGTCCCATGGACTGCAAGAAGATCAAACCTATCCATTCTCAAAGAAATCAGCCCTGAGTGCTCACTTGAAGGACAGATCCTGAAGTTGAGGCTCCAGTACTTTGGCCACCTCATGAGAAGAGAAGACTCCCTAGAAAAGACCGTGATGTTGGGAAAGATTGAGGGCACAAGGAGAAGGGGACGACAGAGGATGAGATGGTTGGACAGTGTTCTCGAAGCTACTAACATGAGTTTGGCCAAACTGCGAGAGGCAGTGAAGGATAGGCGTGCCTGGCGTGCTCTGGTCCATGGGGTCACAAAGAGTCGGACACGACTGAACGACTGAACAACAACACCTATGTGATCTACCACTTTTCGTGGCAAACTCTTCTAACAATACTGTTTAACCAGTGTACAATTTGTTTGCTCCATGGTGATAGTGAGCTTTAACGTGGGTGATGCCTAAACACCGTTATCATTGTTCTGCTACATCGCTAGTAGTAAGAAGCAATATATGTAAGGGTCATCTCTCCAACCTAGTGAATTCAGCACTTGGTGGTGGCTAGGGAACATAGTCAATGCCTTAATTACCTACCATCACAAGCCATTCCTGCCCACCCTGTTTTGCTACAAACACGGTGTGCGTGTGAGTTCATTCTTTCTCTCTCGCACAGTTATGCACATGCTACAAAAGCAGGGACAACACATGCAACCATTTGGCATATCTAGGGAAATGTGTACTTGCAATTCTCTGATGAAGCTCTTGACTAAGTGGCAGGTTCCTGCATTGTTATTTCAGCCTTATTGAGTGGAAGTCATGATGATTAAACCTATTTAGCTTTGCAGTGTTCACATCCTGCGTTTTTAATAAGCATCCTTATGGTCATAAAGCTTTTACGCATACATGCATATGGGTCCACAGACGCTGCACAGTTCGCTACTTTACTAGACAGAGGTTCTCGCCTCTCAGGTTTGTTCCATACGTGCGGATGTTATTGCAAAGTTTGTGGGTTTACGAAAAGAACCCGAAGAAGCTAGCATTGAGTGACTTCTATGGCCACTCCTGTTGGGAAATATCCCGCGGCAGAATGGATTGTTCAGATCCTTGCTCTGAAAACTTTCCCATGACATTTCAGGAAAGCTTTAGCCTCTGCGAAAAGTTGACAACGACCCAAGTCCGGTCATGAAAATACTTTGCATTAAAAGCAGCAATTGCATATGGTAGTTAACAGAAAAATATAAACTCTGTTGCTAAAGCTGATGGTATAGTAGGTTACCCAGGCAGCTCTGAAGCCTCATTCATATTCAAACCCTATTGCTATAAATGGTGTTCTTGATGGTGATACTTGCTGACTTGCTCTGTTATTAAGGTTGGAGATGGAAATGCAGCTTAAACTCTTCAGCACATTTGATGCAGCATTTGTACATTCAGAAATGAGCCACAACGCAATGATCCTGGGATCCTGTTGCAACCACCTTAAAACATCTCTTCATTCACCAGGCAAGAAGGGTTGATTACACGTTCAACAGAGCTTGATTATCTGTCAGGTCCAGAGATAATAACAGATGCTTTGTGCATCGATCTTCTATCACCTGCTTAATTTGTTACTGTTCTTAAATTGTCTAAATCGACATATCAATTCGGCATAAGAAATGACTTGAGTTTTTCTGCTTAATTTGACATACTTTAATAGAACATTCTGCTGCTCAGGCACCTGGAGAACACCAAAGTAGACGTCGACCTGATTCCATCAAAGCAAAATACTCTTGCTTCCTCATCTATCAGCCATTGACAGTAAAGAGCATGCAGGTATCTTGCGTTCGGGCAAGTAACTGGCATCTTTAAGGGGGTGGTGGTCCCCTGTTGAAGGCTAATTTGCATGTGATACAGGCATCTTCCTAAAAGAAGTGTTTGGATTTGATATCCTGCTTTATCACTACCCTAAGGAGTCTCAAAGCGGCTAACAATCTCCTTTTCCCTTCCTCCCCCACAACAAACACTTTGTGTGACTAGCCCAAGGTCACCCAGCAGCTGCATGTGGAGGAGCGGGGATGCAAATCTGGTTCACCGGATTACATGTCCACCGCTCTTAACCACTACACCACACTGGAGAAATGGGTAAGGTCCATTACCCTCATGGGGCAGAAGAACAGAGAAACAATGTACCAAGGTATCAAGTATTTCTCATCCAAATTGAGCAGATGGAAAGGGTCAGTTTCCCATCTTCCTTGACCATTAGCTAAGTTGCCTGAGGTTTACGGGAGTTAGAGTCCAAAACGTTTGGAGGGCACCAATTCCAGGAAGGCTGGTGTAGGCTACTTTTTTATTTCGAAAGGTAGGAGGAAGAAGTTGGTGTGTGGCGCAGCTTATTATCAATGCCCCAGTGAAACCTGTGTGAGAGAAGACAAGGTGATGGTTTGGAAGACAGGAAAAAAGTTTTTTGGATTCCAGATGTATGATGTAAACTGCACCTGAGTTTTTAAAGGGCTCCCCAATTTAGTCCTGAATGGTGCTTGGGTAACCGTGTCATCAGTTGGTAGGGCTAGAAGGATTCAGTGGGAGGGTGAAAGTGCAATGGAAGCTTTGTGTTGTTGTTTTTTTAAATGGATATGCTGATAGAGAATATGCCTGTGAAGTGCTTGGTTGTAGATTATACCCCCAATAAGCTAAATAACGGAGAGACATTGCTGCTTTAACATTATTCTCTATATTTGAACCGGACAAAATTATAAAAGAGGCCGCAGGGCACCCTAATACTGAGATAAATTAGATTTCGAAACTAATCATTTGTAAATTTGATTAGTAAAGTTTTCTGAAGAGCAGAAAACTCAAAACGACATAAAAGCAAAAAAAAATAAAATAAAAAAAATCACTACCCTCTGGGTGGGTGTGGGTGAGGAATATTATTTATAAGAAGTCGTTTCTTTGGACTGTTGGGTAAATTGAAAGAACACAACAATGCTGGTGTTCATGAGATTGATAGATTGTTATGTTTACCTTTGAACTTAAGCCGGCAATTGTCTTTATGACAATAAACTGTAATTATTGGAATAATCTCATACATTTTGTAGTATTGGGATGTATTTTACATCTTTTTAATGTTTTACATTAGTTGCATTGTTGCCAATTTGCAGTCCGTATATTTATGCTTAATTTTGTGTTATCTTACTCAGGAAATATGTATTGTGTAACTTAATTATGGGATTTATAGACGTAAATGGAACTTGAAATGAAAATATGCTAATAGCATTTTACAGTTATTGTTCTGAGCTGTTCTCAGATATGTGCTCTTGAATCAATATTAGTTTGGCTGTCTAGCCTCATTCATGGCAATATCCTCCAGCAAGAAAATGGTTGTTTTTTTCCAGAGAGAGAAGGAAAAGAGAGGGAGAGGGGAACTAAACAATTTGCCTGTAAAATAAGGCAGCATTGCATATTAATTTCTTTGTACTTTAAGAATAAAATCCTTTAATACTTTGGGTGTGGAACAATTATGTATTCATTGGCTTTAACCTTATGCTAATAAGGGAACAAAGCTTTAATTTCTTTCCTTTTTCTTGTTTGTATTTCTTGTGCATAATTTAATGCAAACAATCAGTTCATACATGGCATTAGCGTTCTGGTGATCAGTTCCACTGATCATGGTTCGTAAGCATTTCTGTTGCAAACCTTGATTATTGATGGTTTATAATTCAGAGGACGAAAATGAATTGTGGGACCAGATTAAACATAGCTTGAAGGTGTGTTAATGGCTCCTTCTTTGCCCACTTCCCCCTCTTACCGTATTTTTCGCTCCATAGAACGCACCGGACCATAGGGCGCACCTCATTTTTAGAGGAGGAAACAAGGAAAAAAAATATTTTTCTGGTTTTCCTCCTCTAAAAGCCCTTTTTGTGTTTGTTTGTTTTTTGAGGATCAGCTAAAAGTTTTGCAGCCTTTTTTGCAAAGGGAAAAGCCCTGGCTTTTTTGAGGATCAGCTAAAAGTTTTGCAGCTGTTTTTGCAAAGGCAAAAGGCTTTTTTTAGGATCAGCTAAAAGTTTTGCAGCTTTTTTTGCAAAGGGAAAAGCCCTGGGGTTTTTTTTGTTTTTTTTTTTGAGGATCAGCTAAAGGTTTTGCAGCTTTTTTTGCAAAGGGGGAAAAGCAAAGCTCCTTTTGCAAAGGGGGAAAAGCAAAGAGGAAAAGCCCCATTTTTATGAGGTTTAACTCACATTTCTGAAAAATCTTAAGGAAAGGCTGATTAGATTATCCAGACAGATAATCTAATCAGCCAGTCACATGTCCTGGGAAAACAAACAACCTCCCTCTGCAGCACATTCAACAAAGGAGGGCGGGGCTGAAAGGGAGCCGGGACTCTTATCTCTCTCCCGATCTCTTGCTGATCAGCTGCTGAACCGGGTCCTTTCAACACTCCCTTTTCTCTTTGTAAAATAAAAAGCATGATCCTCTTTTGGCCCCTGGGCAATTCAGCTCCAGGGACCACCATTCGCTCCATAAGACGCACAGACATTCCCCCTTACTTTTCAGGAGGAAAAAAGTGCGTCTTATGGAGCAAAAAATACGGTAATAGATACTGTATTTATGGTGGGAAACCCAAGGTTTGCACAAATCTTAGAATTTCATGTGCAGACCTTTCCATTCATTTGAATGTGTGCTAATTGTCCATTGAGCTGAATGGGAAATCAAAGTGTTTCCTACCATGCATTACAGGTTTGGTGGGGAGGATAGCAAAGGTACAGTAGTACCTTGGTTCTCAAACTAAATCCGTTCTGGGAGTCCGTTCCAAAACCAAAGGTGTGCTTTCCCATAGAAAGTAATGCAAAATGGATTAATCCGTTCCAGACTTTTAAAAACAACCCCTAAAACAGCAATTTAACATGGATTTTACTATCTAACGAGACCATTGATCCATAATATGAAAGCAATAAACAATGTGCTGCAGTTACACAATCAATCAATCGATCAATCAGTAGCTGAACTGGGTTCCACACAGTCACAAAAACAAAACAAAAAAGAGCCGCAAAAACAAAAACGCAAAATAAATAGCAAAAACAGACAGACCTCAGCATAACACTCAAAATGGAAGTGTGGCACTCAAATTGGAAGCATAGCACTCAAAACGGAGCATGTTTGGCTTCCAAAAAAAGTTCACAAACCAGAATTATTTCTGGGTTTGCATTGTTTGGGTTCCAAGTTGTTTGAGTACCAAGGCGTTTGAGAACCAAGGTGCCACTGTAGTTGACTTTCTGCCTCTAGCCTGTAAAATAATCTGTGGTAGCAGGTACCTAATTTGCTAGGTTTCTTCAGCACCCAGCCTTTGTGTTGAAAAAAAAAATTCAGATGGAGCCATAGTGAGACGTTGGCTTTTTTGCCCTTCATTAAGGTGGCCAAGTTTGGAATCTGAAGCACATTTCATAGGTAGTTAAGTCCCATGTAACTCACTTCTGAATGAAGTTGCTTAGGATCGCCCTGTAAACTGTGCTGTTCTTGTGCCAGGCTATAGCTCAGTGGTAGAGCACATGCAGAAGACCCCTGGGATCTCCAGTTAAAATAAAGTTCAGGTGGCAGATGACCACTGTCTGTTAGGGTAGACAAGACTAGGTGGATGGATAGTGTGACCTCATATAAGGTGGCTTTCTGCCTTTCCTTTCCTTTCCATATAACTTGTATCTTTTGTGAAAGCACAGTAAAGAAAGAGTGCTTGTCTCAATTCATTTGCTGAACAGAGCAAAGCAGAAAACTTGGAAGCACGCTGAAGAAAACGGGGTTCTTATTAATGTGAATTTATTCCGAACCAGAAGAGGCAAATATCACAACTCTTCTGAGGTCACAAGGGGAGAAGTCAGAAGGTAAAGCTTTTGGATAAACGTTCTCACCTGCTAATGTATGCAGATCAATCTGGCGCTTAAAGCATAGCTGCAGGTGCCAGTTGAGAAGTTGGCACCTGCCAGGAGCATGGGAAAAATCCACAACGATTATAGCAGTCTGTTATTTCATGGAAACAAAACAGAGTGTGGAGAGTTCATCTGAGCAGCTGGAAGAGGAGGACAGAGGGTGAAAAAGAGCTGTGAGTGGAGGGGGGAGGCTTTCCCCATCCTCTGGACCCCCTGGGAAACTCAACGAACCTGCTCCACCTTGAACTGTGTGTGGCGAGTGAATGGGACACAGCTGTGGGCACCTTGAGGAAGTCCCATCTTCCTTGGGCCTGCCCATCAAAAAGAAGTCTAGAGTGAGAGACAAGGGTGATGTCTGCTGTTTCTAGCAACTCTTCTCATTGTAAGTCTTCTATGGGTGAGCTGAAGATTTGTTTGGACCCTGGGTGAATACTGTGAGGAAAATGAATTTATATTGATTTGTTTATATTAGTAACATTAATTAATAAGTGTGGTCTAAACTACAGAGCCTAGGGCTTGCCGATCAGAAGGTCGGTGGTTCGAATCCCCACGATGGGGTGAGCTCCCGTTGCTCGGTCCGTGCTCCTGCCCACCTAGCAGTTCGAAAGCACATCAAGTGCAAGTAGATAAATAGGTACCGCTCCAGCAGGAAGGTAAACAGCATTTCCATGTGCTGCTCTGGTTCGCCAGAAGCAGCTTAGTCATGCTGGCCACATGACCTGGAAGCTGTCTGGACAAACGCCGGCTCTCTTGGCCAGTAAAGCAAAATTAATGCCACAACCCCAGAGTCGTCTGTGACTGGACCTAACCATCAGGGGTCCCTTTACCTTTACTATTTTTGTAATAATTTAAGTCATCTGTTGCTTCAGATTTTTGTTCACCGCTTAGAGATTATCTTTAATATATTAAGCAGCATAGAAGTTAAATACTAAAAAATTAAAAACTTATGGGACTAGGCAAGGAGTTAGGCTTGTACTGCTGGTGGATGCAATTGTTTTCTCTTTCTCTCTCTGATACAGGAGACATTTCTGCGCTGGGTCTGTTGATCTACTGAAGAATTTTGTTTCCGTACATGAATTTTGTTTGCTAGACTGAAGGGTTAGGCTAAAGGCCCAAGGCATCTCATTTAATCCCTGTTACAGATATACTGTAGTCTTGGAGTGGGTATTATGGGCCATCTAACCTCTCCTCATTCCTATTCACAGGAGCAGATTTTTTAGAGGAAAGGGAGGTGGAGAAAATCTTGCTCTGAGAAGCCCTGTTCATGGAAATTTGTGCCATTGTTCTGAAGCAGGAAATAATAATAGCACTATACCATTGTAAGTATGACGGCTTTCCTTAGATCAGCATTCAGATGAGAACACCATCAGTTGCAAAAAAGAGAGGAAAAGCTGAAAGGATGGTTAAAATACCCTTATCAACCAAGATGATAAAAGTTGGAAGGCAAGTTTTGTGATGAAAGGATTGAAGGTGTTAAAATATGCTCATCCTGGGTTAATATGGAGACACCTTTCAAATATCTTTACATTAGGAGGAAGACAGAAGAATGCCAGAAGTGTTCATTGTGTCCTATGCTATCAGGACAGGATAGAAAGCAGTGGTTTTAAATTAAAGAAATCAGACATGGCGGCGTGCATTTTTTGGGGGGTGGGGTGGGGGGAATCGGAATGTATTTTTATTAATACATCACCCAGCCAACATTAGTCTTCTGTCTGCTTTATAAAACATTAAAAAAAACCTTAAAAGGGGTAATAATAGATCTAAAAGCATATCACCACTAATGACAGATACTTATGCTATTACTTGCAGATTTAAGACAAATAAATGGGTGATATTAGTATAACTGCACAAGGGCACTTACTGGGTGCTGTTAGAAAGATGTGATACCATTAAAACAGCCCAAGCCTCAGGAAGGTCTAGAATTTTAGAATAGCTAAGTTTGATCCTACAAAGACAAATATCTTTTTAATAGTGTGACGCTCTTCTGCTCTGACAGTTGAATTATCTGGCAAAATCTGGTTGATTCAGAGTGGGAAATGGCACCTTCTCTGCTGATGTGCAACAGCTGTATCCCCAATTCAAGTCAAAATATACCTTGTGTTCCATTGGCATATGGGTGTGTGTTTGTGTTTAGGACCGATCCTGCCCTGCCCAATAAGCAAAACTTGAGGACAGGCTCTCTCCATTAGATGTGTTTAACTTCAGTTGCCAGGGAAACCTAGTATGAATTTAGCTTGCTTTAGCGCTTGTGATCCGTACATCTGCAGTCTTTCAGGAAGGTTGACATCACAGCTATAAAAGCCTATTTTCAATAAATGTTTGAAGGATGAGTCATTATTGGAAAGTGCATGTTGGCTTAGGAACAAGCATCTCATGTTCTCCATTACAGACAGATCCAGCACCTATAAGAGACATTGGTGGCAGCAGTCTTTTGGTGGGTGATATTTATGTATATGGCAAATTCTCTCTTTTTCTCTCTTTCACACCCCCACACCCACCTTGTAATGTAAAATTCACAACATGCTTAATAATGTCGACATTATAAGTCTTTTGAGGCTTTTATTAAAAAACAGAATTGCTCGATATTTTAATAACACTCACTTGACATGTATTTGATACTCATTGTTGTTAAAAGGGCAGCATATTTCAAAATTGTTGTGGTGCTCGGGATAATACATACAACCACTGGCCGAGTCAGGAGTGGGGTACCAGATGTTTTTGGACTCCAGCTCTCATCAGCCAGTATGGCCAATGGTCAAGGATGAGAGTCGTAGTCCGACAACACTGGAGGGCCGCAGGCTCTCCATAAACTATATGGAGAAGAGAATTTCAGAAGTCTCATGCTTTCTGCAATTCTGACATAGTAAAATAAAACAACTAAAAATCCTCCTTAGTTCTCAGGATCCTAGGGACAACTGACCAACCCAGAGTTGTGCATATCGTGCTTGCAAGTAATTACAGCTCTTAATTCCGCTTTCTGGCTAGTGAGCTTGGCTTTTCTGCAAGTGAGCTGAGACACTTCAGTGGCGGTGGCAGCTTAAGGGGAGCGAAGACAGGAGCAGCCTCTGTGGAGGCAAAACCGAGTCAATTTGCAAGGCCTTCTTCAAGGTAGAAGAGTCCCTTGGTGATGCAGAGCTGTGCATCCGGGGAAGGAGGTATTGGGGAGGATAAAGTAATAAGAAACATCCCATTGAGATTCAAGAAGACCGCATGCCAGTGGTATCAGCAGATAAATGTTTATGCATGGGGAAGTCTCCATCACTAGTTTTGGCAGTGTTACGCCATCGCTCAAATATATAGAAGCTCAGGCAAGCTTGTGAGCTGTTCAGGGCCACCTGGTTCACCACTGCTGAAGAAAACGTTCAGAGCTTCCCAAACCTGGGTCTCCAGCTGTTTTTGGACTACAACTCCTATCATCCCTAGCTAGCAGGACCAGTGATCAGGGATGATGAGGGCCAAGTTTGGGAAACACTGGGCTAGATGCACCAATTGGTCAGATGTCCCAGTGTAGGTACTTTGTATGGCAATGGGTGAAATTAGATGGAGCTAGGCTGAAGATGACTCAACTAAGGACCACTCTAGAGCCATCTGATCTAATGTGCGCCTGTCTACATCTTGTGGGGAGGAACCTGATCGCCACATTCACAACTAGGCAACCTTTCAGGGGCCGTATTCCAGTAGTGGGCAGAAGAAAAAGGAAAAAGCGGGCAAAGTAATGAAAGGAAGTTTTAACTTTTTGCAGGAAGTATGTCTTCATACTTGCACATGCCTTCTTTATACTCCAAGCAAAGGAGCATTATCTGAGATCAAGGACACATTCCAGCCAGGGGAAAACACCCAAGGAGGATGCAAAGCAGAACTGGTGAGGGGTGGTGGTGGCCTGAAGAGTGTGGGGTGTGACTTGGAGAGGGAGGAGCCCTACTCTTGATCTACATTGACAAAACTGTCGGGTCTGAGACACAGTTTTCAGGGCTTTCCGGAGCAGAAGTGACTCACAGCGGTTATCCTGTTTGCCTCTTTTATATTGTCCGCAAGTGGTGCGCAAACACTGAAAACTGATGGGTGACGAGGGACGCAGGAGGGTAGACGTTCGTCTTGACAGAAGCGGCGGAATGGACGGATTGGAAGCTTGCACCCTGAAAGGAGCAAAGGAGATCAAGGAGAAACGAACATTCACACATCACAAAACCGGCATGGAGAATGCCGGGGACAGTTTTGTGATGTACGAAAGCAATGCACGCGAGACAACCGCGGTATCATATAGCCTCGGGATGACAAGCCTTGTTCTCTCCCGTTCCTTTCTTCTCTTTTATCTGTTGCTAGGACCTGTTCCCAGCCTCCCAAGTGAACCTTCATTAATTTTGCTGTTGCTCTGATAAGGCCCGAGTCCCCCGCTGTTTGGGAAGACATCTTTTATGGTACAAAAAGATCTATAGGAAGATGATATTCATTGTCTTTAATTAAACTGGGAATTTCCGCTTGCTGCGAGTACTCTGGTGATATATATATTTGTGGCATTATTTCCCCTCAACGCTTTCAGATTTACAACAGAGAAATGGATAAATAACTTCTAGTGGGTTGCCATAAACAGTGTGTTTCAAAACAGCGGGATGCTCCCTTTCCCTGCCTCCTTTCAGTGGAATGAAAACAGCAATAATTTTTAACTGGAGTTGGCAGATCTGAATTAAATCCACTAATGATCATTTTCTAAACAAGCATTATTAGTGCACACAAAATGTTGAAGCTTTGGTTTCATTAGCTTGTTTACAGAATATTACAAAACTATTGGCAAGGTGAATTATTAATTGAAATGTCTACTGTGTACTTAAGGAGCACAAATCTATTTGCCAACATTACCATGGGGTGGATTCTAACATGGTTTTTATCTGTCGGGCGTGTTTTAAGTATCTGCTTGTGTGTGTCCCTAATCACAAATGACAACAGTTCCTACAGAGCCAACTCAATGCTAAGCATTTCATAATGCAGAAAACAACCATTATGATCAGGCTGGACTTCTGTAGCCTTACCATCTTGTCTTTTACCTTTGTTAAGTCTTTTGGCTTGCTGGGGAAAATTCAGATTCTATAGGACATGGGTAGGGAGCCTGTGTCCCACTAGATGTTGGATTGCAACTCTCATCAGCCCTGGCTCAGTCATTGTGGGAGAGTGGGACCCACTACTCATCATTATATAAAGTTATATTGCTATTCTGATTATAAAACTGCTCTCTGCCGATGCTTACAAGATATCACAATACAGATGAGTGTGGGTGCAAACATGGCTCACCACTGAGTTTTAGAAGGGGATTTCTGGTTGTGAGCAAGAGGTCTGGGGAAATACCCCAAAGATAATTAATAGCGGAGATTGCAATAATTCTTGTATATTTGTGTGAATATGTTCAGAAAAACAGGATGGGAACATAGGTGTTCAAAGAAGAATGGTGAACTTTTCCAAGCAATTGGAGACTCTGCTTGCATGCAGTCAACTTCTCCTCTGCCCTCTTCATGCCTCTCCTGGTTCTGAGCGACAAGGAGGGGAGGGGAGCTTGTCTCAGCAGGAGGGGAAACACCTGTGATTCTTTACCAGCCCGACTCATCTCTGCCCCCCTCCCATTCTTCTGCTCTAGTCTCTGCCTCTGATTTTGATCTTCTCTCTGCCACAGACTCTCCCAGCTCACTAAGTCCTGTTCCCTCTTCAGCTTCTGACACCTCCCCCTCCTAGTCATCTCCTGCTTCTCCCTCTTCTCCCTGACCACTCATCATTGTTCCACCACCACTCCCTGGGCTCTGAGCCTATGTTCCTTGGTAGTTCCCCAACTCATTCCTCTGTGTCCAACCAGTCCATATCTCTCTCTCTCTCTCTCTCTCTCTCTCTCTCTCTCTCTCTCTCTCTCTCTCTGTGTGTGTGTGTGTGTGTCTGTCTGTCTATCGCACCCATCCACTCACCCACCCACCCAATGCCAACCTGTTCTCTCCAGTCCTTCTGTTTTATCTCTTTCGGAAGTGGCCGATTTAGCTAAATATAATAGGTGTGTATGCTTTCTGCTGCTTAATGTGCTTAAAATATATATATCGAAAACATTTACCCACTATATAATTATGCAGAAATTAAAGTTTCTTTAGCCGCTATTCAATAGTATTTTAATTGGGCTGACAAAATTGCTTTTGGCTTGCATTAAAAGACATTAGTATCTTATTTCTAGTAACAAAATAGTAATCAATGCTAAATTATAAAATGTAACCAAAGAAGGCTGTATTTTTTATTAACTGCAGAAAGATAATGAATCTGCCCTATATAAAGATTTGGAATAAATCTTCTGAGATGCTGGGGATGGTGTTTTAATTAAAGTAATCCTTATTTGCATCTAACAAACACTATTGCTACTTAGAAATCTAAGACCTCAGTGATGCATATTAGTGCATTACCTAAACAAATCTAATAGTGACTTAATACTTGTATTTGAAGTAGCAATCTGTCATAAATTAAGAGCATTTGCATAGTAAATTTACAGGTTGTTATTCCTTGTAGAGTTTTATATAATTAAGGGACACGATAAGCCTTAACATTAATAATTTTTAATGGTGCAAGGGAGCTGGGTTTTGATGTTAAAGTGGTCCTCACTTCAATCAGAACCAATTCTCCCGTCTTTGAGAATTATAATGATTGCAGACTCTGGGTGCTTCCCCGAAAGAACCAGGCAGGAGGAGGAGGGGAAAATGCTTCCCTATAGCTTGGTGCTGCCACAATTTTAAGTATTTCTCTAAGCATCTTGGCTCCAAAATCTCCATTCTGCTTGGGAAGGGTACACTAATGTGAGGCTTTGTCACCCATGGGAAGAAAGCAGCAACCATGTTTTCCTGGTTGTCCCCCATTAAAATAGACCACAGGAGTCTTCCCCCCCCCCCCGCTTTCTGTTTGGTGGGTCTAAGACTCCAGGACTGGGCATATGTCCCCCTTCCCACTGGGAAACAATCAAGTAACCCGGAAATGCATTCACACCCATTAATATTTAGAACTTCTACCCAATGGATGCACTGACAACCTCGGCAAACAGCTTGCAGACTTGCTTCACTTTCCTTGGCATTTATAAGTGCCAAACAAACAGCTCTTTCGGTCCCCAAGCATGGTTGCAAGGTATATAGAAAAAAATATTTATATTTTCCTGATACTGTTGGACAACAGCATCAAAAAGGTCAGTATGCTTCATGTTCTACAATTTGATATGAATATGTAGTTTTTGTCCAGCAGCTCATCTCTACTTGGTTGTCATGATATTAACCCACAAATTGCAATATTCAGGGTGTTGACTACTTTCTGGGTTGACTGCTTTCCTCTTCCTGTCTGGTAATTTGGAGGAGGATTCTGAATGGAGGTGGAAATTAAAAGTTCAATCCCCTCCCCCGTGCTTGCTCACAGGGAGACCTCAGCTACCAAGGTCAACAATTTGCAAACTTTGTGGAATTACGTGACAATTTCCTCTCATGATCCCCAGTTGAGAGAACTTGAAATAAGAGTTGTGAGTCTAATAGTCTGAGTCATAGGGTTAGGTCTTGGGGTCTACAGAGAATTTGTTTGAACTCTTGGCTTAATGCATTGACGATTTTCCATTAGCAATGAATTACAGTAGTAATTTCATTAATTTCTTCACCTCTATAAGGGTATGTTAGTATGAGTTGCTTAGCCAAGCATCAAAGGAAGCATTGCATTTAACCTTTAGCCCTTTGCAGTGTAACCAGGACCAGTTAAGAAGTAAATTAGTGTAACATCCCTTAAAAAAATTACTTTAGATAAGCAGTGAACATAATTTTTGTGTGTCTTTAATTTAATAGGGGTTTATAGTTTTATGCAAAACCATTCACATTACATATGACCCTCTGGGAACTCTCCCCCCCGCCACTCCCAGTCTGTATAATTTGGTGTCTAATAATCTGCTGTCTGTTAAATCCAGCACAGTCTTGATTAATGAATTGTGATGAACCAATGCATTCATTTACAGGTTTGGTCTAATACCCTGAAAGCCTATATCAGTGCTTGCCGTTATTCATGCAAATAAACTCCGGGGAGAAAGCACTGTGAGCAAGAGGGCTGAGGGAACATACAGACAGACACATTTGCCTTCCTTGGAGGCAAAAGGCTGAGCTACAACCCAGACACCCTGGCTGAATCTGCAAATGAACGTCAGTCTTTCATGTAGAATAAGGCCCAAAGTACATGTTACAGAGAAATGCATGTAACAGTTGCCCCAAGGCTCATTTAGATCACTGGAAGTAGAGAATCACCAGGAGGAAGAGATACTTGATTGGCTCTCTGCCTAATGTATATGTATTTAAAGCCCTATGATACAGAGAGCAGCCTTGGGGAGTGGCCAATTTGGAACATGAAAATAGTGTGTAGAGAAAGTTCCAAGCTTACCATCACCTCATGGCTTCTCTGCTCCACTGGAAGCAGAGCCGGTTTTACCGTTAGATTATGTGAGGTAATCACCATAGGGAGAAGATGCTGGGGGCAACAGCAGCACATCCCTGGCTGTTCCTTCTGTGTGTGCCACATGGCCTTCCCTTTGCTCTTTAGGCTACTTGTCTGCCCACAAGTGCAGTGAACAGTCCTGTCAACAGTGTTCAGCCGCCAGTCCAACCAGTTTCAGCACACGGGACGAGGCAACAGGGCCGCCATCTTGTCCTTTGTCTCAGGCAGCAACATGCATTGGATTGGAAGTGTCATTTCCTGTTCTAAATGGGCCATTGGGCTACCGTTATACAGGTAACTCTGTTTGCATGGGGGTCTTGTTCCGGGTCATTGTGCACATCAGCAGTGCACACGTAGGCCCGCCATGCCACACACCCCTCCTGGGGCCCCAAAATAGTGTGTGGGTCAGCAGCCACACGCCAGTTGAACACACACAAAATGTCCACCTCCTGTACACACTTGCATGTGACATGTAGGCCTGAAGTATCAAGGGAACTGTAAAGCAAAATATATTCCATCCATCAGCCATGAAGCTGCTCCATTGTATGTTCTTGTATGTTCAGTGCCCCCCACAATTTTCTGTGGCGTCAAATGTCACTGGAGCCGATCATTGGCCAACGACAAGGATTACCAATGGCTGCTAGTCATTATGCCTATGTGCTACTTCCAGGATCAGAGACATGAATGTTAGTTGCTGGGGAATAACCCTAGGAGAGGGCTATTGCCCTCACGTTATGCTTTTGGGCTTCAAATAGACACCTGGTTGGTCACTGTGGGAAATGGAATGCTGGACTAGAGAGGCCATTGGTCTGATCCAGCCAAGCTGTTCATATGTTTCTTAAGTCAGTACCATTACCTGGTGTGCTGCCACTAGGCTTCAAAGAAAGATAGGTACCTCTTGAGAGGAAGTGCTGATGTGGAATCAGGTGACCTGGAACAAGCTACTGCGATTTTATGACCTTCCCATACGCATACCCTTGTCTGTCTGAACAACTGAGCCTCAAGTTCAACACTGCCTGCAGTCTTAGATTGCTGTCCAGGGCTTCCTGTCTTTCTGCATCCACCTCACCGCACCCTTTATTGCTACCTGTTCCCATGCCCTTCACTTTGGATTGATTCACACATGCATATACATCAGTTGATCTGGTTTATTTATTTTTTTAAAAAACAATGATGTTCTAATGCCTGCATATTGCATGGGAAAATCAGCAGAGATGGGCAAACTGTCTTGTTCATTATTATCATCCTAATTGAGAAATAAGCTTCCAAGGAACCTCAGGGTTTCCCAAGTGCAATTTGCAAATCATTGGAGTACCATGATCTCCATTGTGATTTAGGATGAGTGAAATTCCACTCCAATTGCACTATACAACATCAATTTCCTTTACTTTTAGAGCAAGATTAATTTATGCTGCTGTATCTTCCATTAGCTTTGATAATATACAGAGCAGATGATCCCAAAAGATATTGAACCCGAGGCAATGTCTTTTTAGATTTGTAATAATTACATGCAAAAGTTATTCAAGAGTGTGGCAATTAATGTTGATGAACTTTTATTAAATTCTGTTGTCGATTTGCAGAGATTAGTGGTGACATTTTTAAAGAAATACTTCCAAACTTGCAGTTCTTTGAAATCCCTTTATGATTTTTTCCCTGTACAGTACTAAATTTTTATCTAGCAGGGAATAACTAGGCTATTGAAAATTTGTTGGATTAAGACTTGACAATAACATTTTCTAAAGCTGATACGAGTCACAGTGTGATGTCATAAACGAGCATACCTATCAAATTCACTCAGATGATGCACTTTTACCATGGAATACGCAAGAAAGAGGGCAATTATTGTAATGTACAGATCTGCTCAGTCTTTGCCCATGCACAAAAATCTGCCTCTCTTTGTCTGTATACTTTGTTCTGTTGGTTTTGTGTCTGCATGTGGCAATGAACCACTGTGTAGGGGAAGGAAACCTGAACCACGTATTTGGGAAAACTCTTACCAATTCTGTATAACTCTGGATGGGTAGGGGTGAGCAAGGAAGATCCAGGTACCCTCATGCCTCTGAGCATGTCAGAGTAGACAGTTCTGGGCATTTCCCAGGGAAAAAGAGAAGTGCTATGTCATAATCTCTCTGGTCTGTATGTGAACCAAAGTTCTGTTTTAATGCTAAAATTTCATTCATTTTTGCCTACCACCCTGCACCACTGCAGCATTCGCCCTGCCTGAAAAAAAATTATGTTTGGGCTCAAAACGAGCAAATCTCAGTAATGGATAGACAGATTTGGAGGTTTGGAGTTCCCTGCTGGGACTTTTTCACTGTTATCAGTGCTGGAGCAAGAAAGTATTCAAATAGTGGAAGGGTTGAAGAATAACATGAATGAACGAAGAGATCACAAATAATTTCTTTGCTTCACATTGTCCGTGATGGATGCTATGATACTAAGTGAGACTTGACAGTTTTGATACTTTAGCCCGTTGAAGAAAAATGATTGAAATTCTAACTATGGAACTTAGCCTTTTTAGTTGCCTGTTTAGCTTACATTCAGCAACTCCGTTCTCCTCCACCCTCATTCATCTAATCCCCAAGTAACACAAGCTTTAGATGGTGTTATTAGGAGCACTACAATCCAGCTACTTTTCCTTCCCCCAGTGTTGATGTAGCAGAACTATCCAGACATTTATAACTTCAGATATTGAATCCCATTGAGTTCTCTTTCATATCTCTTTGCTTTCACCCCCTGTGCATTTCTTTTATATTGAATGCATATGAAAATTAGATTGTTTCCCTCCTTCTTCAGCTGTAGCTATATAGGGAAATGTTTAATGTTCACACCCCCCCCCCCATAACATAGCTTTTGTAACATCGCTATTACTATTTAGCTCCAGCTGAGCACTGGTGATGTCCTAAGCATTACACACAGAACCAGGGGTGGGGGAAAACATTCAATTCATTTCACATTTAAAGGCGAACCTACATAATTCACAATTTCCGAAACAATGTGTGAACCGAAATACATCCATCCTTTGAAATCCACATTTTCTCTGAGATTTGCAATGCTCTTCTCTCGACAATCGATATGTGCAGAAATGGATATACTAGGGTAAAGTTTGAATAAAACCCACATATTTATGAAAGCAACCTACAAAAATTTGTTGCGTTAGGCAAAATTGCTTTGTTAAAATATGTACCCGTATATCAGAGAAATGTGGATGAGTTTTCACAAATATTTGCTGCCTGAAGTGAAGGACAAACAAGATGGCTGCCCCCCTCCCCCCTGTTCCATGTACAGAAACCGACTGGACTGGAAACTAATTCTTACTTCAGTGCTTGCACTCACACCTCTGTCATCCAACAGAGGGCTCTGGAGGATGCAGCCCAGAATTTGCCGCCTGAGACAGTCACCACATTCTGCTTAATGGTAGGGTGGCCTGGAGTAGTTAAACCTTTGCAGGCTTTGTCACTTCAGTCTTAAACTGAGGGATTACTTGACTGAATGGATTGGTTCCTATTCTTTAGTTCCACGCCAAAGTGTTTATTGGGGGTGGGAATAAAGGCATAAGTGTTCTTGTCAAAGAGCGGTAGGGTTGTATATCTTCACCGATGGCACCACCTTTCCTTTTCCTCCATCAGGAAGAGTTCAGAGACCAAGGAAAATGCAGACAGAAATTCAAAGACTTGCACCTACCAGATGCCATTAAATAAGGTTTACGGTTACTACTTTCTCATCTACAGTGGTACCTCGGGTTACAAACACCTCAGGTTACAAACACTTTGGGTTACAGACTCCGCTGACCTGGAAGTAATACCTCGGGTTAAGAACTTTACCTCAGGATGAGAACAAAAATTGTATGGCGGCGGCGTGGCAGTGGTGGGAGGCCCCATTAGCTAAAGTGGTACCTCAGGTTAAGAACGGTTTCAGGTTAAGAACAGACCTCCGGAACAAATTAAGTTCATAACCAGAGGCACCACTGTATATCTGTCTGTCTGTCTGTCATTTATTTTTAAAAGACCTTTGACTAAAAGCAATAGGTGCAACTTTATTCACCTACAAAAATAAGCACATTTCATAACTCTAGATGAAGACATTTGTTGTCACCCACCACCCCTTATGTCAAAAAACCAAGTGGACTTGTGAAGACAAGAAGCAGTAACTGGCAAAGAAGTCAATTCCCCCTCACCCCCCCTCTAAAATGAACTCTAGGCTTGCCATATTTTGAAGAGCAAAAAAAGAGGACACATTCGCCGGCTTCTACTTTTAACCATGGATCGCTATGACGACACTCATTTCACATACCCACGAAAAAGAGGACATGTCCGGGAAAAAGAGGACATATGGCACCCCCTAAGTAGCCTTCCAAAAAGGTATAACTCTGTTTTTGCCAGTGGAGCATCTATAGTTACTCCGGTGTCTTAATGAACAATATGGAATTCCAGTCAGTTAACCGGAGCTGGTGAGGATATTTTTTTTTCTCCATCTATGGGACCTTTAAAAATAAACAAATGGCTGCAATGTAAGTAGCAAAGGAGATAGGATAACTTATGCTGCCACAACTCTCACAGCATTTGAATGCCGCTGTGACCTGCCATTCAGGGGAGTGAGAGGCTCAAACAAACTTTCCCCCTCCACACAAGGGTTGTTTTGTGTCTTCCATTTGCGGGAATGTAAGGCAGAACTCATCATAATAATAGGTGTGCAGCCAAGGTTCATAATAGGCTCATGCTTGTGCCGTTCCTTGCTTTGACTTAACTCACACTGAACATTATTCCAAAGTGCTTCCCTCCCTGCCCCCCCACCTGCACCCCCTGGTATTATTCAGTGGGTAATTATTAGACTTCATGCATAAAATGAATGTGACAGTCCAGACAGATGTATATTGTTGGCTGTGTCTCTCTCCTACTCCCCCCTCGGAGTGACAGCGGCTGAAATTTGCAATGATTACCATGACAAAGGCCAGCGTTTTCAATGTCCTGGAGGTCGCATTCTGACTGTGACATGCCAGCAGCAGCGGTTCATGCAGGCCACAGCGAGCGCACAAGCAGAATTTGCCTTTTTAATGCAGTCTCTCTAGGGTACTTGGTTTCACAATTGCCATTGGTTTTTGCAAGCTGCCAGGGTCTGCGGGGTAGGTTTGTATTGAAAAGGACCAGACCACCAGTACTCCTGGTTTCCACTAGGGGCTGCTGTTGAACTTCCGAAGCAAGCACATTTAAAAATAATAATAATAATACTAATATAAAAAAAAATTAGAAGAACAAACTGACAGATCATTCTGGTGTCGATCAAGCCTTTCTGATGCAATACATGAAATCTTTTGGATGTACCAGTAATAAATACTTCTTTCAGAAATCTTCATACCCTGTATAGCTGTATGGCATACCCCAAGGAAAAGTAATACTAAGGTATTACCGGCAGTGTCTAATTTTTGCTTGAAAACTATAGCGGGCAGGGAAATGTGTCAGAGTTATTTTCCCATGAATAAAGTTTATCTTTCCCAAACAAATGAATGCAGGCTTTTAATTAATTTCAAAGTGCCTCCCATGACGTCTTTTTAAAAAGTCTAAGACACTAATACCGTGACTTAAACTTGCATGAATAAAGCCGACAAGCTGTTTTTAAAGGCTTAGCCCATGTTCGGTCTTATCTATAATCTGCACTTTATTGTGTTTACAGGAGAAAAAATAACGCCAGTCCTTATTCTTCCCCCCTTCTTTATTTATTTCTTTAAAAAGCCTCCCTCAATATGATTTAATCTTGGGTATATATTAAAGATTGCCACCTGGCTTGTGAAGTTGTTTTGTGTGTGTGTGTGTGTGTGTGTGTGTGTGTGACTTTACTGCTGCTTACTTATAAAAGGCATGCAATGGCTTTGAATTTGTGTGCGTGTGTGTGTTTTAAAGTTTGGGCTTTCAAATCGCCACTGTGAAATTAATTAAAATGACACTACTGAAGACAGCTTGCACTTTGTAACTTGAAGTGAATTGAAAGTGCCTGTACACTGGTGAACAATGTAATAATATTAAAGATAACGTGACACCAATTATTTTTGACTTCTTCTTCTTCTTCTTCTTCTTCTTCTTCTTCTTCTTCTTCTTCTTCTTCTTCTTCTCCTCCTCCTCCTCCTCCTCCTCCTCCTCTTTCTTCAGCTCTGCATCCAGGGCTTTATAACGCATGAAGAGTATTTTACAAATCCGAGAAATTTGAGCCCATTGGATAAGGCTAACTGCCAGCAAGGAAAACATGGTGCGTATTTCATTCGAATGACTATAGAAAATCAATCTGTAGTAACTCAAAATACCGTTTCATTTTATTGAAAATAAAGTCGTGCTCATTACCAAGTGTGACTTGGATATGTTTAATACGGAGGTGTTTTTTTAAAAGAACAACAAACACGTAATAGTTAATATTGTTGCCACAGCTGCTACTAGCAAGCAACACACATGCACACAGAATATCTGAGTAATGACACTCTACAGACTGTGCGACTTTTCCTTTTCTTAAGCTTTGTTATTTCCTCGGGAGCGGTTGCAAAGAGGTCAGTTAATTGTAAGCTCTGACAATGTTTGGGCTCATGACAAGAGCTATCTCTTAATTGTATACCAAGCTGCTGGAGCACTGCAAAGGCTGTCTTTAAAGAATCTTAATAATGAGAGTGTTAATGGGCTGCAGCATTTAATTTACAGTACTGGCGGGGAACCTCTGGGCCCTGGGCCTCATTATTCTCGGAAGACTCCCAAGGGTGGCTTTTTTTTGGGGGGGGGGTGAACCACATTCACCTGATGTAAATTTTTACAGGAGCCATTTGTAGTGAAGGGATTGTTTACCTTCTCAATTTTGGAAACGTGCGGAATATGGTCCTTTCTCCCCACCCTGCTGGTTTATTGGATTGCACCTGCGGGTTGGGAATCTCCTCCAATTTGCTAAATACGTGACGATCTGGGAATTTCACTCTCAAAATATGGAATCCCCTTTGAGGAAGAAGTATTTGTATAATTCCTTTGTAGCCACATGGGATTTGTCATTTTGCTTAGGACGCTGCAGAGTAGGCCCTGCTCAAGCGGCATCGATGGTGGCATGATCTAGGTGTGAAGAACAAACCCACTTAGATGCTGCAGCCTGTCATTTTTCATATCTGTGGCTGCTCAGAATACAGTAGTTCTCCCCTCAGCGCTGGATTTAGGATGGTGCCAAATTTTGTCCTTGCTCAGGGCACCATATTACCAATGTCCACCCCTGCTCCCCTGATAATAAGTTAAGGAAACATATGTTACCTCAGAAGAGTGTGTGTTCACAGGGAACCCCGGTAGAGGGGTCTAGATGGAAGTATCTGTCCAAAAGCCAAGGTGTGGAGCTGCCTTCAGTGGCTTGGGAGCACGATCCAAGTGCGATGCGGATGACTAATTATCCTAGGCTCGACCTTGTTCATTCCTCAGCCCCTCACCAGGGAGGCTGAGAGGAATTTACATGCAATGCCAAGCCAAAGCCTACCTACATCTGGAATCAATGAAGTTGTGGCCAATTTTTAAACTCCAGAACATTGTCTTGTCCAGTTTGTTGCTAGAAGAGTCTTGTTCCCTGGATAGGGGTTTCTGCGGGTGTAAAATCCAGAAGCAGGAATGAAGAGGACTGAGCAGCACACGGAAACACCGTTTACCTTCCCGCCGGAGCAGTACCTATTTATCTACTTGCACTTTGACGTGCTTTCGAACTGCTAGGTTGGCAGGAGCAGGGACTGAGCAACGGGAGCTCACCCTGTCACGGGGATTTGAACCGCCGACCTTCCGATCGGCAAGCCCTGGGCTCAGTGGTTTACACCATAGCGCCACCTGCATCCCATTTTTAATTTGGATCTGAGTGATGATGTATCAACAGTATGCATATTCTTTGCTTTGAAATAATTACTCCACTTAGTCTTCCTTCCTTCTTTCTTTCTTTCTTTCTTTCTTTCTTTCTTTCTTTCTTTCTTTCTTTCTTTCTTTCTTTCTTTCTTAGCACCTCAAACACTTTAGCCCAAATCTGATGGAGGGCTGGTTTGCACATGCATGCTCATCAACTTGTGCTCCTCATATGTGGATGAGTCACCCCAAATGGGCTTGTTGTTGTTGTTCAGTCGTTCAGTCGTGTCCGACTCTTCGTGACCCCATGGACCAGAGTACGCCAGGCACGCCTATCCTTCACTGCCTCTCGCAGTTTGGCCAAACTCATGTTAGTAGCTTCAAGAACACTGTCCAACCATCTCATCCTCTGTCGTCCCCTTCTCCTTGTGCCCTCCATCTTTCCCAACATCAGGGTCTTTTCTAGGGATTCTTCTCTTCTCATGAGGTGGCCAAAGTACTGGAGCCTCAACTTCAGGATCTGTCCTTCTAGTGAGTACTCAGGGCTGATTTCTTTGAGAATGGATAGGTTTGATCTTCTTGCAGTCCACGGGACTCTCAAGAGTCTCCTCCAGCACCATAATTCAAAAGCATCAATTCTACGGCGATCAGCCTTCTTTATGGTCCAGCTCTCACTTCCGTACATTACTACTGGGAAAACCATAGCTTTAACTATACGGACTTTTGTCGGCAAGGTGATGTCTTTGCTTTTTAAGATGCTGTCTAGGGTTGTCATTGCTTTTCTCCCAAGAAGCAGGCGTCTTCTGATTTCGTGACTGCTGTCACCATCTGCAGTGATCATGGAACCCAAGAAAGTGAAATCTCTCACTGCCTCCATTTCTTCCCCTTCTATTTGCCAGGAGGTGATGGGACCAGTGGCCATGATCTTAGTTTTTTTGATGTTGAGCTTCAGACCATATTTTGCGCTCTCTTCTTTCACCCTCATTAAAAGGTTCTTCAATTCTTCCTCACTTTCTGCCATCAAGGTAGTATCATCAGCATATCTGAGGTTGTTGATATTTTTTCCGGCAATCTTAATTCCGGTTGGGGATTCATCCAGTCCAGCCTTTCGCATGATGTATTCTGCATATAAGTTAAATAAGCAGGGAGACAATATACAGCCTTGTCGTACTCCTTTCCCAATTTTGAACCAATCAGTTGTTCCATATCCAGTTCTAACTGTAGCTTCTTGTCCCACATAGAGATTTCTCAGGAGGCAAATGAGGTGATCCGGCACTCCCATTTCTTTAAGAACTTGCCATAGTTTGCTGTGGTCGACACAGTCAAATGCTTTTGCATAATCAATGAAGCAGAAGTAGATGTTTTTCTGGAACTCTCTGGCTTTCTCCATAATCCAGCGCATGTTTGCAATTTGGTCTCTGGTTCCTCTGCCCCTTCGAAATCCAGCTTGCACTTCTGGGAGTTCTCGGTCCACATACTGCTTAAGCCTGCCTTGTAGAATTTTAAGCATAACCTTGCTAGCGTGTGAAATGAGTGCAATTGTGCGGTAGTTGGAGCATTCTTTGGCACTGCCCTTCTTTGGGATTGGGATGTAGACTGATCTTCTCCAATCCTCTGGCCACTGCTGAGTTTTCCAAACTTGCTGGCATATTGAGTGCAGCACCTTAACAGCATCCTCTTTTAAAATTTTAAATAGTTCAGCTGGAATATCATCACTTCCACTGGCCTTGTTGTTGGCAAGGCTTTCTAAGGCCCATTTGACTTCACTCTCCAGGATGTCTGGCTCAAGGTCAGCAACCACATTTCCTGGGGTGTATGAGACCTCCATATCTTTCTGGTATAATTCCTCTGTGTATTCTTGCCACCTCTTCTTGATGTCTTCTGCTTCTGTTAGGTCCTTTCCACTTTTGTCCTTAATTGTGGTAATCTTTGTACGAAATGTTCCTTTCATATCTCCAATTTTCTTGAATAAATCTCTGGTTTTTCCCATTCTGTTATTTTCCTCTATTTCTTTGCATTGCTCGTTTAGAAAGGCCCTCTTGTCTCTCCTTGCTATTCTTTGGAAATCTGCATTCAATTTCCTGTATCTTTCACGATCTCCTTCGCATTTTGCTTGTCTTCTCTCCCCCGCTATTTGTAAGGCCTCATTGGTCAGCCACTTTGCTTTCTTGCATTTCTTTTTCATTGGGATGGTTTTCGTTGCTGTCTCCTGTATAATGTTACGAGCCTCCATCCACAGTTCTTCAGGTACTCTATCCACCAAATCTAAATCCTTGAACCTGTTCTTCACTTCAACTGTGTATTCATAAGGAATTTGATTTAGATTGAATCTTACTGGCCCAGTGGTTTTTCCTACTTTCTTCAGTTTAAGCTGGAATTTTGCTATAAGAAGCTGATGATCTGAGCCACAGTCAGCTCCAGGTCTTGTTTTTGCTGAGTGTATAGAGCTTCTCCATCTTTGGCTGCAGAGAATATAATCAATCTGATTTCGATGTTGCCCATCTGGTGATGTCCATGTGTAGAGTCGTCTCTTGTGTTGTTGGAAAAGAGTGTTTGTGAAGACCAGCTTGTTCTCTTGACAGAACTCTATTAGCCTTTGCCCTGCTTCATTTTGATCTCCAAGGCCAAACTTGCCAGTTGTTCCTTTTATCTCTTGACTTCCTACTTTAGCATTCCAATCCCCTATAATGAGAAGAACATCCTTCTTTGGTGTCATTTCTATAAGGTGTTGTAAGTCTTCATAGAATTGATCAATTTCGGTTTCTTCAGCACTGGTAGTTGGTGCATAAACTTGGATTACTGTGATGTTAAAAGGACTGCCTTGGATTCGTATCGAGATCATTCTATCATTTTTGAAGTTGCATCCCAGTACAGCTTTCGCCACTCTTTTGTTGACTATGAGGGCCACTCCATTTCTTTTACGGGATTCCTGCCCACAGTAGTAGATATGATAGTCATCCGAACTGAATTCGTCCATTCCTGTCCATTTTAGTTCACTGATGCCTAGGATGTCAATGTTTATTCTTGCCATCTCATTTTTTACCACATCCAGCTTACCAAGGTTCATGGTTCTTACATTCCAGGTTCCTATGCAATACTTTTCTTTACAGCATTGGACTTTCCTTTCGCTTGGGCTAGCCTTTCCCAAATGGGCTAGCCTTTCCCAAAATGGCACCTCTGAGAGAAAGGGCCTTTTCTGTAGCAGCCCCCCCCCCATTATGGAATGCACTCCCAAGGAAGGCCCATCTGACCCAAACCTTGTCATCATTCTGGTGCCAGGAAAATACATTTTGGTTTTCCTGGACATTTGGGCACTACCAGTGATATGATATGATATTGTTAAATGTGTTCTGCATACACTTCTGTGATTTTATCACGACATTATCTCTTCTTGGTAGTAAATGACTTTGGGACTTTTAAAAGTGAGAAGTGAAATATAAATTTTATAATCCTAAAGCAGACTTCGCATTGCAGGGAGAACGGTCAGATCTTTTCGTGGCACCTCCAACCTCAGTGCTTTTCAAGTGGAGTCAGTTTGCAGCTGCAAGTCATGAGCTGTTCAGTAATCAAACCATGTATCACACGTGAAACTGACCATTATAGTCAAGCAATGAAGACATCTGCTAGATCAGCAACACTAAGAGGAGAGTGAAGTAACCAGTGTGCCAGGTGTCAGGCTCTAAAGAACTTTGCTGCACAATAGACAATTTATCTGAATTCGCAACATTAAATGGGAAGTAAACCCAAGGTTAAGTGTTTGTGCTGACATTGCCATTAAACCTCATTTTGCCTTCAAACAAGAAATCTCTGCTTTTTCCATGTGCTTTCATAGGGTTGAACAAACTTTGCAGATTTTTTATTTTATTTTTTAAAAAACCATTCTGCTCTTGTGCTGCTTCTCTTCATGCAATTAGCAGAGCCTCAAACTGGAAACTAAACTTTGGCTCGGTTAGAGGGAAGGTTAAATACAGAAAATTGATAAACAAAAATAGCGTAAAAGTTTCCTTTCCCAATGATGATCAGCAGGCAACAACTGGAGTTGTTATGATAGATTTTGACGAGAGGGGGAAAAACGTGAATTATTTTAAGAACTCATTCGGAGAAAGAAATGTTGTATAACAGCCTCTGTAATAGGGCAGGAGCGCTGCTGCCTGAAGACAGATGTGTGCTGATCCCACACATCATAAACAACATTATAATGGTGTGTGGTTTGTAGGGAAGGAACGAGTTAGGTGGGTAGGGATAAACTGGCAAGACTGCGGATTTAGGTTTACTTCTCAGTTCCTACCTCACTTGCAACTTTGCAATGAAAGATTCAGAAATTGGAGCCAATTACCATAATATGTGGTGGTTTGGTGGGAGCATGTTCAACATCAGACAGTTAAAAGGTTTTATTGCTATTAGGAGGTTGTTAATGCTCTTGATAATGTCTCCGGTTGCTTTGTAATGTCTCTTGTTGAAGTATAGAATTCTTTTTATCTTATTACATTATGCAGAAACTTAAATTCAAAAGATATTTGCAGGAACATTTAAAAGAGTGCATCAATCAGTTTCAAAGAAGGGAAAATGTTCCTTAGAATAGCTTATAAAAGGATAACTGTCAGTTTCCTTTTGGATGAACAAAGGAACCAACGTTAAAAAAAAAAAAAAAGGGAGCGAGCACTTTATTGTAAAAGCACAGTGTGTGCAATTCAATCAATATTCCATATAAATATAAAGGAGAAGAAAGTTCATAATTATCCAATGACTTAAATGTAATTTATGTAATTCTTGCAGAAACAGCAAGGCAGAAAGGAAGAAATCTTCTTACCAACAGTATTCTTTGCCCTTCATGGAATTGGCAGTAAGCGATAACTTATATCTTTCTAATAATGACTTGAATAAATAACACACAGTTATGATTTGGAATGATATCAGTGACGAACGTAACACTTTTCGTCAAACTATGACAGAAAACACCCCCCATCTTCACCACCGTCTCCTTATTCCACCATTAAAACTTACTCTCCCTTTCATTTTCCCAACTGTTACCTCTTGACAGTGCAAGTGTGTATTTAATTCCTGGAATATGAGGGCCTAAATCCATGACAGAATTAGGGCCAAACCACAATGTGTTGTTGCACTTAATGGGCAGTTGCTGTTTTTTTTTTTTAAATGCAAATAGCATCTGGGGTGGGGTGGCTGAAAATGATTAAAATTGCAGTGGGCTCAGAGTGGAATTTTAACCCTGCTACACTCCTCAAGGAAGGAGGGAAAAGCCTCTTTTGAAGCTCATATATGCTTTGGGATAGGGTGGGTGAAGAACCCACATTTGGCTTCCTTTTTTGCACTAGGGCATCAGATCACTATAATCTGCTTCAGTTGCACAAACCTAAAATTATGGGGTGTGCTTAGATCCCTTCTGCAAAATACTGAAAGTCTGGAGCGCTTGCACTGCTTTTTAAAGCCCATCAGCTTCAAAAGAGAGTTGCCATATCTGAGCACAGCAAGGGTAAAGAAACCAAGCCCAGAGCCCTTTTGGGGTATGGACCAACTTTCCAAGATCTTTAGAAATGGAGCCTTATTTGCCCCAATGGGGTTCCTACGGTTGCGCCCGGTGAGAAAACATGGAAGTAGAAAAGACACCTGAGGCTGCTGGCTTCAGAGAGAGAAAGATTTATTTCTGCATGCAGAGGCACTTGCGGTGTTCAGACACCCAATCAAGTACAAAAAAGTCAATTTTCAGACAGTTCTTATAGACAGTTCCCTGGCTCATCTTCCCACCCCAGGAATCTTGTCCTTGTCCATCCTTGCCCATATAAGGAACATTTCCTGTTGTACATATAAGGCAAAAGGACATTTAGCCCTGAGTTGGTTCATGCGCACTCCAGCAAGGCCATCCTATCTGTCTCTGACCTAAACAATTCCTCTCTGTGCAAGGTCGACCTTCTACTGTTATCTCCAGACTCTTAGTCATAGCTTGCCAGAAAGAAGTGCAATGTAGATCAAAGTTCACAGCAAAAGCCTCCATAAGAAAGAGTTCTTTTATACTTCTGGACTAACAGTACATTCAGGTAAATATATACAGGTTAGCTAATTAACCCCTTCAAGCTCCCAATCTAGGTGCTTGAATTAAGGTTGCCTGCTTGACTCCAGTCTATGATGGATTGGGAAACTACCAAAAATCTAGCCTTTGAGAGTACATTGTCTATATCCCTCTTCATGAAAGCACTTCCATGTCCACATAATGCAGGGACAATATTTCCTTCCAGTGGCTCATGGAGTGCCACTCTAGAAGCCCTGACCTGGAAGTGTGGCGTATCAGGGTGAGAGGCTTCTCCCTGAATACCTGCATGTACAAGCAGAATTTGCTGTATTTACTTGACCCTGCAGCAACTCAAATGTATTGCACAAATAAGGGGGAACTGATGCTCTGAACTGACCCTCAAAACATTATATGATGGGGAAGTTACCGCTGGTGTCAAATTTCTTTTGAGTTGCATAGGCAGCCAACATAAGCACAATGAAGTGAAGATTGCACACTAGTGTTTGATGGAATGTGCCCAGAGTATTTTTTTTTTGTTTTTTTTTTGTTTAAATGCATTCTGCTACAAAATGTTTTGCTACTTTTCTTTAAACCACCCCATACACATTTTGGGCACATTTCCACCAAGTTATGCACTTTAGAATCCCATGAGTTTCCACAGGAAAGAACAAAGCATGTGGTTTAATTTGCTATAAAAACCAATGGGACTTTAAAAAAAAGTCTTTAACTTTGGCAGGATTGTATTTGGAGGCTGTATGCGTGTTTTTTTTTTAAAGCCCTGCAAAAGCAAATTCTACATTTTGACATTTTCCTCACCAACTTAATTTTGGTGCAGATTTTTACTGCATATCTGCGATTTCCATCTCTTTTTACACTGTAATAATTTCTTTTCCTAAGCCTAGATTTCCATTAAATCTAATGGGATATTTGCTGAAATGAGCATTCAAATACCCACATGTGGATTTTAGACTCTCTCTCTCTCCCACACCCACCCACCCACACCCACAAAAACAATTTCTACACTCCCCCCCCTCCCCGATTAAGCGCAGGTAGAACATGTAGTTGAAATACCAAGGGATTTCCTTTGAATTTTTTTACTTTTTTGCAAACAATGTCACAAAATGCACCAAGGGCCTGATCCAGCCATATATAAACATTTTAAATGAGAGAGTTAAGCACACACTTAATCTCCCTGTGGGATTTTAATAGGCTTAACTTGGCTGAGTCCTGCCCTCAATCAATGTGTGTGTGTGTGTGTGTTTGTGTGTGCGCGTGCATTTAAAAATATTTTTTTCCTAACAGGTTCTGCACATTTTAAAAACAAAAATCACTAGATAATGTTTCTGCTGCAAATAGCACTTCATGTGACATGTCTCTGATGGTTAGCTTTCTTGCAACGAATGCATTTGTTCGTGTTAAAAGCATAGTTCTCTCATGTTTGTTTTTCTACTTTTCTCAGTAGGATGATCAACAATCCTATGAAATATAATAGAATGCAGGTGGCCCAATCTTATACATGTCTACTCGGAAGTAATTCACACTGAATTCCCTGGCACTTACTCCAGGTGTGTGTAGAATTGCAGCTGCGGTAATATTACTTAAATACAGTGAATGCTTGGGTTGTGAACGTGATCCGTGCGGGAGGCATGTTCGCAACCTGCAGCATTCGCAACCCGCAGTGCTGCGTCTGCGCATGTGCAGGTTGCGACTCAGCGCTTCTGCGCATGCGCAAAGCGTGATCTAGTGCTTCTGTGCATGCGCGAGCACCGAAACCCAGAAGTAACCCGTTCCGGTACTTCCAGGTTCAGTGCGGTGCGCAACCTGAAAACACACAACCCGAAGCATCTGTAACCCGAGGTATGACTGTATCTTCATTTCACTTTCACTCCACAGCCTGCATGTAGATTTCTGATCTCTGCTGTCTTTAAACAGGTACAATTGCCCCACACCCCTCAGAGGAATCTTGAAGTGATTTCCTTAAAAAAAAAAAAGCTTCATAAGTTATTGATACTCCTCCCCCCCCTCCAGAAAGCAATAATTCACAGGCCGTAAGTTCATGAATTGTACACATCTGTACAGATTCAGAAAATAAAGGTAGTTACCATAGCAACGGCCACATAGTATGGAACATGCTTGTGAAATTCAGAGCTTCATATTAAGGGCACCCGTCTGTTTCATGCCCCCTCCTGCTCACATTACATGAATTTGTGCCTTGCTACAGTGTTTTTCTGTGCAGTGTTTTTAGCATTTGTGTGTATCTTTAATTATAGCTTTTCCTCTGCCTCCTTTGTTCTAAATTACACTCTTATCGCTTGGATTTTGTATTGTGTAATTTTAAAATCAAAAGCATATAATCACAGAGCTTTAATGATGATGAAAGAATGCAGACAGCCCTGGAAAGACCTTGCACTCTTGCAACTGGAATCTGACTGAGCTCCCCCTGTGAAAAGCATCCGTTCCTCTCTGCTCCTCTCACCTGATTGAAAGCTTTCATTCCCAGCTATGTCCTGGCTCCCTGTCCTGCCCTGTACTTCTCGTTGAAAAGGGGCAGGCGAAGCGGCGGGGATAAACAGCTTGGCCGTTCTCAGCAAATGCACATCTCTTGGGGGAACAGATGCCATTGCATAAAGGATTGAGGACTGATCATTGTTCCTTTCTTGTTAATATTTGTGGCATTTGCGGTATGACGATCATAATAGAATCATAGGATCTTAGAGTTGGAAGGGAACCCAAGGCTCATCTAGTCCAACCCCCTGCAATGCAGGAGTCTCGGCTAAAGCACCCATGACAGATGGCCTCTGTTTAAAAACATCCAAGGAAGGAGAGTCTACAACCTCTCATGGGAGTCTGTTCCACTGCTGAACAGCTCTTACTGTCAGAAAGTTTTTCCGAATGTTTAGTCGGAATCTCCTTTCTTGCAACTTGGAGCCATTGGTTCGAGTCCTACCCTCCAGAGCAGGAGAAAACAAGCATGCTCCCTCCTCCTTGTGACTGCCCTTAAGATATCTGAAGATGGCTGTCATATCTCCTCTCAGTCTCCTCTTTTCCAGGCTAAACATATCCAGCTCCTTCAAGTACTCCTCATAAAGCTTTGTTTCCAAACCCTTGATCATCTTGGTTGCCCTCCTTTGCACACGTTCCAGCTTGTCAACATCCTTCTTAAATTGTGGTGCCCAGAATTGGACACAGTATTCCAAGTGTGGCCTGACTTAGGTAGAATAGAGTGGTACTATTACTTCCCTTGATCTGGATACTATACTTCTGTTGTTGCAGCCTAGAAAAGCATTAGCTTTTGTTGTTGTTGCTGCATCACAGTGTTGACTCATGTGAAGCTGGAGAGCCAGTTTGGTGTAGTGGTTAAGAGCGGCAGACTCGTAATCTGGGGAACCGGGTTCGTGTCTGCACTCCTCCACATGCAGCTGCTGGGTGACCTTGGGCTAGTCACACTTCTCTGAAGTCTCTCAGCCCCACTCACCTCACAGAGTGTTTGTTGTGGGGGAGGAAGGGAAAGGAGAATGTTAGCCGCTTTGAGACTCCTTCGGGTAGTGAAAAGCGGGATATCAAATCCAAACTCTTCTTCTTCTTCTTCTTCTTCTTGTGGTCCACCAAGACCCCTTGATCCTTTTCACTTGCACTGCTAGTAAGCCAGATGTCCCTCATCCTAGATTTGTGCACCTGGTTCTTCCAGCCTAAGTGTAGAACCTTACATTTGTCCCTACTGAAATACATTTTGTTAGTTTGCACCAGTTCTCCAATCTGTTAAGGTTATTTTGAATTCTGATTCTGTCTTCTGCAACATTAGCTACCCCTCCCAGTTTGGTGTCATCTGCAAATTGGATAAGCATCCCCTCAATTCCTTCATCCAAGTCATTTATAAAGACGTTGAATAACAACGGGCCCAGGACAGAAACCTGTGGCACTTCATTTTTTTCCAGGATGACGAGGAACCATTAATGAGTGCTCTTTGGGTTTGGTCAGTCAACCAGCCACAATCCACCTATCAGTTACCTCATTCAACCCACATTTTACCAGTTTCTTTGTGAGAGTACAATAGGGTACTTTGTCAAAAGCCTTACTGAAATCAAGATATACTATGTCCACAGCATTTCCCTGATCCACCAAGTTTGTAATTCCATCAAAAAAATAAATTAGATTGGTCTGGCATGACTTATTTTTGAGAAACCCATGCTGGGTCTTAGTACTCACACATCCTTTTCTAAATGCTCACAGACCGACTGTTGAATTATCTGTTCTAGGACCTTCCCTGGTATCAATGTCAAGCTCACCAGTCAGTAGTTATCTGGGTCTTCCTTTCCCCCCTTTTTGGAGAGGGGGACAATATTTGCCCGCCTCTAGTCTGTAGGGACCTCACCTGTTCTCCAAGAATTCTCAAAGATAACAGACAAAGGCTCTGAAATTACATCCATGAGCTCCTTTAGTACCCTTGGATGTTGCTCACCAGGCTCTGGAGATTTGAATTCATTTAAAGTAACTTGGTGTTCCCTTACTACCTCTTTTCCTATCTTGGGCTGCAGATCCCTCCTTACATCAATTAATCTCTTATCACCAGGTTGGGCATCACTTTCTTTTTGGGTGAGGACAGAGGCAAAGTAGGTGTTGAATAATTCCACCTTTTCTCTGTCCCCTGAGAGCATTTCTCCATGTTCCCCACACAGAGGACCTACCACTTCCTTGTTCTACCTCTTCGAACATAGCCGAAGAAACCCTTTTTATTATTTTTAACCTCTTTTGCAAGCCTGAGCTCCTTCTGAGCTTTAGCCAGCCTGACTTTCCCCCTGCAACTGTTGGCTACTTATGTACCGGTATACAGTGGTACCTCAGTTTACAAACTTAATCCGTTCCGGAAGTCCGTTCTTAAACCAAAACCGTTCTTAAACTGAGGCGCGCTTTCCCTAATGAGGCCTCCCACCGCCAGTGCCCTTCCATCATTTGGATTCTGTTCTTAGACCGAGGTAAAGTTCTCAAACCAAGACACTATTTCCGCTTTTGCAGAGTTTGTAAACCAAATTGTTCTTAAACCGGACTGTTCTTAAACCGAGGTACCACTGTACTCCTCCTTTGTGATTTCCCCTTCTTTCCACATCTTACACATGTCCTTCTTAACTCTCAGCTCATGCTCAGGCGATGTGAAAGCTCTTAGGGCAAGTGCTCAGGTTGGGGGATTCAGGAACATGAATCAGTCATTGGGAGGTCATGTGTGTGCAGCACTGTCTTTAGCATATGTGCCGCCGGGGTGCAAAGATCCACCCAGCGCCCCCCAATTTAGTTTAGCCCCCATATTAACTTTTATTATGCTTATGTCAGACACCACGCTTATGCCTTATCTCTTGTTTATGAAAGAAGGGAGGAAAAAGAAACAAACTTTTTTATTTGCTCATTTATTTACAATACACTTATACTTAAGTATACAACACTACCACACTTAAACTTATAAATATTGTTTAGGCACCTACTTAGGAGAAACATCAGTCGTGTCAAAGGTGCCACTGACCCCGCTGCCGTGTAGCAGCTCAATACAATATGTAACATAATATTTTGATGTAAGAGTTAATTTCGCATGCACGGAGCCATTGAGTCTGACAAGCGCTGCCATTGTGAATGACAAGCGCACAAAGTCGAAAGTCCTTCAGTGAAACAGTAGGTATACACTTCAGTAATACCTAGGTATATATTTTGTTTTTCTAGCTTGATCAAAATTATTTATTATTATTTCATAACAGGTTAAGAGCTTAGATGGCTTTAGCGGCGGGCACCTGGTGCCCCCCAGAATTCAGCACCCAGGTGCCACGCACCCCTTGCACCCCCGGGTAAAGATGGCCCTGTGTGTGTGTGCTGCCCCCTCATTCATTATTGTTCATTGATTCTAGTTAATTTCCTCCCAGATCAGGTTATGCCACTAGCCTTGAGGGAAAAGAGGGAAAGGAGCACAAGTCTCTCATATATTTAACCATTTTATAAAAGAGGGAATTTCCAGAAGGTTCTGTTTGCCATGGAATCCATGCTGGCTGAGTCTCTGCCATTGTTTGCTAGTAAAGTTAATATTCTCCGTCTAAAGAGCTCTGCTGCCTAAAGTTGAGGTGTTAACTCTAAAGATTAGTCCTAAAAGGCACTTGGAGCCTGTCAGAGATTAAAAAGGTCAAACAAGGAGTTCTAGAAAATAATGAAGTGTTTACATGGAGTCTCCTAGTTTTACATGCAGCAGAGTGACACAGAAAGCAGGAAATGCTTGTAATTGGCCTAGAGAAAAGACTCTCCTGTTCCCTCTGACCTGTAACATCATCTTTTTTCATAGCTCTTCTCACCTCTAAATTAATATCTGCCACAATAGACTGATCCTCTCATATGGCTTTCTCTTGTTTTGTATTTTGTTAAACCAATCTCTCTGCCCCATGATGAACTTAAAAGCCAAGATGTTGTGTGACAATACCATACCCTCCAACATTTCTCTGATGAAAATAGGGACATCCCATTCCATAATAATAATAATAATAATAATAATAATAATAATAATAGTAATTTTATTTTTTTATATCCCACCCACCTGACTGGGTTCCCCAGCCACTGTGGTGGCTTCCAACATATATAAAATCGTAATAAAACATTGAAAAAACTTCTCTACACGGGGCTGCCTTCAGATGTCATCGAAAAGTTGTGTAGTTACTTATCTCCTTGGCTCGGGAGTTTTATAACTCCATACCCTCCAACATTCCTCCAATGAAAATAGGGACATCCTAAGGAAAAGCGGGACATTCCGGAATCAAATCAGAAACCGGAATGGCTTCTGTAAATCCGGGACTGTCCCTGAAAATAGGGGCACTTGGAGGGTCTGCAATACAGGCTTCAATGCTGAGAGGGGCCTCAGAGAGCTGTAGGGAAAATCTTTGAGTTCAAAGGCATAATTTCTAGAAAAGGAGAGCGGATGGTAATCCCCAAGTCTATCTGGAAATTTCATCTTCTGTCTCCAGTTGTCAGCAGTGCATATAAATAGCACATTTCCCCCCCAAATTTTGCCCCAAAAGCTCAACAAGTTTGGATTTTATGTCAGTGGGTAGAATGGCACAATATAGCTTAGATATGTCTCTGACCAAGCCTTGTACTCCACTTAGGAATAGGGACGTGTGTGTGTGTGTGTGGGGGGGGATTTTCATTCTACCACAGTTCTGCTTCCAATAAAACCTATATTATTTGTCTCACTATCCATGGAGGATGAAATCAATAACATTAACTTCAATGCATTTCAATAAAAGGGAAGCATCTAAAGCCATGCAGAAAATTCGGTAACAACTATTTTGGTAACGTTTGTGGATTATTATTTTTTAAAGCATGATTTCAACTACTGCTCATATTCACTTATGTAATTTCTATTCCTGGCCCTGAACACACATGCAAATTGTGGCAATTTCTGCTCCCATTTCCATTTATGACAGAATTCTCCAGCACCCTTAGTTAATAATGGGTGCACCAGCCAATTTTTGATCTGTGTTGCTTTCATGGTGTTGTTCCACAAGTCTATCCCCCCCTTCCAAATTAATCTGCATTTTTTAATTTTTTTTTAAAAAAATCAGCATGAAAATTCACATTTCAGCATGCATTTTAAACATATTTTCTCTCAAAACACGCAGCCCTTGAAAAAAGAATAATCAGTATTTCAAATAACCAACTAAACAAAACTGAGAGATCGCCAACTGCTTCCAGCAGATGTGGCAAAAGAGATAGCGACTCAAAAACATGTTGTCTGTGAATAAATTTAAATGAGGAAAATTTCAGAAAGATTGGCAACTTCCCCAAATCCAAAGAAATAATTTTGCTGTCCTTCCATAAAACAATCAGAACAGTGTTCAAGAAAATATAAATAAGTCAGGTCCATTAATTTCAATGCGCCTGAGTAAAGTTTAGTTGAATACTACTCATGTGCATGCTGAGCGTTTGATTGCTCCCAAACTAATAGATCTAGAAAATTGGTTTTCTCCAAGAGTGCCTGGATCTGGTCTGCAACCACCAGCTCAAGAACCTTGCCCAAGAGGCTGCAATTAGCAACTGGCCGGTCATTGCTTAGATTTTCCGAATCCAGGGCGTTTCTTGAGGAGGTTTTTGTAATTTTATTTTAACCATTGCCTCCTTCAAGCAGACAGGGACCCCCTGCTCTGGCAAAGGAGGCATTAATCACCTCTCTGGCCTCAAGCCTTACTAACTGAAACTCATTCAACATAACAGTTTCTTTTTCAGAGACCACTGGAATCAAGAGAACGAGTGGCCTTTGGGGCTTCGAATCAGACTCTTCCTTATATACTGGTTTTGACAGTGCTATAAGAAAATCAGAGAGGGAAAAAAACGAGACTACGAATAAAAGCACGTGTAGAAGAGAACATGGAATTGGCAGGAGATGAATAGTAAGGAAGCCCATCGCTGTGTTGGATGGTCTCAGTAGCATAGAAACTGGGCGATCATTTATTTTCTTTTCAAAACTCCTGAGGAATATATAGGACCTGAAATTGCAGGGAGATTATTGCCCATACAAATGAGATTCTCATCTGAGGTATCGCAGGAGTGGGTGGGCGGCAGGGAGAAAAACCACCCTTAACAATCGTACTTCTCAACCTTTTTTGGGGGGGGGGTGCGCTTTGATAGCATTAGCAAAAATTTTAAGAGCTCCTCATTTCAGCTTCTATTCACATCCAGCACATACTGGATTTTAAAAATGTAATTTGAACAAAAAAAAGAGAGAGAGGTGTTGCTAAGCAACAGCTTCATTCAAGTTGGTATCTCAGTCAGAATTGGGGGGCCATCTTGAGGAACTTGTCTATATATATATATATAAGTTGGGGAGGAGGAAAGGATTGCAGTTCATTGAAATGGGGCACTTGCAAAAAGTGGAATAGTTCAGTTGAGCCAGAGGCAGTTCATGTGGTATTTGACCCAGGCTTGATTTAAATACCGGGTTCTATGTGTAAATTCAGCACAGCTCAAGGGTTGTTTTTCTTGAAGTGAAAGTGTTACGCAGAATGGATGGTGTCTTTTTTGTTCTTTACAAAGATGAATTTCTGTAGCAAAGTGTGTACAGTACGTTGAATTTCCTTCAAAGTGCAATAGCTCTGTGGTGAAATTGAAGCATTACTCAGGAACAACTAGCAAGTATGGGGCATTTAAACAAGTGTAGCTCTTATCTGAAGTTTCAGGTAGGGTTGCCATATTTCCCGGACACAGCCAGAATACTGTGGTTGGTAGCAGCGTCCGGGCAGAAATTGGCCCAAATGGCTAAGGAAATCCGGATGAATGGTTTTGCCGATTTTTCATTAAAACAGCTCAAAAACGTCATTTTGTAATGGGATTTTGCACAAAAAAAGCTTTGGGCAAAACTAAACAACTTTGCCAATATGGCAACCCTATTTCAGGGACGATCATCGACTGGGATGGTGGAAATCTCAAAATCTGCGCTTTTGCTAAATTTTCTTCCCTAAAATAGTACTACCTTTTAGGGAGCCCTCCCCAGGGAAAAAAAAACCTGGACAAAGGAAAATTATAACTACCAAATTGTAGGTGGTTTATTTTTTATTTTAGGAAGTATATGAGTATGCTTAGTTATATAGGAGAAAGCGGGGAAGTTATGTGTGTAAAAGAGAGAAAGTAATTCGTTTCATAATAAAAGTTACATTAAATTTTACAAAGTATACAGTGATTTCCTTTTTACTCAGTGACCTATCAAGGATCTTATGCCTTCCCTCAGAAGCTTCTGGGAATGTTGTGGGCATTGTTGAAGTAGCAAACTCTTGCTTAAAATTGGCTAATGTATAAAAATACATTTATAGATGAGATTTTTTTTTGGGGGGGGGGTGTTTCTTAACCACTAAGCAACCTGTTTGGACACACATACGTGCACACTGTTACTGAAGGAGTCCAAAGCATGTCATTCAACGCTGTCATCCCCATAGTTGAAGAATAGCAGCAGGGAGCCTGGGGAACAATACATCAGAAACACAATATGAAATGTTATCTGTGATATGAAATGTCACAGCGAAAACATGAAGGTTAGGCCTTTGTGCCCAAGCTACGTTGTGACTTCGAGTAATTTTCAACTTCATTTAAGCCCCGTTGCTCTTTCCAGCAATGGTCACTGCCTGTGCTTGATCAAAGAGGTGGAGAAAATAATCCAGCGCTTAATTGGTTGGACATACACCTTCCCCCCCCTCTATTTTTTAGGCATTTCCTGCAGAATAGCCTGGTGCTTCTCAAGAACAGAACCCAGAACAGAATAGTACAAGTGTAATAGGCTAGGGGGAATGACCCTTGTACACAACAGTGTTGCCTGGAAAGAAATGTCAAGAGGACCACAAGGCCAGGCTTCCTTTCACATGCCATCTCCACCCTCATCTGATGCACCTAGCAGGAAGGTCCGTCTCCACAGGTTCTTTCGCTCCTCCTTGGCTTCTGCTGCCTGACTGAAATCTGGGGAAAAGGCAATAGTTTCCACCAGGCTGGACAGTCCTTATTTCATTTTTTTCCCGGCTAATACTCATATTGCATCATTCCACACACTTTTCCTTATGCTGCAGCAAGTCAGGGAAGAGCTGAGCCCAAACGACTTGCTCCTTTTGTGATTTCCCCCCTCTCAGTTTCTTCCTTTCCTACTGTGTTCATTTCACATTGCCCTGGTTGATGAATTTATGCAACTACTCCAGGCATCGGTACATATTATCACCATGTTTATATCTGATTACCTCTTCGGCTGTGTAGAATGATTATCGCATTGCCGTGTTAACAGAATTTATAGTCATCCACGAGGAAGCTCTTGATTCTGGGCAGCAGTGATTCCTCCCAATGGTGACTCTAGTTTTTGGCGAGGGGTCACAGCGTTGCCAGGCAAGGAATGTTCATAGTGAGGAATTAACTATTTATTGTTAAAAGTACAGTACACCTATCCATCCGTTCTGCATCTCTAAGCTATTCCTAGGTGTGCACCGGATCAGTGTCAGGGACCAGCTGGATGAAGAGGAGTGGTGAGACCCCCAGGGAAGGCTCTAAAGGTGATATCTTAGAGCCTGGAGCCTGGTGGTGGGACACTGAGGAGCAGTCAGTAGAAGGGATGAGCTGGGAGCTGATAGAAGCAGGAGACTTGGGCGATCAAGGGGGGTCAGGAGAAGGAGGGCATTGGAAACTGAGAGTCACAGCATACGCACAGTCTTAGTCATTCCTGCACGTTGCTGAGCAATGTGCCAGACAGGCCCCAGAGGAGGAGCCCACCCCTTGATGCAGCCTTCCAGAATGAGAGGCTAGCTTAGTTTCAACATCACCTTCGTTGAGTTAGGACGAACCAGGGACACTGCTGTATTGTTGTTTTTCTGCTAATAAAAAAAACTAATTGCATTCTGTGCCTTCCATGTGTGTGCCTGCCCTGTGGATGACCTGGTTCGTTGGCAGCTCCTTGACAATGAGTCAGTTGCAGCATCAGTGAGGCCCCGCCTCCAACTTCATCTTATGTATCTCCCCCACCCGAGCTGCGTGGAAGCAGGTGAAGACTCCACCTATGTGTAGCCTGTTTCTGCTCCTCTCTCTTCAATCCTCTCTTGAACCTGAGAGACAGTGGAACGTGAGAGATGGGGACAGGTGGTGGTGGTGTGGAAGCCATTGACTCTACACTAGCCTGGCCTACCTCTTCCTCCTCCCGCACATGTTTTTCACTCTCCAATCTTGCAGCTTCTCCTGCTTGTGACTCTCATCTCCTGGCTGTTGCAGGCTCCCCCAGATCACCGATCCTTTCTTCCAAGACCCCCCTTCTCATCTTCCCCCTCCCATGTCCTGTGCTGTCCCTGAACCTGCTCTGGAGGGTTAGGGGAATCTTAGAACAGATTTAGGGGCTTCATAGAAGGGGGGGAGAGAAGGGGAGAGCATTCCATTGTGCACAGAGAGACCCTTGCGTCCAAGGAATGGTCTCTTCAGTGCTAGGTGGAATTCAACCCTTAGTAAATTTTAGAAAGGCTTCGCGGTTAATGTAATTTCATAATCTTTGAGGAATGCTGGTTTAGAGTGTGCTCTTTCTTTTTAATGTTAGTAGCGCTAAGCCAAGCTATAGCACAGTAAAGGAAGCCTGCCCTCTTTCTGGCAGCCTCTGGCCATTGAAAGCACAACTTTAATGAAGCTCAGATAGTTTGATACAAGGGATCCAATTTTATTGCCCTCTCGCTCAAGAACTCTCACCGAACTCAGCCTCTTTCAAACAATAACACATTACAGCACATTATAGGCTGCACAATGCATTACATAAATACAAACAAAATTGCAACTCACGCCATAAAACTGTCACCGAGGCCCCCCCTCTTTCCTTCTCCCCCCCCCTTTGGCTAACTAACAGGTATTCATTAGGTTGGGAAGATTTATAAAAATGGGTAATCACATTCAACAGAGAGGCAGCCTTGAAAGAAAAGTTAATCTTTGCAATACAGTGGTTAAAAAAGAAAGGAAGGAAAAAGTGACCAGACCTCGCAGATGCTTAGAAAGAAACTAATTAAAATTCTGCAGCGTCTCTGCTTTGTAATGGGGGTGGTGCGGGGATAGGGGGAAGAGAGTAACATCCTTGTGTGGTTTGGCTTGCCAATTCATTTGCTGAAACAATTATACAATGCAAATATTTATGAAGCACTGTATAGGTTGTAATCTTATTTTCAAAACAAACATTGCCTTGCGCTGTAGCTCCTTAATGCTCTATGAGGGTGGTTTTCTTTTTTTGGGGGGGGTGTCTGGTGTGTGTGTGTGTGTGTGTGTGTGTGTGTGTGTGTGTGTTTTATCTAATTTCAAGCGATGAGCTTCCAGGGATGAATGCTGAGGCTCAGAAAATTACATCAGCTGCTAAATTTCTGGATACATTCATGCAGGCTGATGGCTCCCATCCAGCAATGTACTGCATTGGACTTTGCTTTTAAAGCAGCAACTATGGCTGCCTAGGGGCGGACTTTGGCCTTTCAGATTTCAGTGGCACCCTGTGCGAGGCCAAAATTTGGCACCTCCTGCCTTCCGTTCTGCTCAATTCGCTACGTCATAGTTGCACCACCCCTTTGGCTCAGTGCCCAGTGTGGATGGAAATGGTCACGCTGCCTTAGATCCGCCTCTGCCTTCGATGCCCACTGAAGTCCAATGACAAAACCCACCTTAATGGAGCTGGGTGGTCACCTCTATCTCATTTCCATTGTGCCTCTTTGTTGTAGCTCCAGCAAAACCTGGCTGCGTTAGGCTTGCGGTGGATTTCTCAGTGGTTTGTGTCTGAATGCTGAGATGCTACTTCTCAAGCCTGCTCGCTATCCCCAAACACAGTGCTGAAAGAGTGGCTGTTTTTATATGGTCGGGAGCATGTTTGTTTGTTAGTTCTCTGGAATGAGTCTTGGCACAGAGAGCACCTCCAAGATCTGCAGCAATTCAAGACTGCTGTCTTGCTGGGATTGTGTGTTCTTACAATAAACATTTCAGATACTTGAAGACGGTGTGATAGAGACATTATGATCTCCTTTATAGGGATGTGGGTGGCACTGTGGTCTAAACCACTGAGCCTCTTGGGCTTGCTGATCAGAAGGTCGGCGGTTCGAATCCCCACAACGGAGTGAGTTCCCGTTGCTCTGTCCCAGTTCCTGCCAACCTAGCAGTTCAAAAGCATGCCAGTGCAAGTAGATAACTAGGTACTGTGGCAGCAGGAAGGTAAACGGTGTTTCCATGCACTCTGGTTTCTGTCACAGTGTTCCATTGCACCAGAAGTGGTTTAGTCATGCTGGCCACATGACCCCGAAAGCTGTCTATGGACAAACACCAGCTCCCTTGGTCTGAAAGCAAGATGAGTGCCGCAACCCCATAGTCGCCTATGACTGGACTTAACCGTCCAGGGGTCCTTTACCTTTTTACCTTTATGATCTCATTTAAAGCAAGCTTTGCAGGGATTTGGCTTTTGTTTAGGAATGAGTTGGGTTTGCCTGCCAAGAGAGACCTTTACTGGAGAGGGAAAGATCCTGTGAGTTCTGGAGAGTTCTGGAATGCCATTTTGGAGAGTTCCAGCTGAAAGAAAGCCCTGGGTGGATCAACTATGAAACTAATGAAGCTTAAGCTTGAGGGCCCCTAATCCCAGAGGGGCTCCAGAAGCGACTTTAGTCCAATTTTCTTAAAAACTTTGGGTCTAGTAGATCCGATCTGAGTCACATGATTCAAATTGATTAATTTTGTTGTTGTATATATTTCAACAATCCCAAAGTTTGAGAGTCAGCAGCACAGATGCTGCAAAAGTGGAGTGCCGCAGTAAGTTATCAGTTCAAAGAATATTTGCGCCTTAGGAAATCCAAAAACACAGGATAAAATGCACCACCTAAAATTCAACGTGCAGAAGTTCTTCGGCTTATTGGCCAGCAACTTTAATTAGGTCACATTAGATAATATCAAATGAGAAGGTAAGCTGTTGTGGACAGCAGACTGAGATGCTTTTTGGGAGCCAAGGATCTCCTGAAGGGAAGAGTTTTGAGAGCCAAGGATAGCTGTCGAAAAGTGTTTCCAACAGACCCAGCTTTTCTTAAAGGCAGCATCTTGTTCACATTAATCTGAATATATTTAATTTGCCTTTCCCTCTTTTCCCCAGGGTGCTATTGATAATATCTTAGTGTGCAAGGATCTCTTTTGTATGCCTTCCCTTTGTGTTTGCAGGGAGCATTTCTTCCCCTCAGCTGTATTGTGGAATGGACAAAAACTATTATAGTGCTGACTGATTCTTTCCCCCTTTTTACTTCATTTTCACTGAGTCAGGCAGTTTTCTTGGTTTCTTCCATCCCTATTCATAGGATTGCTCCTGTGATACTTTTTTGTCTGTTGTGATATCTTGAAAAAGCCAATTTATGATGCAATGCTTAATATATAACTGATACACATAGAATAAGGAAAAAAACAACAACCCAACCTATCAGCAATATGCTGTAACTACTAATTAATAGGTTATCAGATAATGTGTTGAGTTGCAAACGTGGCATTCTTGGTTGCAACTCAGGATTATCTCCATTATCCATAGAGATATTACACTTTAATGACCGTAAATCTATTTGCATACCATGTGTATGTAACATGCACATTGTGTCCGAAACCTCGAAAATGGATTCAGACAGCATTACCTTACTTGTTGCATTATTGCCCTATCGTCTTTTAAAAAATCCTCAGAAACAATGAAACAAAAAAACATGGCTTTGCTAAATCAAAGGCTCTTTCACAGTATTCAGCTAAGTCCTGCTAACAGCAGACCCCCTTTGTTCCTGATGTAGATCTTCACCTACCCCTTCTTTCCTGCTGGGAGGGCATTTTGGGGTTTGCCTCAGGTGCCAAAATGTCTTGGACTGGCCTTAAAGACCTACATTGGCTCCCAGTATGTTTCTGAGCACAATTCAAAGTGTTGGTGCTGACCTTTAAAGCCCTAAACGGCCTCGGTCCAGTATACCTGAAGGAGCGCCTCCACACCCATCGTTCAGCCCAGACACTGAGGTCCAGGACCAAGGGGTTTCTGGCAGTTCCCTCACTGCAAGAAGTGAGGTTACAGGGAACCAGGCAGTGGCGCCCGCCCTGTGGAATGCCCTCCCATCAGATGTCAAGGAAAGAAACAACTATTTGACTTTTAGAAAACATCTGAAGGCAGCCCTGTTTAGGGAAGTTTTTAATGGTTGGTGTTTTATCATGTTTTTAATATTCTGTTAGTAGCTGCCCAGAGTGGCTGGGGTAACCCAGCCAGATGGGCGGAGTATAAATAAAATATAATAATCATAATAATTCAATGAAATATGTTGCAGCTGCCTACCCTTACCCCTGCATCGCATGGGGTCAGCTGTCCGTAGAGCAGATTAAAATAAAAAAATATGGGCTAGCACAAGGCTTTTACTTGGCCCGAGCAGGCCTTCAAATCCCAACTGCTGTCGCATGCACAATGTTTAAGCCTTAAGACTGCTTTGCCTTCTGTTAAGACCATACTGTACTCCAGTGGCACAATGGGCCAGTGCATGTGGCTGTTAACCACAAGGCTGGTGGTTCGAGCCCAGCCAGAGATGAATATGGGCAAGATTCCTGCATTGCAGGAGTTTGGATTAGATAGATGACCCTCAGAGGTCCCTTCCAATTCTACCATTCTATGATTCATTTATATTCAGGTATCTAATATACGTCAGAATAACTGATAGTATACTAACAGAGAATAGCATGCCCTATGCACAGCACACTGGAATCTGAAAGAAGCCGAAATAAGGTACCTTCTCTTGTGCGTTATCATTACACTGCACTCGTATTAGGTGATTATCATGCAGCATTTCCATCCCCGCTGCTAAATGCCTGCTTTTATCCAGCATATTTGTTCTGCGCAAACTATATTACTTTAATCTATTTTTTCTTTCTTTTAGTGAAGTAATCAAAGAGCACAGATGGAAAACAAAGTGGTGGTAATCGGCTATCACTTCCCGTAGGTACAGAACAAATAGGGTCAAGTAGGATGATTAATAGTTTCTGAAACATAACATTATTAGCAGAGCTTGTAAAGATCCCACATTCAATGTTTTGTTTTCAAAATAAGCACCCTATTATACCACAGAACAACTTCGTCACAGTATTCGGTGAGGACAAGCTGGATAATGAGGGATGCCATCCATTTTTATTTTTTTTGCAGGGCTAAAAAGAAAACAAAAGACAAAGCTTTGCACTGAGGTGAAAAATGTGTGCTTGTGTACGGTGAAACTATATGCCCTGGAAGCGACATGGGGTATTTGGTGTTGCTCCTTTGGGTTCCAAAATGGTCAGAGAGATTTAAGGGCAGTTAAACACACACACACACACATACACACACACTCTGCAGATATTAATATTGTGTAGCTTGAAGCGACTGGATGATTCCTTTTGGAATAAAGCATTGTCTAGACCTATTAGATATTATTTACTTGCAGAACGTTCTTCAAAACAGAACAAAAACACCAAAGATACATCCTAACGGTTGTACAATATCTTGTGTATGTCCAGCACAGGCTCAGCATCTTATAAGAAATAAAATAACTTATAATCAGCAGCTGACAAATAATTATAATAAAATGGAGTGTTCAGAAGGGTACACATGATTACGATGAAAGAGACACGCAGGTTTTGTACTTAGCTGTTCTCTGTTCAGAAACATTTCCTTGGTTTTCAAAAGGCTTTCTAAAAGCACCTGAAGCTGAAAAAGTAACTGGAACAACATGCTAGCTAATAACAAACCCTTCTTTTCATAACGTTAACGTTTAAATAGATCAAGGCTTCTATGCCAATTAAATGAACAATTTGAAAGTGCACACTCTTTCATCCTCTCAACAGCCTGATGATTAAGGAAGGCCACCAGTTGTATTGCAGTACATATATAGGATATGCTGCTGCTCAGTGAGAACTTGATTTATTTTCACATCCTCCTGAATCTGCAGGTCTCTTTATTATTAATTCTTCTGACTATTTTAGTGGCATGTGCATACCCTCCAACATTTCTCGGATGAAAATAGGGATATCCTAAGGAAAAGCAGGACATTCTGGGATCAAATCAGAAACCGGGATGGCTTCTGTAAATCTGGGACTGTCCCTGGAAGGGTCCGCTTGTGTACAAAGCCAAGCTTAAAATTTGCAAGTTATGTAATGTGGAAAATAGACCAGTCAAAAGCTCCTCCCCTTTGTTCCCCAGGTGTCGCCTTTTTCTTCTTCTTCTTCTTCTTCTTCTTCTTCTTCTTCTTCTTCTTCTTCTTCTTCTTCTTCTTCTTCTTCTTCTTCTTGATAGACTCCTCAATGATGGGTATGTAGATAGAGTTTTCCTAATTTCTAATTATTATTATTTTTATATAATAGTCTCTAACCTAGTCAAAGATACAATGTGATGAAAAGAAGGTGGCTTTGTACGCTATGGGTAGGGGAATATTTGGGATTCTATAAGCTGTTAGGATGTGTTCTTCTGATACATTAAGGGTTGCGTCCAGAAAAGTCATCCTATTAGTGCAAGGGCCACCTCCTGCACAACAGAACAACTTCTCCCTCATCTCTCTCTCTGTGCCCCCTACACTTTCCCCGAATCCACTCTGAAGGATTGAGGAACCCCCAAAATTGTAGGGGGACCTGCGGAGAGGAGAAAGAAAGTAAGCCCTTATGCTAATGGGACAACTTCATTGGATGCAACCCGTTGCTTCAAAATGGCATGCTTTTCTGCATATAGAAAACTTTCTCTTCTCAAATATAGATTCTTGATTGTATCTCAATTCAACCTCTGGATTAGCAAGCCAGAGCCTTGGTGTGGTTCAGGGCAGACATGGTGAATTTTCGCTCTGTGGGTTGCTATCTCTGACCAACTCCTGGAGGCAAGAACCTGGCTTTTTAAAAGCTAGGTTTTATTTAAAATCTAATTGCTGTATGGCGGATGGCATTTTTAAGGGGAGGATCACAGCAAGGGAGGGAATGATTAACACTTCCCTTCCTGTGCACTGAGAGCTCCTCTAACCCCCCTTCTCCTGCATAGCAACACAGCTTTCATTGATCTATATTTGGAGGCACATTTGAGAGGGTTGAAGCTGGGTAGGGAATGGTTAACTTTGGAGCTTTCACATATTCTCTCCTTGCCAGGAAAAGGTTAAAAGCCGCCTTGCTTCTGCTTGGCAGTATTCCTTCCTTTCATTGCAAAAGCTGTCTAAGACACCTTCTGTTTCAAAGCACACTATTTCCCCCTAATCGCTTCAGGGAACTGGTTTTTACCATTATTTTATTTATTTGATATCTTCAATAGATGTTTAGACTGCTCTTTGGGCAAAAATCCCCCTCAGGTGGTGTAGAATATAAACCCATAAAATCTAAGAAGAATATCATTCAAAAAGAAGAGTTCAGCTGGCTGAAAACCCCTCCTAATATTTATAGAGCTTAATTGGCCCCCAAGGGCTATGATGAAAACTAAGGTTTTAAGAGCTGTTTAAAATTAGCAAGGGGTGGGGTGTGTGCCTGATCTTATTTGGAAATGAATTCCAGTTGGGGAGGGGGCACCACTGAAAAGGCCCTGTTCTGTGTATCTACCAATCTGTTTTTAAAGGTAGGTATCTCAATAGAGCCTCGAAAGTAGATCTTAAGATGTGGAGCAGGGCAGGTTGATATGGGTGAAGGCAATCCTTAAGATAACTCGTACCTAAATTATTTAGGGCTTTGAAGATAATCAAAAGCACTTTGATTTGAACCCTGTACTCCACTTTAACTAATCTGGTATTGGTGTGACATGTTCCAGCTTCCCAGGAATTAAAGCTTATGTGGTGAACTTCAGCAACAAATATGTTTCTCCCCCAAACCAGACCTTTTTGCAGTAAAGAAAGTGACACGAAAACTAAAAGTATGGGAATGCCACTTGCTTGACACAACGTCACACAGCCTCCTGGCAAACCATTCATAACGAACGCCCAATAAATATTTGACATGGTCTAACCTGCTTTGTCAATAAACAGGTAATCCGGAAGCCCTAGTGTCCTTCCACATGGTGACTAGAAAATAAGAAAATGGGGAGATTTTCAAAGAAAAACTAACCGGAATAATGGTCTTCAGTGGTGGGCGGGGTGTGTGTGGGAGAGGTTTACGAGCCACTGGTGTCAAGTATTGCTCTGCAGTGGTTTTCAGACTGTATTCTGGGGAGCAAAGAGGCTTATCAGGAGTTCCTTAATGAAAAGATCAATAATGGGAGAAAGCTTTCCTGAAAGACAGCTTGCCCATCAGTACCAATCATACCTTGTGTTTAGTGGCCCAGGAGAGTGTTGATTGCACACTCAGTTCATCAGGTATGTGACGAAGCCTTTCCAATAGACTTGGCCAGAGCTGCAGACATGCAAAGGGGTTCACTGTAGACTAGTTTGATGTGGAATGGGTTCCTTGAAGGTGCAAAATCTGAAAAGCGCTGGAGTACTTTGTGGAAGAGAGGCCACAGGAGAAGCAATTTGTTCTCAGGATAAATGGCATATTTGAAATACGTAATGCAAGAGCGTGTACAGGAAATAAATAATCACCTACTTGGCTGGTCTTGCAACTTTCTGAGAATGTATTGCGATATCTGAAATTACTGAAAACTGGCATGTTTTTAACAGACACTGGATAACGTGTGGCATGTGGATTTTGTAAAAATTGGCCAGATGTTTAAATATCCATGACAACGACTGTAACAATGGTTTTACCCAGTTAATCTGATTTTCCATGGCTGTATAGAAACACACTGCAATGAATTAATGGTATTGTTAGTATGCAGATATCATTGTACTAGACTGGCATATAAGAATTTGAATTCATAACTTTTGTTGGCGATTTGATTGATTTTTTTAACACACATTTCACCCTTATTGCCAAAGTCTGCTGCTATCACAACTACACTGGAACCAGCACTGTTCGTACACTGGGAATATGGGATGTACATTGAGTTTTTGTTTATGAAAATTTACCCAGGTGGCATGGCATATGCATTCCATATTATTTGAAAGTGAAATTTTGGTGTTCAGCAGATTTTAGGTGCCAGTTATTGACAGTAATATTTCTCCCCCTCACCTTCAGCAAATGCTCAGAAGCTTAAAAATGACTCAGCATAGGGAGGAGGGGAATGGTGAAAGGAAATCTCAAGGGGGGCAACAGAAGTCAAAACCTGTCAGGGGGCTGGAAAAAAGTAATAACCAAGGTTAGAATCTCAGAGTGCTAGAGTAGTACTGTGTTTAGTTTGAAAACCAGACAGATAAGCTGTTTGGAGACTGACCATCAAAGAGACTTAAGGGTAGACAGGAAATATCCCAAACCCATTTTGAGCAGTGACAGAAAAATGCCCTTCATTCATTTATCATCTTTAAAATGTCCAGCTACAAAACACAAACTAATTCCAAAGAGATAGCAAAAGAGATAGCTGCCATATCAGTGTTGAGTAACTGTAGTGTTTCACTGGGCTACAGATGGCATTTTGCAAGGTTATTTCAAAATGGTGCCCCTCCCCACTCCTATATACTGCTTTTCAGAAGCTCCCGGGGAGGCGTGGAGTTGGTGCGGCAATCTCCTAAATGGCCCTCCTTAATGACATGTTTACCAATGTATAACTAGAGCTGGGGCATGGGGATCTACCATGTCCTGCACAGAAATGTGGTCTAGAAAGTGTGCTTTGACAAGAAGGAAGCTGGCTGTCAACCCTCCCTGCTGTTCCCCACTGCTATATACATAGCTGTCAACCCTCTCTGCTGTTTCCCAATGCTATAATAAGGGAATTTCCCGCAAAAAAGGGAAAGGTTGACAGCTATGTTATGACCTACATGAATGAGGGTCTGAAAACGGAAAGTTATTGTAGCCTGTACTGGAGCTGAAATTGTTTTTACATATGAAAATTACCAAGAGTGTGGAAGGAAAAAGAGCAGGACAGTGAAACTGATGGTCAGAAAGCCCAGGGGGTTGGTAGGGGGTTGCCTGCTGGGATGTGGTCTTGGGTCCAACAATGCTAGGTTGTTCCTGATTCTTCCTCCTTCCTCCTTTGTGCTTCAAAGCAGGGGTGAGGGAACCTGTGGCTCTCCAGACCTTGTTGGATGCCAAGTCCTATCAGTCCCATCCAGCATGGGCCTAGGTCAGAAATTGTCAGGCCTCAGGGAATCCAACCCCCCTCCCTCATGGCTGGCAGCCAGAAGTGGGAAAACAAGAAGTTCTTACCATGGTATTTTATTCAATATTCACAGAGATAGACGGATGATGCTGCCTCTCAGATAATGGCATTGCTCCGAGTAAAGTCCCACCCCTCCTCCGTCTTTCCTATCATACGCCATCCCTGCACTGGCTGAACTGTGCTTTCTGTTCTACTACTCTCAATGCTTGCTGGGACCTGGGGGGGGGGTCTGGCATGCTTTCCAAAGACACTGTCAGCTGTCCCTCCCCTGGTGCTTCTTCTTCCTGCGGTTCCTCTCCCAATATCCCCCAGCTTCTCCCCTCTGCAGCCTCCGAGCTATGGCCTCTATAATGTCCTCCTGTTCTTGGGAGGGTTCATGAGGAGGGGGGTGGGGCAGTCCCCAGCAGTCCTCCTCAGTCCAGTCCCTGGCATCAATGAAGAGAACTGTAGTTTAGCACAGTCTGTCTGGAGGAACACTCGTTCTCCATCTCTGCTCAGAAGCATTCTCACAGAGCGCTTGAATTTCCCCAAACCTATTTACGGAGAGGACGGAATAATTAATATGAAGGCAGACAACGCTGTCAATAGCGCTGACACTCTTTTCTGTGTTTGGTTTTGTTTGTAACTGTGCATACAGCCCGCACAATTTCCTCTTTCAGGTGTGTAAAATGTGGGATTGAGTACATGCTCAGTAAGCCGCATCTGAAGTTCTCCACGCAGTCTGATCCAATGCAGTCTCACTCCTGTTTCATTCCGAATGAGTTCAGTGGGACCTACTGCCACGAGTTTGTGCATACGATGGTAGCACTAGTCTAATTTTCTTTAGGTGAGGTTTGTTAAAGCAGCTTCAGTTTCTCACCCTGGAGCTTTAGGGCTTATTGAACTTTATCCAAGATCTTATTATTTGATAGAGTTGGGATCTCATATAGTGGGAAAATACACCCTAGATAATGAAAAAGATCATCCACATCCCCCCCCCCTCTCACGCACTAGCCCAACCAAGTAAATACATGAAACAGAATCTCCATTACAAATGAAAAATGGAAGCCCCTTTCGAAGTCTCTCTCAGAGCTCGCTATCACAGGAGTGAATTAAAATAACAACAGGTGCTATTCAGAAACTGTATTACCGCTAAAATGGGAAGAACTGGGGGCTTTGCCACATGGGAATCTGAATACAGATACATAAAGAACTAGAGTTCAGGAACAGACATAATGAATAGATTTTCTAATCTATATCAGAATGTTTCTGGATCATTAGCGTTAGCTTCATGTCTATCTATGCAGTGCCCAGAGCCCTTCACAAGTCCTTCGATACTTCATTCAATAGGTGGAATCTCTTCCACATCCCTACAGTTCATTTATGCAACAGCCTCTGCACAATTTTCTCTTCCATGTACCTTATTTTTTATTTATTAGACGACAGGAAGGAGCTGGCCAACCAGGGAGGGGAAGCTGGGGACACCCTCCAGATGTTGTTTGACTCCATCTCCCACCAGTCCCAGCCAGCATGGCCAACAGTCAGAGATGAGGGGACCTGTAATCTGCAGGGCTACAGGTTCCCCATCACTGCGGTCAACAATGGGACGAGAAAATATAGGCAATGACTTATGCATGACCTATATTAATAATGACCTGGTTTTTCACGACACAATATGGAAGAGTAGATTGGAACAGAAAACCAACGGTTGCACATGCCAATGCCCGAGCTAAAAAAACAAACAACATGTGTTTGCTTCCTAATCCACTAGTACTATGGCACCACTAATATGTGCAACTCTACTTGCCAGGTGATGCTTCAACAGGAAATTAATAGACACGACGGCAGAAGCTGAAGCTCAGAAAGTTCATAAAATTTTGTCTCCTTCTGGAAGGACGACAGACAAATGATTAATTTAGATAGGAAAGAGAAAACGGTTCTTGAAGATACAGTGATACCTTTAGAAGCCTGAAATTAGAAACAGGTTGGTGGTTGTCCCGTCGTCCCCATCCCGTCGTCCCCGCTTTAAGCCATTCTAGTCGTCATTCTCCCAACTCATATCAGGGATGAGTTGATTGTTTTGGGGAGGAATGACCTTTAAGGGGGGGGAAGCACAATTACACCAATGGTGAAGAGGGATTCGATTGAAATTAATTCTGTATGCTGGCAGGCACTGGAGGTAGCTCAGAAGGGGACAGAGATACATTTGCTGACTGGCAATTTTTTTTTTTTTTAAAAAAAGAGTTTGGGGGGGATTTCAAGATACCTTTTGAAATATGTCAGTCCTAGAAAAATGAGCCATCTAGGGGTGGAGTTAATCTGCAGTGGTGTCTCAGAAAATGTCCTCTTATTATCAGTCCTGGTGAAGGGAGAATGCAACGAGAGAGAGAGAGAGAGAGAGAGAGAGAGACTTTTAAAAAACTCATCAGAAAAGTCCTGAGATGACAGGCTACATTTTAATCAGCCTGTGTGACCTGGGCTGGCTTAAAGAAAAGTTAATTACACAACGAAAGGAGAATTTGAAGACTGGCTATATGGCAGTACCTAAATGAACATTCAGCGGCCAGGTCAGGATCAATAGTAACAAGTGAGTGGTTTATTTTCTTAATTTTGAACATTTTATTTCTGCCTCTTCCTTTGTGCGCAGGGTGGCTATGAACCATTGCGAATAAACAGGACCAGATAATTCCCTTCCACCTCACTTTGCAGTCTATTTTGTACCCTCTCCTGCACTTTGTATGGTCTTTTCCCTGCTCTTTTTAGCCAGCCACACTGCCCACAACACAAGAAGGAGCCAATGCCTAGGCACAACCTTTGTCAACTGCCTCGTCTCCTGCCTTGTCAAATAGATGCCAGACTGCCTTCCCTTTTGACATCCCACTCGCTTGCAATTACTTGCAATTAGGGTTTGACGTTTGTTGCTTGATTTACAATCAAACCAGTATAACCAAACTTTAGGACTAGTTCTCACCAACAGAAGGCGAGGGGACAACCCTGTAACTCTTCAGACTCCCACATGACTGAATGGTCATACCATACACCCCCACCCCCTATGCACCACATCCCTTTACATAACATTGGAATGCCAGTATAGTACACTTTCTCTAGCTGTAGGTCCCGGGGGTTGAGTACTTGCTTGAGTTTCCACACCCACACAGCAGAAAGAGCTAGATTTAGAAATAGTTTCCTTATCACTGGGAAGAACATAAATAAACCAAGAACTGATCTTCTAAGACAGTGGTTCTCAAACTTTTTTTTCTCTGGGCCATACTTTCAGAATGAGAATTTGCTCACACCACACAAAGGGGGTGTCTACGGCCCCCATCATATACCCCAGATATACTTTGAAGAGGAAGCTCAAATATTGCTCAGGTATTGATTCTCTTGAGTAAAGATGGTAAATATTCACTGTTCCTATTGCATAATTAATTTAACTTTATATTACTTCTGGCTTCCAAAATGGCTTTGGCTGCAATCCAGCACACCGTTAAACTGATTACACCCCAAACTCAGCTGGATTTAAGTTGCCTTGTGCATAAGTTCATAGCTCTTTGCTGAAACATTTCTTATTCTCTTCTCTAGTCCATCGGCAGGAAAGAACTTTAAGCATATTTGCCGTTGACTGAGCAACACAGCAAATTTAAATTTAAAATTAGTTCCCTCCCCGCCCTTTGGCAATGCAGGCCCCGTTTGAATGCTTTATTGGATAATCAGGTAGTAGTGATGAAAAGGAGGGCCTTTCACCACCTTAGGCTGGTTCCAACTTTTTCTGAAGACATGAAAGGCTGCCTATCCATTATATACCCAATAGGCCCCTGCTGTCTGTGGGAGAATTTAACCTTAAAAGTTCCAGAAATATCAGAAGTTCACTCCACAGTCACCCAGAGTGGAGTCACACCTTTTAGTGTGGCTGCCCTGTTGAGTCATGACAGGTGCTCTCTATCTGCATTGTCCAGAAACAATTGAAGACATTTTTTGTTCTCACAAGATTTCTCAGACAGGTGTATAGGCCTCTGCCATGGGTGGCTCCTTTTGTTGTTTTTCAATTAATTTGCTGTGCAATGGCTATGCACTATTGCACTTTTTTACTGTAAACCATCTCGTGATTATTGGATGAAGGGTGCAACGAACCTCCCCTTCACACTTTCCCCTTGTTACTAAGTGAATTTCTAATCAGGTGTTCCAGGTCAAATTTCAATCCACCCCACCTGTCCCTCTGAGGTCCGTCTGTGATGTCAATCCCCTTTTATTTATAATCTGGGGATCTCTTAGTAACGGGGGTTTTCTTGTCCAGCTGCCGTGGCCGGTTATATCCTCTGCTCTGGGCTTCAGGGGTTAAACTTCTCTTTGCCTACAGTTCGGGGTCTCTCTTTCATTAGATCCCTCACTATATCAGTTAGCTAAGCCCTCTTAGCAACTCTGTGGCATTACCAAGGTTTCCGCCCACTAGCACCTCCTGAGTGAAACTCCAAGACACAAACTATCACCCTGCAGGTCAGTTTTGTCTTTTCCCTGAGTTCACCTCCTCATGAGCATACATAACTCGCTGGACCAAATAAACGACGATACTTTCTTAGCGCAACAATAACAAGTCTTTATTTCTTTCAGAACATAACGGTTTCAGTAATTCAATCGTTTATAAGCTTAGTTTCATTACAGCGTAAACTCTTTCTTTCAGCATCACATACTCATCTTCAACCTATCCTAACCTACCCACCACTATCCTGGCCCCACACCCTCCTTCTTCCAGTCACCACTCCCTCCTTCCCTCTTCTCTCTTGACCAACAGCCGCTCCCTCCTTTTAAAGTGCGGAATGTCCCGCCTCCCGCGAGCGAGCTGCCATTCAAACAGAGTGAATGCTAACTCTTAACACACTGGGGGTTTCTGAAAATCCACTGACTTAGGGCTGATTCGTTACAAAGGGCATATATAATTTTAATAAACAAAAAATAATTGTTTTTAGCTGTTTTTATTATGTTGTGTCCATCACCCTAAGACACATATATAGATAGCGCTAAAGACGATGAAGATGATCACTATACAAACCTGTCCCCAGTTATCCCCTAATTATTTTCAGGTGAGATTATTGCTATTATGAGGCTGGTTTTAAAGATAGGTGAAGTTTCTGGACTAGACCAAATGAGACTTGTCTGGATCCATGGAGGTGCAGGTTAATTCTGGCGGTTGCCTCACTGCAAGATGTGAAGCTACAGGGAACCAGGCAGAGGGCCTTCTCGGTAGTGTCACCCGTCCCGTGGAATGCCCTCCCATCAAAAGTTAAGGAGACGAAACAACTATTTGAGTTTTAGAAGACATCTGAAGGTAGCCCTGTTCAGGGAAGTTTTTAATGGTTGATGTTTTTTATTGAGTTTTTAATATTTTGTAGGGAAACCCAGTCAGATGGGTGGCATATAAATATAAATATTAATTAATATCTATCTATCATCTATCATATTTGCAGTTAATATGATCATTTATGATGCTAACTCTGAACATGACTTTGCAAAACTATCGCAGTACTCTAAGTTGCGAAGCACATGTTTGAGGCTTCAAGTTTTATCATGGGACTGGGCTGCCTATCTTTGAGCCATGCTCCAACAAATGCTCAGCTGAAGGAAAAAATATATACGGGTGATTGAATCTAAGCTATCAGAGTATAGGACGAAAGTATTGTAAAGGCTGGATAGTGAGTCAAGCTCTTCCCCAGGAGAACCAGTAGCATGTTGAAGATTTATAAGGTGGTTCAATTCCTATCAGATCAAAACTGAAACCAGAAGCTAAATTGCTTCATTTTTATTATCGTCTTGATGCTCTATGGCTAGAAGCTGCAGAAATTCAGGAAGAGCCTCATAATACATCACCTGACAAAGAAACTTCCCTATAGAAATGCCCGAGCTTCCCAATATAATATTTTAGGCATTATTCTCCTCCCAATCAGTACTGCTTTTATTAAATACTCACAACTCCTGGCTAGGATCTCTCTTTTAAATCACATTTATTTCCCTCTGAATACAGAGGTAATCAGAATTCAGTCAAGTGGGCTGACTCTGCGAGTCCTGACATCAAAGGGCAGTGCGGTTTGATTGATATCACTCAGATGGCAATATTGTTTGAAGAAATGTAGTCAGAAGGCTGGCAATTTAAAGGCTGTAAAAAGTTACAGGAGTGCAGTGTTCCATACTGATTTCCAGTGTACAAGGCTATGTCTTACAGGATTGGCAATAACATGGCAATCTTGCCTCTCCAACATATTTGTTGTTCGAAAGGACAGCAAGAAAGAAAATTCAGCAGCTGGTTTCCAAGGATGGCACATTAACACTACGGTAGTAAATGATTCTTGGGGCGATTTGTAATCCAAAAGATTTGTGTGCGCGCCTTATTTGCATTTGTGCTTGTGTGAACTTAGTACAGTATATATATATATAAGCAATGTTTGAACATTGTGGGCAGAGGCAGACAATAGCTTTTATTTCCCAGACAGTTGCAAGTTATTCATGGCATGTTCTTTTTCCTCTCTCTCAGATCTTGATCCTAACAGGTTTTGAAGCGTTTGGTAATATCTCAAAACCTGCAAAGCCCATTTAACTAGAGGCGTTAGTGGCAGTGGAACAAAATAAATGATCATGTACACCCCAAATGTGTCTATATCTCTGGACTGCTCTGTTCATTGATGACCCCATACATAAATAAAACTTTTCTTCCCTCCCTCCCCACCCCCCACTTCCCAGATCAGTTATCCTCTCTGTAGAAAAGGCTGCTATGGTTGCTCTGCCTAAATATGTTCTACTTTGATGCACTGTGCTCAGAGAAATAGGGGGGGGGGTGAATGTTGCTGTATTACAACTTTTTATTTATTTATTGCACAAACACTGATTGAGTAATCTGCCCCCACAGGCAGAAAAGAGTTTTAACTCCATGAAAACTCCATGATGGAAAGTGCATGAATTACAGAGAAATAAGCAGAGATTGGCAAAACATTAAAAATAATAGAACATACTCATAAAAGTTGGTAGGTCAAGGTATTACCCTATTGCAAGGCGAGGAACATCAGGTTAAGATGTGTGTGTGGTGAATATAGGGGTAGCTTACATGAGTAAGGAATGTAAATCTAAACCTCTGGCTGCAAATGCTGACTTTAATAGTACAGATTCAGGAAGGAGCAGAACAGCAATTACTGAAGAAATTCACATTTCAAGGTGTTCTTGCTACTTAAATAATGGAGATAGCTAATAAAAGCATGGCACTAAGGTAGTTTAACAAAGAAAGAGACTTGGTTAATAAGCTTCCGTCTCCTTGCCCTCATATCTCTCCCTGTAATTATATATATTTGATAACAGCACGTAGTGTTCTATTTTAGCAGGAGGGCTGCGAGGCAGTTGAATGGATTCATAGCCCCAAAATCCCCAGACAGAAATATGTTCATTTTTTTTAATTTTAAAAATACTTGTATATATGTATTTTGTTAAGGAAAAAGCCCACCACTTTTGATCCCTACCCCCAAAGCATTGTATTTATTTTTCTCTTGCGGTACAGTGTTTTTTAAAAAATCCGCTCCTACAGGGGATGAACTTGAAAAAGAGACAGTGATCTCACCTAACGCTTTCCCTCTTCTCTGATGCGTCTCCTTTTATTCCAGTGGAAAGAGCTTGTACAGTATTACAACGCTGCAATCTTAAATTTGCTTACTAGGGAGTGAGTTGTACTGAAATTAGTGGGACTTACTTCTGAATAGACACATACAAGATTCCACTGCATCTCTCTCTTTGCACATGGGTATAAAAAGAATACCTTGTTGTAAGACTTCAGCTGCAGCGATGCTTGCAGGTACATGTTTGTTCGTTTATTTAAAGCATTTCCCCTTCAGTGCAAAAACTCCCAGGGCGACTTACTTATCAATTACTCAGGTTGACAATCTAAAAGATGTGGCACTGAAGGGAAAAGGGATGGGGAGGCAGGAGGAAGGAAGCGAACCCAGGGACCAGTTCTTAAAGTTACAGTTCCATACCGACGAGATAGCCTAGTGCAGTGTTTTTCAACCACTGTTCCGTGGCACACTAGTGTGCCGCGAGATGTTGCCTGGTGTGCCGTGGGAAAAATTCCAGCCAGAATATCAGCTTTGTGTTCAGCCAAACAGGCCCTGGTTGCGCACTGAATAAAGTATTTTATAATTTTTCATATTTCTGTTTACTTACTATTTCATAATAAAGTAATTATAAAATACTTTCATTGTGTTTATTTGATTCCTATTCAAGAGAATTACTTTATATATAGTCAATATAGGCACAGAGTTAATTTTTTTAACATTTTCTAATGGTGGTGTGCCTCGTGATTTTTTTCATGAAACAAGTGTGCCTTTGCCCAAAAAAGGTTGAAAAACACTGGCCTAGTGGACCGGCTGCTGCTAGGTGACAACTCAGGAAGAGCCAAATGTCACTGGTTTCTCAGCACTCCCGCTTTTGCAGTCTGATAGGACTGCTTGGTTCTCACATGCTTGATGATCATTTGGTGCTGCGAAGAACTTTTTAGTTTAAGGGTGTGTGTGTATTACTGTGAAAGTTTAGAACAGAGGGGGATAACTTTCAGCTGTCCATATGTTGGTGTACTCCAACTTCCATCAACTTCAGTCAGCATGGCCACGGACAATGGGAGTTATAGTCCAACATCATCTACAGCAGGGTTTCCCAAACTTGGGCCTCCAGCTGTTTTTGGACTACAACTCCCATCACCCCTAGCTATCAGGACCAGTGTTCAGTCCAAAAACAGATGGAGCGACCCAAGTTTGGGAAACCCTGTAAGGATGCAGCATCCACCCGCCCACCATGCTTGGTTTAGAAATAGGGTGGCAGTAGATGAAGGGAAATTAATTGATTAATGGAAATTATAGGAGCTGTCTGCCATCCAGTGAAATGGGACGGCTCTGAGTTTAAGTTAAAATTGATGAAATGGCACTTCACATAATGTTGACCTGAATTATAGAACTCGCAAGGGGCACCTAAAGCAAAATGTTGTGCGTTGTCGCCAGAGGCAGAGCGCTTGGAGTACTCTGGGTCTCAACACACTATGTTTATTTTATTTTGTTTTCTGGCAAAATGGCTGAAGTCTCCATAACAGTGCCCAAAGCCTATTAGCATGAATCTGATTACAGTTCCCATTCAGTGCCAATTAAATGCAGGTAAACTTGTTAACCTGAAGTATTATTATTGCTGTTTTGTTTTTTGTTTTTGCTTTGTTTGTCTTCGACTGAATTGAACCGAAAGAAGTAAAGAGTTTGGAAACTCCTTTGGATGTCGGAGCGAATGTTTTGTTGCCCACAAACTAAGGAAGAGAGGCTAGCATGCAGCTTGTTTCTAATAGCTCCCCCTCGCACACTGTTTCTTTATTTAGAGTTTCTTTACCAGTATCAATTAAACCCCCGTTAAATCTGACACATCTTAACCTTGCGTTGGATCCAATTCATTGCTACAGCAGAACCCATATGGCACCAAGACAGTTTCAGGCATCAGTTCATTGCTTATGTAGAGTTACTGGCTGAAAGCCAAGCAGTAATCACTGCTTTTCTGTTAATAGACATGTTTGCTTTTGCAGTCGTTTCTATACACAGTGCTCTAGATTAATTAGAACAAAATCTGTCATCCAGTTAAGAAACAACTAAAGCTAAACCCCCCCCCCCTCCCCGACCTTGCGCTTCAAAACTAAAAGGGGAAAAATGAATTGGCCATAATGAAGTTTCATCATGCGGTAGCCTGGTTCCCTTTTGTTTGGAAATGCACATGAATATGGTTCACTTCTAAGAACTGTAGGGAAAGACAAAGGAGGGCAAAGGAGTTCTGGGCATCATCACAAATGTACAGCATGCTAACGCAAATTAAAGGTCAACAGTGAACGTATGGTATGTGGGAAATAAGACTGCTTCTCAAGAACCCAACTTCTTTTCATTGCTTGTGTAATGTGCCCCCAGGAGACTATTGATGGAGCACAAGATGGGTCACACACAAGCCTATAGGGTGGTGAACAGGTTTTGCAGTTGCCACCAAGTTCTTCCTCAAGGCTATTGGTTTTTTTAAAAAGTTTTTTTAAAATTTGTTTTTAAACAAATGCAAATGCAAATGCAAGAACCATTAAACACTTACCCAGCAGTACATCTAATGGTGTTTGTTTCATCCATTGACATAAACTTACACATTCAACATTCAAACGTATCACTTAATGTAACCTCTCCACTGAGAATGCTAAGCGGTTGGTATAACGAGGTCTTGGTTTTCGGCCATTGAAACAGTTAAGGAAAGGGCTCCACATTTCTTTGAGGGTGTCTCTATTCGTTATGCCTTTAACTGACCTCTTGTGTTTGGTGAGGCACTCAGACACCGCTGCATCCCAGATATTATTTTCCCACATGTTCAGGGGCATTTCTGTCTGATTCTTCCATTGTCGAGCTATCGCTAATCATTGTGCAGTTAGTAAGAAGCCTACCGGTTCTCGGTGCAGGGTGGAACCTAAGTCTAAGTCCAAAGATAGTAGGGCTAAGGCAGGATTTGGAGAAAGGGGTTGGCCTGTAATTGTGGATATAAGGGAGAAGACTCCAAATACTTCTGAAAGTTTTTAACATGTGGGCATTCCCACCAAATATGAATAAATAGACCAAGATTTCTACAGCACTTCCAGTGCCATCAGAGGATGAAGCCTCCTGTAAGTGAGCAGAGATCTCATTTGTGATCTTCAACTGGGTGGCCTAAATCCAATTCTCAAGGCTATTGTTTTATGTTCCCCTACAATTCACAAGATTTCTAACCTTTGAACAGGGAGGGATTAAGTAAAAAAATCAAACCAATTTAGTGAGAAGGGACAATATAACAACAGGAATCAACTTTTGACACTAACAGGAACTGATTTGTTTTGAGGTGGACTGTCTCAATTTCTAACCTCAGCATTCCACTTGATATTTCTGTGAGTAGGTTGGCAGTAAAAAAAGGCCAGAAAAAGAACTAAGGAACAATAAGGACAAGAAATGGAGGGCGGCATTTCTTCTGCCTCAAAATAAAGGCAGCGTTCTCATGTGGCATATTTGGTGAAGAAAAGACGGCTTCTAACCAGTCCAATTGAGCTATCTAACACACAGCCTTCAAAATTTGGAACTGAAATGCCCAGTGGATGGATCAGAACTGAACATTGTAAAATGTACTCTTTAGGGGGCATGCAGACGGAGGAAAAAGGGAGAAAGTCCAGTTGTGAATTTCAATAGGGACAAATGTAATGTTCTGCACTTAAGGGCAGCAAGAACCAGATGCACAAATCTAAGATGGGTGGCACCTGGCTTGTCAGTAGTATATGTGGAAAGGATCTAGGGGTCTTAGTAGACAACAAATTTAACAGAAGTCAACAGTGTGATGAAACTGCAAAAAAGCTAATGCTATTCTAGGCTGCATCAACAGAAGTAAAGTGTCTAGGCCAAGGTAAGTAATAATCCCTTTGTACAGGTAGGTAGCCGTGTTGGTCTGCCATAGTCAAAACAATATAAAAAATAAAAAATAAAAAAATCCTTCCAGTAGCACCTTATAGACCAACTAAGTTTGTTCTTGGTATGAGCTTTCATGTGCATGCACACTTCTTCAGATACCCTCTGTATTCTGCCTTGCTGAGACCACACTTGGAATACCGTGTCCAGTTCTGGGTGCCACAATTTAAGAAGGATATTAAGAAGTTGGAACGTGTGCAGAGGATTGCAACCAAGATGATCAAGGGTCTGGAAACCAAGCCTTATGAGGAATGGTTGAGGGAGTTGGGTATGTTTAGTCTGAAAGAGGGGAGACTGAGAGGAGATATGATAGCCATCTTCAAATATCTCAAGGGCTGTCACATGGGAGATGGAGCAAGCTTGCTTTCTCCTGCATCGGAGGGATAATAACTGAAACAATGGCTTCAAGTAACAAGAAATCTCAAGTAACTAACAAGAGATTCTGACTAAACATCAGGAAGAACTTTCTGACAGTAAGAGCTGTTTGACAGTGGAGCGGACTCCCTTGGAAGGTGGTGGACTCTCCTTCCTTGCATGTTTTAAAGCAGAGGTTGGGTGGCCATCTGTCATGGATGCTTTAGTTGAGATTCTTGCATTGCAGGGGGTTGGGTTGGGATCCAGAGTTCCTTAGCTGTCTATAAAAGCTGGACTGCAACTCCTCCAGAACCTGTTGAACTGCAACACATAAGAACATGGACTGGACTCTCTAACATTGCAAACCAGACATTTCCCCCTTTTGCTTTTGTGAGAGCCGGTTCTCTTTTTCCATCTCAAAGTTGTGTGCAGGCACTGGAAACCCTGACTGCTGCACTTTCAGCTTTCATGCAAACTTAGCCAGAGCCAAGGTTTCCAATCAATTGCAAATGATGCTGGCAGAGAAACTGATGATGTATGCAGACTACAGCAGCCTGGGCCTCCCTCCCATTGTTGTCTGCCCAACTGTGCCGCTGCAGAAGGCCTTCGATTTCCGTGACTGTTTGCCATTAACCTAATTAGCCACAGGAAAGGAAGAAATCAAGGCAGCAGTTAATGCCCTTGCTTTTCATAATGTTGTGCTGCGTTTCTGTGTGACCTGTATAAAACTATGAGCTCAGTAGTCAAAAGGAGGTCGAAGGAGGAGAGGGGAATATGGAGCAGGCTTCTTTTTTAGAGAAGCTTCTGTGAAAAACGAAATGCATAACAGTTAAGAGAGAAACTGGCTATGGCTGAAACAGAGAAGCACCATTTTATTTCAGCAATGGCAGTAGGACAGAGGTTCTTGTTCCTGGGTTGTGTGGTATGTGTGGTGTCTATAAAGGTAAAGGTAAAGGGACCCCTGACCATTAGGTCCAGTCATGTCTGACTCTGGGGTTGCGGCATTCATCTCGCGTTACTGGCCGAGGGAGCCGGCGTACAGCTTCCGGATCATGTGGCCAGCATGACTAAGCCGCTTCTGGCGAACCAGAGCAGCCAACCATACAAGTTGTGACTAGTTGCTACTGCAGTAGGCGAAAACCAAATGGCAACAACCAATCAGCCAAATGGAAAAATTCCTACTGGGCCCCTGCTCCAAAAGCAGACGACCCTGTGACAGGCAGTTGCAAGGTCAATACAGAGGCCTAAGTAAAGGGAGGGAGGGTGGGTGATCCGAAGCACGCAGCCAAGAGGAGGATCACCTTGAGTGCAGAGCAATATAAAGGACGCTGGGCTGTCCATCACAACATTGCAACATTTAGTTTTCCCCAGTAACACCTGAAGGTCCTATTGGAGCTGTGGCCAGCTAGCAACCCCGCCCAGCTACCAGGGAGGTGGCTTGTCAGCCCCCACCGCAACGTGTGCTCTCCTCAAAGGTAGAACCCGATTTCCCACCGGAGCGGTACCTATTTATCTACAGTGGTGCCCCGCTAGACGAAAATAATTCGTTCTGCGAAAATTTTCGTCTAGCGGGTTTTTCGTCTTGCGGAGCGGCAATGACAGCCGCGCTCCGCAAAACGAAAAAAAAAAAAAGACGAAAATTTTTCGTCTTGCGAGGCAGCCCCATAGACTTTTTTGTCTTGCGGGGCAGCCTTCCGCTAGACGAATGCCTTCGTCTAGCGAGTTTTTCGTCTTGCGAGGCATTCGTCTAGCGGGGTACCACTGTACTTGCACTTTGACGTGCTTTCGAACTGCTAGGTGGGCAGGAGCTGGGACCAAGCAATGGGAGCTCACCCCATTGTGGGGATTCAAACTGCTGACCTTCTGATCAGCAAGCCCTAGGGCCGGCTCTGTGGTTTAACCCACAGCGCCATCCATTTAAGTTACTTAAGCACAAAGCCCTGCCCTCTTTTTTTCAGTGCAGTAATACATTCAAGGAGACACAAATATTTACTCTGGTAGTCAGGGCTTTGCTAAATAAAATAAAATAAAATAAAAATGAGACTTGCAACATTTGCAACGTTTTCGCTAAAATTGGTCTATGATGGTCTATGGCATTTGTTGCATTGTATACTTTATGTTTCTCTTCAGAGAAAAGAAAAATGCTCAATGCTGTGCCATCCATCAACCATTTCACTTTTTTTTTCTTTTTTATAAAGGGCTTTTTTCAGCACTCGGCTGCCAAGGCGAGGGGCGGGCCAGCCACAAGCGCGACGCCCCTCCTCACTGGCCCACCCCTCGCCTCGGCAGCCAAGCGCTGAAAAAAGCCCTTTATAAAAAAAGGAAAGGGGGCGCCGGCGTCCGGACAATGTTTTAGGGCTCGGCTTTGGAGGTGCCAATTGCGGGGACGGGGCACCACCACGAGTGTCACCCCCCAGGGCGGTACACGGGGCGGACCACCCCCGCCCCCTTGCTCTGCCCCTGGGTACAGGAACCAGAGCAGCAGGACCCATCACTAGAGCCAGAGGGCCCCCTGTCCCCTTTAACACAGCAGGCTCTGAGGCATAAGGAGAAGCAGGAGGGGTGCTCTAGGAGGCTGAGGGAGGCAAGGGCCCACAGCCCAGCTCCATGGCTGGCCAGGTGGGGTTCACTAGCTCAGGGAAGGTGTGTGTGACTCCTCATCTGGAGTAGGCTTAGAACAGGTGAGGGTCACATGCCTCATCAAGCCGAGATGCTGCAATCAGCATGCAGAGTATAAAAGGGCAGCAGAGCTGAGGTGCTGTGTCTGCTCAACTGCCCATGTTTTGATGGACCTTGGCTTGGATGCTCCTGGGCTTCTATGGGACTATACTTTGGGTATGACTGCACTGTATTCTGACTGCTGGACTTCAGACTTGGCTACTTGAATTGACCCTGGACTGCATTTCCTCACCTTTGGACATTAGACTTTACTTGTGTGGCTTGACCCCTGGATTTGGACTTGACATACTGACTTGCTGCCAGGTAGGCCAGGGGTTCAGGACATTCTTTCCCAGCTGGGTGGGGAGGCTGGTGATCATGCTCCCCAGTTGTTTGTGGACCCACATGTTCTATGTTCTATGGTGGTACCTACCTGCTTGTCAACTTATCTGGTTCAACTCAGTGAGCAGGCTGGGTGGTGATATTGGCCAGTAGGCAAGCTACCCAATGGATGCACTTTGCTGCACTAAATTAGGCAATGATGTTGCCAATAAAGTTATGACCCAGTAGTTTCTGGTTCATTATTGCTTTGAGACCTTACTTCACATGGATGTGCCTGGTACACAAATATTTTACACGAAGTTTTCTGCCATAGACTGCCTTCTACATTTCAGAAGGAGGTACATCAGTAGAGTACAGACTGTCAAAATGATCAAGCCTCATTTGTCTTTTAAGGAAGAGTGACTGGTCAGTACTTTGCTGGCATGTTTCTGCTTGATTTTTATCAAGTTTGACTATTATGGCAAGTCCCTTGTCTCTGAAGCTAATATAATTAAATCCTATTAACACATCAGGAATAAAATCCTGTAATAGGCACACATGGCTTTGAAAAGCAGCTCATTCCTGAGCAGATTTAATATCCTTAAATTAAGCAAGTGTGAATAGGAGGATGAATCTTATTAAAACCTTAAATCTGATTATATTTGAAAATTATTGGTTTCTTAATGCAATAATTTATCCAATACAGACTAGAGCAAATAATATATCTTAGCCTCACAGAACTCCACTCTGTAAGCAACGACAAATGAAATTAAGTGTTTTCAGAAGGGCAGAAAGAAAGGTCTTTTAAAAGTCTTTGTGCATAATGAAATAGCTAAATAATTTTAAACAAACACTTTGGGAACTAAATGTACATGCGGATGACAACATAGTTTGGGCGGGTGTAGTTCATTCTCTACAGAACAGGGAGTCTAAGAGAGCGAGGTTTTTTCCTTTTTTTCTTTTTTGGTAATGCCATTCTGACCATTTCCTTGTATTTTTTTTTTTTATAAGAATTTATTGACATTTTTACTTATAACAACATACAACCTTAACCACACCTACATTTATACACATACAAAACAAATACAATTACACATCTAATACAAAAATTGCCATGATTTTCCTTCTTAATTAGACATCTCAAAAAAAAAAATTTCTTTTTCCAATCTTGACAGTTGACTTCCCCTGCCTTTTCACCTTCGAGTTTATATCCATAATCTACTTTTTAACCTCTTCATTTTAAAAATTAAACTTAATTCTATATATAAAGTAAAACATTCATCTTAATCTTCATCTTAATCTTAATCGTCTTAATCTATAAACTTAAACCACTTAAATTGACTTTATTTATACTACATCCTCATAAATCCTCACAAATCATCCTCATCAAATCTATCTCTTCTATCCTTTGAACTGCTGCTAATAACATAAAAACTTGAAATATCTCTTTTCATGTTCAAACAAATAATAAAACAAACTATTGTTGACAGTGTTCACCCTCCGATTTCAAAATACCATAACAGATTGCTTTAGATTTTACTTAATACTTCACCCCACACCCCCTCTGTCCATTCTTCTTCTCCTGATGGCATCAGCACTGAACTTCCATGCAGCTTCCCTCTCCAAACGTCCACAGATCCAGGCACAGTCCAAAGCTCTCCTTGCCACGAGCTCCGAGGTATCCATCTCTTCCTCTCTCAGCTTCTCCGGTTCTTTGTAACATTCCTTTTCTTCTTGTAAATACCTTAATTCTCTGTCCCTGGCCCCCGAGCTCACACCTCGGGGACTGGATATAGCAAATCTTGACATCGCCTTGGGGCTGCCACCCCCAACAAGCGAATTTCTTCTCCGAAGTAGCTCACTCATTTCTTTCCATCTTTCCATCCACCCTCTCAGCTCTTTGACGAGATTTTCTTCCAAAGTGTCAAAAGTTTTGTAAGCCTCCTCTGTGGGCAGTTGGTTCCATTTCAGACCCCCACACAAGACTTTGACTTTTCTACAAAGTAATTCCACATTCAAGGCAGTGAGCCTTTGTTCATCTGTTAGTCCAGAGTTCAATACCAGTTCAAGGACAAAACCCAACATACTGGCAGAGGAGGAGGAAGTGGGTATCATATTTCTTCTCCTGTCTCTTTGTTCGTCGCCATTTTCCTAAGCTGGAGCGCAAACACCGCAACTTTAAATGGAGATATTTTCCACTAGTTAGCTTCCCAAGAAAAAAGTTTGCCAGTCTCATGTATCGATTTTAAATACTTTGTAACCAGTTCTGTGGCAGCAATCCCTCAAATTGGTTAATTTCTTAGGCTCGAAGGGAGGGAGGCAGGCTGCCTTTCTCCTTCCCCCCGGATCGTTCCAAAAACACGATTTCTGCCAAGATTATTTACTCACGACCACCGGGTTCCTTTAGCTCCATTCTTCACAGGTAGAACTTAGACGCTCACCGCGGGCTTTGCCGCCGCATTTGCATCCCGGTTGGGGCATATCCCCGTAAGCCCGGCTCCGTTGTCCCTTCACCCCCACTCCCCCTTTACAGGGGGGGCAGGGGAAGGGTTCGGAGCCTCCGCGGGCGCAGCCGGGGAGCCCAGGGTGCGGGACGCTCTTCCCGCACCCCAACCGGAGCCGCGCGTTGCGGTAGCGCGGCTCCTAACCCCCGGGATGGACAAGGCGCTTCGGTCCCGAAGCAGCCTTCGACCACCCGGCGATGGCGTCGCCGCCGGAAGTCCCCTGACCATTTCCTTGTAAACTTGAAAAGAAAAACTTGCAGCTTATGTTGGTAGAAGCGGATTCCTTTTCCAGAAGGCGAATGCAAATGCAAACCATCTGCCACACATTCTGCTGGTAAAGCTGTGGTACCAAACAGTGAAGCAGCAGTCCTGGAATATTAAAACATAAATCTGAACATATAAAATATTAGCACTTAACTGATTTTATTGTTTTTTTAAAAACCCCAAATATAAGGGTTGTTTTTCTTGAAATCTATCACGTTCCACATTTCTAAGTTTGCTTTCCCACCTTCTCAGCCTGGGTTTCTTTACCAGCAAAGGTAAGCAAGTGGGAACAACAAGATGAGGAAGAAGAAGAAGAAGAGTTTGGATTTGATATCCCGCTTTATCACTACCCGAAGGAGTCTCAAAGCGGCTAACATTCTCCTTTCCCTTCCTCCCCCACAACAAACATTCTGTGAGGTGAGTGGGGCTGAGAGACTTCAGAGAAGTGTGACCAGCCCAAGGTCACCCAGCAGCTGCATGTGGAAGAGCGGAGACACGAACCCGGTTCACCAGATTACGAGTCTACTACTCTTAACCACTACACCACACTGGCTCTTTGGTGTCCTGCTACCACTTGTTGGGAAAAAGATCCTTACAGGCGCAGGAAACAGCAATGCCACCTTTCTATGCAGGCTTCGTGAGATTAGCCGCTGCTTCATCTATCTCTTCCTTCTCCTAACACCAGTCTGAATATACGTAACTGCATTATTGTATGGGATCATCTGGCTCAGTATTATATCTACACTGACAGGTAGTGGTCCTCCAGGGTTTTGGGCAGTTGTTTTCCTTAGTCATAACTCTGGAGGTGCAAGAGGATGATCTCGAACTTCTGCATGCAGAGCATGTGTTCTGCTATGGAGCTATGGTCTGAAGCTCGTGTCATTAGCAACAACTTGTTTTGCTCTAGGGCTTGATTTAAATTTAAATTTGGGGGCCAAGTCTTTTTCATACCTCTGTGTACATCTGTGAAAGAGGAAAGCATGCACCAGTTTCACCTTTTGATTCTGGTTTCAGTCGACACTGAAAACACTGCCACCTTTCTAATCAGGGTTCCATGCATTGACAGGATTAGATTCTGCACACATCTATGCTACAACGAGATCAAACAGCTCAGATGGAGAAATGTATCTTAAAACAACAACAACAGCCCCCAAAGTTTTACCATTAAGCTTGTCAAGCGGAATGTTTCCATTCGAAAAGCAAAAATAACATCCATAAATTCCTGTGGAAGTGGGGAAAAGTTAATTTCCTAAACATAGTTTTATGACTTATTAAAAAGCATTCTAAACTACAGGTTGGAGGCAGAATGCAAGACTTGTTCAGTGTCCTTTTGTCCCCCAAGGATGCTTTTATTAGCACATTTCAAATGTGAAGACAAGACATCGGCTTCCATTCTTTCAGCATCAATATACACCTGGGAACCCTGGAACTTAAGCAAGCTTTATGGCACTCTCTTCCTCCTCCTATCCTCTATTGCAAAGAGTTCAGGTTCATGGTACAAACAGACATAGCTCTTTCAGGGCTTCAGAAGGAGGTTCACTTCATATACTGGAGAGGGGGAAGAAATACATTTCCCACCATAATGAAGGAAATCAAACACCCTGCAGGATACAGAAGCCTTAGACCCTTTCCAAATCCCTCCATCCCTATGATGAACAAGGACTTCCAGTGTTTTCAGGCTGGGTTCCTCTGTCGTTTCCCATGGATGAATCTACACACAGTCTTGCCCTTTGGGAAGGGGGGATGAGGGTGCCTTTGATTAATTCCCACAGTGATGAACTGCAAGGATAGCGCAGAAACTTTTAATCAAAAGCTGTGTGAAAAGTCTAGTTGTACTTTGCAGAAGAGGTGTATAGAAAAACAAACGTAACAAGCATGGAGAGAAAGTTGTTCAGGAGAAAATTTGCAGACCCAGGTGCACGGGAGCCAATGGGGGGTGTGTGCCATAAACACAATAAAGACCCAGGACAGCACTATTGGGAATCGATCAGGACACAACTTTTATTGATGACGGATGTCGGCAGATTTTGGCACAGGCATTGGGTGTGTATCCTGAAACCAGCCTAACTGCTGGTTGCTGGTAGGTAGGGGTTGACCAAGCTCACCACCATGATCAGTGGTAGGGGGCACTAAGGCCTGTCAGCCCCAGAGCTGGGTGTCTGGACATGAAGCACCCCCCAGGCTCCCTTAAGGGGGTACCCATGACAGCAGGGTGGGGGAGCCACTTCCACCCTTCCTGGACTAAGGATCCAACCCAATGCCTTATCTGCCAGTAAGCTGTGATGATTGCTATGAGGCAGGTAAAACCCCGCAGACAGGCCCAACTAGTCCGCACGGATAATTCCCCCCTGGCCCCGAATACAGCAACCGATGTACTCCCAGCCTGTTAACTTAACCCACAGTAACAAGGGAGGGGAAGGGGAGGGGATCCAATGTCAACTGAGGCTTTAGCCCTGGAACAACTGGCTATTATAGCTGTGGGGAGCAGACCAGAGAGAGGAAGCTCTCTCTCCAGTCCACTCCCTGGCTGTGTCCCCTCATTCACCCACGAAATAGCTCAGAGCGTGGTGCTGATAATGCCAAGGTTGCAGGTTCGATCCCCGTATGAGACCGCTGCATATTCCTGCATCGCAGGAGGTTGGACTAGAGGATCCTAAGCTCTACAGTTCCAACTCTACAATTCTATGATTGGCTGCTGAGCCTCGTGAGCAGTTGGCACAGTAAGAGGAGCTGGAGGTGCCCCTCTCCTGCTGCTTCAAAGCCGAGGAGAGGATGCCCTGCCCCAACATGGCCTCCTTTCGGACGTTGTTCTTGGTTTGATGTTAGTTCTTGTGTCCTGACCCAGACTACACTTTAATAGCTAACCCTTTCCAAGCTGGAGGGTGATCCCCACGCCCACAGGCTAAGCTATACTAAGCGACCAATTGCAATATTCCCCCACTTTTCACGAAATCATTTGATACAGGATGCTGCCAGGCATTTGCCAGACTTCCTCCCCCGTCCCCCAATTCAGTAATGCTTATGCCTTGGAATCCAGTCCTTAGTGTGTTGCTATCATTTGATTGATTAGTTGATGTTTGTACGGCAATTTGAACATGCAAAGTACCCACCGAGTGCTAACTATTATTATTGATTGTGTATCGGGAGTTTCATTGTATTGTATAATGTGGGTCGTGCAGGAGGTGACAAACAACATAATGATAACCAATTTTCGTAAAGTTTATTTATGTTAATAGGCTGTTTTATGGCCATCATTGACATTTCAGTGTTCGGCTTGCATCAGGCACAATGTAGCCTTTGCTGCTGTTTATCCTCAAACTTAACATTAAGAGGCAGCAGTAGTTTTTATCAGCGTTATTCCATTAACTCATGGGTGGCCTGTGGCAGTCCTGATCCACCCCCCTAAAGTGGGCCAATCAGCTCTGCAGTGACCCTATCTCATTTTTATTTAGGTACGGCTGTTTATGCCCTTATTACATTGACACCCTACCTTTTTTCCATGGAGCCCAATGCTGCATGCGTGGTGCTCCCCATTTTATCCCCACAACGATCCTGCGAGGTAGGAAAGCCTGAGACAGAGTGAATGTGCAAGATCATTCTGTGAGCTTCATGACTGAAAAGGAATTTGAACCTGGGTCTCTCATGCCCTAGTTCAACACTGTAATCACTATACAATACAGTCTCGGTTTCCTCACTTATGTAAGGAAAATGAGCAATGAACCTGTGTTTATTTTGCATTACTATTTTGTCTGTGTTCCAGAAAAGCATAGGAATATAGGAATTTAGGAACATCGGAAGCTGTTTTATATTGAGTTGGACAACTGATTCATATAGTTTAGTATTGTCTATGCTACCTGACAGTGGTTCTCCAGGGTTTCAGGCCAGGTTGTCTCCCAGCCCTACCTGAAGATGCTAGGGATTGAACATGGGACCTTCTCCATTCAAAACAGATGTTCTATCACAGAATGATGGCCCTTCCCCAGGGCATAGACTCGGACTCCCTATGGACTAGTGTCTGAAGAATATAATAGCCCCCACAAACTCACAAGTTGGCCATCCCTGCAGTAGTTCAAGAACTTGCAGAAGCAGCAGCCAATCCCCCATTTTAATCACCACACTGTTTGAAAAATCTGAAGATCAGCACAAAGATGAGACAAAGGCTTAAGAACAAGGAGTGACTCTCTTAACTGTTTATCCATTAAGCAAGGAATTTAAATCTCCAGAGGCGATGCAGAAAAGCAATCTGTTTTCTGAGTTTGGACCGCATCTAATTGCACGACACCTCAAGCGTGAAATTCCACTTGACCCAACTAATGTTTTCGCAGCATCAGATATGTATGCCGTGGCAGAAATAATGTTCACAGTTCATCGTGGATGTAGAACACCCATGGGCCGTGTCAAGTGAAATCCAGTCTGCTCCGTTACAACTGGAGCTGTGAAGGCAAGGTGGCAACCTGTAACACCTGCCTGGCATTCTGTTCAGAATTTATAGCCAGCAGGTGTGGAACCTGTGCATCACTGCCGGAGATTATATGGGGCAGGTTTATCTGCATGTTAGTATTCTGGAGCTTTGCAAAGGCATTGTTCCTGGGTACAACGTGCAGTTCATGTGCACAATGACAGCTTCACAATACTGGACCATCAACATCCACACACCCTTTCCTTCATTAACAGCTTGATAACTTGTTTTGTCATGTTCCTCCAGTGTTGCTAATGCCACAGAATGCGATAACACTGGCAGATTTACCCATTACCAATCGTAGAGGGAGCACAAAAATGGAAACGGATAAGGCAGAATGCTCTGAATCGCCCTCTCTTTCGTGCAGTTGGAGGTATCTAGGGCTGTAATTTTTAGGGAGTTTTATGCGTCTAGGGGAATCTGAATTCTCTGGAGTGAGAACTGAGCAGTTTGTGTTTGAGGCCGTGGCGTTTGAATTATCTTGTGCAGATGGTGTTTGTGGGAAAGAATTGGATTTATCTAGAGTGGAGAATGCTTGTTTTCTGAAGCTGTGTGTGTCTCTGGTGTTTTTGCTTTGAATTCTTATTTAAATAATTCAGAGGCTTGGCGCATAGATGCAGAGCTTGAGGTGAAGGAACTCGATGGTTTGTGCTTTTGTAGGCCTAGCCAGGCCTCAGTTGCAAACCTCCACACTCTGGAAAAATTCCGGGTTGCAGCAGATTTCTCTGTCAAGGGTTCACCCACACGTTTGATCATCTGAAGGTCAAATCAGACATGGATCTGACCAAGCGTAAACCAAGAGTGGGCTACATGCGAATTTATAATCAAAACGGGTGCTGAACAAGTGAGAGAGCTGAACCGCCCAGTCTTACTACCTGTGTCCTTTGCCTAAGACTCTTTTCTCCGGCTTTAATTGTTTATGCTTTACTGCCCTTCCTCCGGAGGATCCCACAGAGGTGTACAAAGATAGCAAAGTGAAAGCATCTTTTAAAAAAGAGAAGCAAAGCTTCAGAGCTGCACTGTGGGGTGAAATGGGGAAGACATTTGGCGATGGATTGTTGCAGACGTGGGGAACCTATGCTGTCCCTGTTGCTTGATTCTCAGCAGCCAGTGGCAGGAATGGTGGCAGTTGAAATCCAACGATATTTGGAAGGCTGCATGTTTCCCATCTCTGAACTATACGCTTGTAGCTTTTGATGTTAAAATCAGACCCCAAACCCCCGATACCTGGGGCAGATATATTCTTAAATAAATATGGCGGTTGCATCTCATTTTACCCTGAAATGCTCAGCCTTTTAGCTACCCCTACCTATGAGGATGTATAGAGATAATATAATCGAATTGTTAAAGCAGCAATCTAGTAGTGGTCATGACCTTTGAGTCCCTGGTTCATTTTTATTGCTAGGTGACCTGTGAGTTCAGTTGGTCTCCTGCCTATTTTATATGACTGTTCAGCATAACCAATGTATGCATGACAGTCACACCCATCACTCTAGAAGCCCTTATCCTCACTGACCCTACATTTCTTGCATTTTTGATTCTGAACGTAATTTTTGTACCATTTTCCATACGCAAGCATACAACTATTGCCAAATAGATACTTCCAATTTACGTCTTCTGTGTAACTTATTTTTGGCAGTATGTAGCTTTTGAACTGATTAATTTGTTTACCTTTTCACAGACAGTTTCTAGCTTGTTGGGTCAATAAGGTTGGTGAAATTCGGCTCAGCCTATAGGCAGCTGAATTGCGTTAATTAATCTGCACAACTTCCATTTTCTTATGACAGCTTTCTAGTCCACATGAGGTCCTATGGCAGGCACAGGCAAACTCTGCATTCCAGATGTTTTGAGACTACAATTCCCACCATCCTTAACCACTGGTCCTGTTAGCTAGGGATGATGGGAGTTGTAGTCCCAAAACACCTGGAGGGTTGAGTTTGCCTATGCCTGTCCTATGTATCATGTGAATCAGGAAGTGTTTTCCCAGAGTTGCCCTTTCTTAAGTTCCTGTCTTCAGCTACTACAGTGAAAAGCCCCTATAAGCATCTCTTGTGTTTCAAAATAAACCTATTTTGGGGCCTGTAAGCTGTCTGGTAATGGGTTAATACTAGCAGTTTTTATTTTTAAACAACAAGAATTCTGTTATTGTTGTTTTTTGTTTGCATGTTTTTCTATCTGCAGCATAAGTATTCCATTAAAAACAACAACATACAATACTATTAGAAAGAGATGCACTGTCACTAAATCAGTAGTGGCAGTTACTTGGAGCCAAGGCAACAATTTGCAAATGGTTTTATTGAAAATCAATACACCTTTGTAAAGAATGACTTGTTTTTTAGGTTCTTTTATGTACATTGTTAGTTGCAGAATGCATCTTAAAGTTTTGTTTCTAGGCCTGGCTCCTATAGAAGAAAATAATCTCCTCTATTTCAAACTTCAGAGGAAGAAGGGGGGAAAAATCTAAATGAACAGAAATAAACTTTATTGGGCAACCAGATAACTGGCGTCCCTTAAAGCATAATCTGCTGTCCATATAAGATGGCTACCTAAGATCGGATGGTTCTGCTGCTGACTAGACAGGACTGTCAATGGCCAATATAAATAAAACATGATATTGAACTACCAGAGACCCACTAGAGGTCATACTTAATAATCTGAAACTTCGCCAATGAAAAAAAGAAAAGAATGGAGGCAGAACATGGTAGGAATCCTACTTTGGTCATAATTAGATCACTGGGTTGTCCCATGTCTTGTCTGACTTGTAAGCATTGCTGGGAGAAATTTCTGGCTCATCAGCAGGTTTTGTCAAATTCAGTCCGCCATCATGCCCCATGGCTTGCTTTCTGCATCACCAAACAGGGGCAGACCTGCACCCATGTGTAGAATGGGGCAGGTGGCTTACAGATACTGCTAACCTCTCACTACCACTAAATTCCTTTCTTCTCCAATTCTGCAGTCTATACAGGTTGGCAAGGTATCTCAAGTTCTGCCTGCAGCACTCTCTTCATAGCCATAGGCTGGCCAGTTTCTCCTGATCCTTTCAAGACTGTATGTAGCACTGTTTGGCCAGGCTTCCTTGGCACACACATTTTGGACACTTGTCTCCTCTGTTCCCACACAAGGCGTGCCAAGTCTGCATAATCTGGACAAATCTCTTGGTTGTGACCTCCCACACGGCATGCTGTGAACTTGGATTTTGGCCATGTTACCCACCTTCCTCCCTCCCCCCCCTTGCTGTCTACAGAGCAAAACCTTTTTCACCCAAGCTTTCTTTTCATATTTTCTGCCAAACACATTGGAGTTTTGACTCTTAGGAGGCCTTTCCTCTTCTCTGTACTGTTGAAAACTACATGGGTGTGTGTGTGTGTGTGTGTGTGTGTGTGTGTGTGTGTGTGCGCGGGGCAGCTTTGCCTTTACTGACACATAAAGGTAAAAGCAGATGGGTGTTTAGAAACAGTGCAATTTCACGTGGCTGCTTTTGACTGGAAGGAGCACATTGCACTTGTGGGGTAGGTGATCATTTCTACAGTGGCTGGATCTACACACAGGAAAAAAATGCTATAAATAAGTCATAAAATAGATCATCGTAACAAAAGAAAAACAAAACCCCTATGTAAAATCATATACAAAGTTTTTTGCTTTACAGCGCCACCTGGTGTTTACAATGGAGTTACAATGATATAACTAAGTGTAGCTGACTCCTCTGGAGTATAGAACTAATCTGTCCTGTCCTGTACTGTACTGTGTTTATTAGTATTTTAAAATTATGTGGAGTGCCTTATTTGAGTTGATATAACAACCGAGGAATTTCATTGTTCCCGCAAGGGGGACAATGACAATACAGATCTATTCTATTCTATTCTATTCTATTCGCAAGTTGCTTTCTCCACACACATTTGAAGCCATCATTGCTCTTCTGTTTATCAGCAGAGGCAGCCTCTGTGATGAGGCACAGCGAGGTGACTCTTTCAGTTTGTGGGTACTTCAAGGGCAGAGTGGATGAAATCTAGCTATTTTCACACATTTTTACCCTTAATTGAACACCATTCCATTTCCGCATTAATCTGCAATTTATTTATTTTTTAAAAAAGAATCCTTTCAAAATATGTATCTAAATGCACATTTTTATATGTCTTTTAAACAGCAAAAAACGTCATTGTAATATTTGGAGGTGTGCGAAATGTGGAGGGGTAGCTAAATTCTGATCTGTACAGGAGCCCAAGAGGTCCAGATAAAGTCACTCGCAAATAGAAATTCAGGAAGATCAACTTGTCAAATTAAGGGTAGCAGAGCGAGAGGTGTTCACAGCCTATATGAGCTGTGCAAGAGTGGAATCCAATGCCTCTTGCGCATGGGGCTTGCACCTGAATCCTGCTTCGTTTCAATGGGATCCATGCAGGAAAACAGTTTGGATTGTGCCCCATGTTAATTATTGTGTGCGGGGTGCCATTTTAAGTTCCTACCACTGACACCGAAAGGTCTCAAGCTGGTCCTGCTTGTCAGAAGCTGTGGTTCATGTAGCGGAGATGGTGTGTATTTCATTTTAAAAGGAAATCAATAAAACAACCTAACAAATGCCCGCCTTCCTGTGTTTCAAATATTCTTTCCTGGCAGCAGTTATAGCTCCTGCTCCTGTCATCTTTTTGTTTTACAGTTTTGCAAGTGTAAAGGTTATATACACCACCGAGGACTGTTTTTCCTGCAACAAGAATTGCCGGTGTGTCAAATTAAGACAAGGGTGGGTATTTTTGTTGTTTCTGTTCAAATGTTTGCTATAACCAAAAAGCTGACCTATTACTTTCCATTGCCAAAGGTGCCCTCACTTTCTCAGCTGTTTGCTTATTTATATATAAATAGCTTCATGGCATACCAAGGTGTTGTAGATCAAGGAGGAAGAATCTTAGTTTTAGAATATAAATCATAAAACACATCCCTGTAGCCTAGGTATACTCTGTTAGTCAACCGAGATCACCTCCTGGCCTATCCTTTTTTATTTATTGAAAAGGGGTTTCTTCCAGTTTGTGAACTAAATCCTTGTAACAGAGTGGCAAAAAGTAATGCAAGGGGTGGGGTGGGGTGGGTAAAGAGCAGCAAATTTAGAGCAGGCAGTTGAAAATCATATTTCTGAACATAACTCAAACTATTTGTGAAACAAGAACGAGACATTCATGAAGCACTCATTAAATATGGCTGTGGAATACAGTTGGTAGCCCTTTGCACAAAAAAACTATTAGACACCACTGAAGAAAGGTTAGGAGGCACCCTATGGTTAGTAAAAGTAATCAGATCAAACATATTGTGTGGTCTTATGATACCTACAAGGTATACCACAACCTTCACAATACACAGTTTTAAATGGAATGATTTTGGCTGCAAAAGTATTTACCTTCCATTTCATTCACTGAAGTAACTGGGTGTTTAAATCAACTAGATTGATACAACTCTAGCTGAAATCCCCTTGAGTGGCAGGAGTTTGGCTAAAAATAGAGCTTATATCAGAACTATCCATCTGTTTTGGTTTTATAAATCAGCAACTGGAGTAAAAGAGACGTCCACCATTCCCTAAAAATATCTAGTTTTAATTTGGGGTGGAAGCATCAGGTTTCATTGGGTTTGGGAGAGGAGGGTCATAGGACAGCCGCAGAGCATCTGCTTTGCATTTCGAAGGTCCCAGTTCAATCCTCAGCATCTTCAGGTAGGGCTGGAAATGTCTCCTGGCTGAAACCCTGGAGATCTGCTGCCAGTCAATAAGGATGAAATTGTGCTGGCTGGACCGAGGGTCTCAGTTGTTGTAAGGCAGCCTCTTGTGCTTCTATTACATGGACTGCCCATCATCTTGATGCTCCAATTTGGAGGTCTGGTGCTCTGTTTAAAGAAGAAGAAAACCCCAGGAAACAAACCAGGATTGGGAACATCTGGATCCACTGGAGATTCCAGGTAGGGCTGGGAGAATGCCCTGGAGACCCAGTGTTAGTAGATAATGCTGAGCTAGATGGAAGTGTAAGGACTTTTTCTATGTTCTTCATTGTCCTCTTTCCTGAAAATGGTTGGTTGGTTGGTTGGCATCCATGTGTCTCAAGAGACAATGGGATGTGCCTCCAGGGGTGAACTCAAACTGCTTGCATTAGCACCACTACAGTGACTTCCCTGGGCATTGTGCATGGAGGTCTTGGGTTGCACAGATGCAGAGGAATGTTTAGCACCAGCTTGGCTGCAGGACTTTCTGAAGGAGGACTACCAGGCACTGTCCAAACCATCTTAGGACCTCTCTGGATTTGTATAGGGTTTGCTGCTTAGCCGCCTTCGACTCCCGAAGATGTCCCACAAGGCAGCGGAGGTTTAGGATGAAAAATGACAGCATAAGATATTCACCATGCTGTGAATTATATATTTCCAAACACAGATGAAAAAGTAAACTTTCATTTATAACAATGGCAGTTGTCACAAAGTGTGTAGAATTATAGCTCGGGGAAAACCACAATGAAACAAGGACCTTGGAGAGCTTCTCAAAGTTAGCAAAAATAACCGTGAGTCTTGTAGCACCTTAGTTAATACACCTATTAGGGGGGGAAAAAAATTCTTTCCAGTAGCACCTTAGAGACCAACTAAGTTTGTTCTTGGTATGAGCTTTTGTGTGCATGAACACTTCTTTAGAAATAGCAAGTATTCTTCAGAAATAGCAAGTATTTCACACAATTGTGTATGTGGGGAGGGGGATATTTGTAAGCCATGTGGTCAGAGGGAAATGAAATGCATGACCGTGACAATTACATACATTTAGCAGCCCTGCAGCACATCTTGATGACTGCTGTAGCACTATAAACCACATAATTGCAGCAAGGTTCATACTGATACCTGAAAGGGAACTGCTTCCATTTGATCAAAAAGCAACCCACTGCTACCCTTCTTTCTGTTCTCTTTTTTTTGGGGGGTGGGAAGAGTTGGAAGGGGGAGCAGTTTCTTTTAGGACCAAAATCTGCATGCTAAAACCCCCCACCTTATTGGAAATACAGTCTGATGAGAATCAAGATGGGTTCACTTTACACAGGAGTCAATTTATTGGCCTTTGTGCATCTTAATTTTTTTCTTTACCTTAGAATACCTCATCACTTGTGTCCAAATGTTTTGACAATTTGTCTTGAAGGGTTAATAACTCTACAGCTTTGTAGGTACTTTCTACTTTCCATAAAAATGTACAGTACGTGGAAGGTTTCTGTCTTTTTTGAAAGTATTTTTCCGAGTACTTTCCCAAGACTACTCATTTTGCACATTCGAAGCTGACGCTGATATTTCAGAGAATGGGAAAGTTTGGACACATACACATGCATCCCTGAAGTTCTGTGAACCCTTGGCTGTATAGAGCTGTTTAGAGATTTGAAGCGGAGTGGGTGGTGCTGTGGTCTAAACCACTGAAACCTCTTGGGTTTGCCAATCAGAAGGTCGACGGTTTGAATCCACACGACAGGATGAGCTCCCGTTCGGTCCCAGCTCCTGCCAACCTATCGGTTTGAAAGCACACCAACAGGAGTGAATAAATAGGTACTGCTGTGGCAGGAAGGTAAACAGCGTTTCCGTGTGCTCTGGCACTCGTCATGGTGTCCCGTTGTACCAGAAGCGGTTTAGTCATGCTGGGCACATGACCTGGACAAACGCCAGCTCCCTCAGCCTGAAGCAAGATGGGCACTGCACCCCATAGTCAAGTTTGACTAGACTTAACTGTCCAGGGGTCCTTTACTTTTTTATAGAGACTTGAGTTCATTCATAAACTGACCAGATTATCTTGATCAAGCTATTGTGGCCTCAGCCTCTCCACTTGTAGACAAAGATGATACCAGCCTGCCCTACGGTGCTTTTTGCAAATGTCTAAAACACTTTGCTTAAAACTGAAGTGTACCACATGAATATTGGAGAGCCAGCTGTGTTATAGCCTCTGTGTTATAGTGTGTAACAGCACTGAGGGATGATCTGAACATTCAAATAGGGGCATCTGAAAAAGCGATTGCCTCTGTTTGAATGTGATTGAGGGAAGCATCTTGGCTCCACTTCCTCTGCTCCAAGAACCAGTTCCTTACCTGTGGGGAGGGTACAAGTGGTGATAGTGGCAGGCGCTCCAGGCCCAGTGAAGCATCTCTAGTCCCACCATCCCTAATATAAAAATTGTTGTTGTTGTTCAGTCGTTCAGTCGTGTCCGACTCTTCGTGACCCCATGGACCAGAGCATGCCAGGCACGCCTATCCTTCACTGCCTCTCACAGTTTGGTCAAACTCATGCCAGTAGCTTCGAGAACACTGTCCAACCATCTCATCCTCTGTCGTCCCCTTCTCCTTGTGCCCTCCATTTTTCCCAACATCAGGGTCTTTTCTAGGGAGTCTTCTCTTCTCATGAGGTGGCCAAAGTACTGGAGCCTCAGCTTCAGGATCTGTCCTTCTAGTGAGCACTCAGGGCTGATTTCTTTGAGAATGGATAGGTTTGATCTTCTTGCAGTCCATGGGACTCTCAAGAGTCTCCTCCAGCACCATAATTCAAAAGCATCAATTCTTCGGCGATCAGCCTTCTTGATGGTCCAGCTCTCACTTCCGTACATTACTACTGGGAAAACCATAGCTTTAACTATACGGACCTTTGTCGGCAAGGTGATGTCTTTGCTTTTTAAGATGCTGTCTAGGTTTGTCATTGCTTTTCTCCCAAGAAGCAGGCGTCTTCTAATTTCGTGACTGCTGTCACCATCTGCAGTGATCATGGAACCCAAGAAAGTGAAATCTCTCACTGCCTCCATTTCTTCCCCTTCTATTTGCCAGGAGGTGATGGGACCAGTGGCCATGATCTTAGTTTTTTTCATGTTGAGCTTCAGACCATATTTTGCGCTCTCCTCTTTCACCCTCATTAAAAGGTTCTTTAATTCCTCCTCACTTTCTGCCATCAAGGTAGTATCATCAGCATATCTGAGGTTGTTGATATTTTTTCCGGCAATCTTAATTCCGGTTTGGGATTCATCCAGTCCAGCCTTTCGCATGATGAATTCTGCATATAAGTTAAATAAGCAGATATAAAAATTATCTTATTCATATAATTTACAGCAGGCATCCTATCTGCCTCATTCCTTACCGGCACAAATTATGCAAATAGCAACCTTTTCACCCCAGAGTTGAAGGAAGTGGTAGTCCTCCAATTCCTTTCCTACTTTAGAAAGGTGCTCTGCTGCCCCCACAGGAGTGCCCAAAGCATGGGATGTTTACCCTGGCCCCAAAATTAGTTACTCAACCTGGAACATAGAAAGGTAGTTGGCAATGTGATGAAGGTGAGTTCTTTGGGCATCCATAAGCCTTTTGTTGGTACTAAAACCAAGTGCTTTCAAAAAGCAGTGTCCAAACTGGGTGCCTGTAAAAGACGAACCCTTTTCATGTCAAATCTAGGGATGCTTCTACATTCCCCAAAGCAACAAATTGTCCTGCAATGAGAGTATTGTAAGACCAACCAACCTACTATGGTTGAGTCCACTTCATCAGATGTAGAAATAAGTGTCACATTAAAAAAAAAAACACTTTGCATTTTGTGCTTTCCTAGTTTTGACCCACACACTATATTTGCTTCTCTGTACCTGTGTGTGTTTGTGTGTGCCAGCTTACATGATTCCGTGCATCTGATGAAGTGGACTCGAATCCACGAAACCCCATGTCAATATGTTTTAGTCTTCCAGGTGCCACAGGAGTCTCTCTTGTCAATGACTGTTAAATGCTATTGGACCAGTGTCTATGTGTAAACCTGAAATTATTCCACTCTGTGATTAAACTTTGTGCAACACAAGACCTTTTGCACTTGTGTATGCATGAGCTATAATTCCTTCGGGGAGCTTAAAGAAGCGAAGGCGGAATTGATTTGTTTTTCCCCCTAGCAGGCAGGGCTGAGTTAAGGGAGAGATTGCAAGGCTTCTAACTTGGCTGGAAGGTACTAATTTACTACTTCTGCTTGTCTGCTTTCCATTATTTTGTTCTAGGATTCCGAGTGGAATCTCTGCTAAAGCATGAGCCGCTGACTGTGTAAGTTTGCCTATGGACAGCTTCACATCTGAAGAGCTGCCCTTTTCAAGGAGGCACCTTTTACTTTTAGAGAAGGTTTGCAGTCAATGTCTCACCAGGATGGTCATGCCAGGGAGCCTGCAGAGTCAAAGCAGGGATAGATTGTGGAAGCTCGGCTGCTGGGTTGGTTGTTGATGTCAAGGGTGAAGTCCCTTCTCTCCTGACAACTTCTGCATGCTCTGTACACTGTTCCCAGCTTTTCTTTCTTCTCTTGGATAAGGCAGCTTGGATGCTGCTGGGCCATGGGTAATGCCTTTTCCCTCACTGCATGTTAATAGAATGGGAAAAATCAACTGATACTTATGAAACTGCTGCAGGGAAGAAAGTACATGTGAACTGTGATATTCTCAGGGTTGATGGTCTGACTGTGGGACATGGGTGGCACTGTGGTCTAAGCCACTGAGCCTCTTGGACTTGCCAATCAGAAGGTCGGCGGTTCGAATCCCTGCGACGGGGTGAGCGTCCGTTGCTCTGTCCCAGCTCCTGCCAACCTAGCAGTTTGAAAGCACACCAGTGCAAGTAGATAAATACAGTAGGTACCGCTGCAACAGGAAGGTAAACAGTGTTTCCATGTCCTCTGGTTTCTGTCATGGTGTTTCATTGTGCCAGAAGCAGTTTAGTCATGCTGGCCACATGACCCGGAAGCTGTCTGCTGACAAACGCCGGCTCCCTTGGCCTATAGAGTGAGATGAGCGCCACAACCCCGGAGTCGTTTGCGACTGGACTTAACTGTCAGGGGTCTTTTACCTTTACAAAGACAATCAAATCAACACTATGCAGCAGGAGAAAAGAATGGGCAAAGAACCTGGAAATAAGCAGATCCAGGCACTAAATTCTTCATGAAGTTATACTGTATAAATATTTCTCGGACAGGACTGAGGGTCACAATGCTGGGAGAGGAGATGAGGAGTGGCCAATCTTTTCTATCCAGGTTGCTGAAGTGGCCCCTACTAGCTCACCAATCCCTCTGCTGCAGCCTGCTGGAATGGCTGCGGGGGGCAGGGGGCAGCAGCCTGAATAAAATATTTGGTGGGGGGCAGGTAAGCTCCAACCCATATAATCAATCACATGACACTGTGCCCACATACCATTTGAATGGCAATGCCCATCAATGTGGGGGGGGGGCAGGGCAGCCCCCTCAATTATTTTATTGGGGAGCTGAAGCTTCCTTGGCCCCTAGGAGTTGGCTCCTATGAATGGCTCCCAATACATCTGGAAGAGAAGGAAGGTGCGTATATGCTTTTAGGACACACCCTATTCTTTTTGTTTTTTAAAATTTTATTAATCAACAAAATAATCGAAAGAGCAAGAGCATAAAGAAATGCTGTTAACAGCAGGCTGAAAGCAGCATAAGATTGATACCGCCAGGGGCGTTTCTAGCCCCTTGGCTGCCCGGCAGACAGTGGCTTCGGGAGTCTCTGCGGGCTGCAAAGACTCCTGAAGCCGTCACCCGGGCTCCCTCGGCGGAGCACAAGTGACACCCCTCCTCGTTGGCCGCCCCTGCGGCTCCACCCTGGCAGTGGTGAAAAAAGCCTAAAAATAGAATAAAATAAAATAAACTTTTAACTTTTTTATAAAAAGCCCATGGGGGCGGGGGCACCGCCCAAAGTGTCACCCCCAGCAGGGTGCTGCCCGGGGCAGCCCGCCCCCACCTCCCTTGCTACGCCCCTGGATACCGTCATTGAACTTGCTGTCCTAAAACATTACCCCCCCCAAACCCCCAGTCTTCTCATTTAAAGTACCCTGTTCTTTTGATTGTAAATTGTTTTAACTAAATTTACCATTGTATTTTTTATCTTTTATGGTGAAGAGTGGACAATAAACCTAAACAATAGTAATAAAACCCACATCACATTAGAAAGGTAACATAGGAGTGAATCACCCTTCTGGATCTTGCACTGGGAAGGAGGAGGAACTCATGTGAATAACAAACCAGAGAATTAGATCTTTTCTTATGCTCTGAAGGAGGGGGGAAAAAGAGAGAGGCTAGGATCACAGTTGGCACATATGCTTTCTAGCTCACAGAGCAGAATAGTTGGTGACATACACTGCATTTTTATGCAGTCAGAATGCATTTCTGTTTTAGCCACTGGTTACTTCTCGAGATCTTAACTTAATACTGTTACCAGGGGCAGCTGCATTATAGCAGTGTTTACTTATTTATTCACGGTAGTGACAGCTTTGTATCATGCAGCAGCTGTTGAAGCCCAAGCCGCTCAGCAAGGGCAAAATGCGATTTGAAAATGCTCAGTGGAGTTTCTTACGTTTTAATTTTTGTAGTGGGATACTTCTTATTTATTTTTTAGTTTTCTGCTATCCTTTCCCCACCCAGGACTTTTGCTTTATGAGTGCAGCATTAAAATAAATAAATAAACAAATCAGCAAATATTTACATGCAAGATTATCTTGAAAAATATATCTATGCAGTGTGTTGTTTCTCAGTATCACACTGGGGAGAAAAAACTAATTCAGGAAATGGTCTTCTCATCGCAATAACAGGTACATAAAAAGCGTGTGTAAGGTCCGTGTGGTGGTTGCTAGTGAGTAACGAGGCAAGAGTCCAGCCTGTCTTTTAACAGGTTTATTGTGCATGCTACGTACAGTGCAGAGCTACAATTTCATGTCTGAATCAATCACTTGCAGAATCCGGGAGTGGCCCCTTCCGGTTGCGACCCCAACATAAGAATTTCTGCACCCCCAGTCTCCACCTCCCCTCCTTGCGTTTCACTCCTCTGTGTGGTTCGGGCGACAGAAATGGCATGCCTCCCTCCTCGTCCGCTGGGCGAGGGGAGTGCAGGGTCTCTACAGCATCCCCAGAGCCCCTACGCTCATGGCCCCTGGTTTCCTGCCCTTCCCCACTGGAGATGTAACTGTTTCCCCCGCTGGAGGAGGTGCTGCAAGTCAGGTGGGGCCGGGGCTCCCTGTTGCCTCCAGAGAGCCCTTCCACTACCTTGCGCTGAACTGGGGACAGTTCCCTGACAGCGTGGGACAGATGCAGGTGCTGATTTCCTACTGCAATGACTTCTGGAGGGACAGATGTTTGGCATGTTGAAGCAAAAACAGACCTGTAGCATCTTAAAGTCTATCACTTTATTATAGACTGAAATTCAAGCATCTAATGCAGTGGACTGAGTCCCTACTGCTTGAGCCATAAATGGCTTGAAACTGCTTTATGTGGGCTGGCTTGTGCCATTTATGTGTTTTTACACGAGGAGCAAAACACAAGAAGAGCTTTGTTGAATCTGGTCAGAGATCCACCAAGTCCAGCATTCTGTTCTCCCATTGGTCGATCAAATGCACATCAGAAGCTTGCAAGCAGAACCTCAGCACAACAGTGAATTGAATTGGATCCTCTTTCACAAGGTTGTTGAATGAAAGAGCTGGCCAATCCCCCCTCCCTTTTGTGGTACACTGTTTGATTCTCAAACCTTTCCCCCTTAAGCCTTGTACAAGTAAACAGGTCCAAAACAGTAAGCAGGGCCTCTCCTGCTGGTTTTCCTTTCCCCTCAAGTGAACTCAGACTTGGTAGAAATCACAAATGAGCCTTGGCGTTGCTAATGACAGGGAAACAGTTCGGGTGAAAGACACATTGACGGGTTCTAAACTTTGTGTCAGTCAGGAAGTATATATTTTTTGCCCTTATTTACCAGAAGTAAAACTTTGTAATGAACAGTTGGCGAGAGTGACAGGAACAGCACCGGGTGCCAGTTTTCAAAAGTGCTGACAGGGATTTGTTGCTCCCCAGCTGCAGCCTCCCACCACTCCTCAGCATCCAGCCAGTCCATGACACTGGTTTTAAATAATGCATATTCATTATTGCTGTATCTGCATCTCGTGAGCCACCACCCAACAGCAAAATGGCAGGTAAGAAGGCATTTATACAACAGCGCAGAAGCCCAAATGTTTTCTCTCCAATAATGACTAAGAACCAATCATTTTTTCCCAGTTAAAGCTGGAAGTTTCTTGGTGTTTTTTTGGGGTGTGTTTTTTTTTTTTTTTTGCAAGGGAACCTCATCCTTCAATTCAACTGCAATCTCTGTGAACCTAGACTGGGAATCACTCGTGACCATGAGAGGATAGATGATAAAGCTCCTTCATTAGCTTCTACCTAGAGTCATTTGAAACCCCAAACACTGGAAGGCATATTAACTATTAATATGTAGCATCCTCTTCCCTCCCCATCCTTTTTTCCTTTTGGGTCTTGTTTTATTTTATTTTTAAAGATTGTAAGCCAGAGGGCAAGGACTCGGTTGGTTTTATTAATCTGTAAGCCACTCTGGGAGCTCTTTCTGTCTAAAGAGGGGAAGCGTAAATGCTTTTAATACATAAGGAATAAAAGAGAGACCCGAAGTTAAGAATTCACTGAGCACGAGTGAGAGAGAGTGAGCAACGCATGTGTTTAAATTCCAAAATAAGGTGTGTGCATTCTAGTTCTAGTTCAATATCATGGAGACAGTGGCTTTGTGCAGTTGTAGTGCCAAGCCATTGCATGGTTTAGCATTGCATGCAGGAGCAGCTCTGTGCCTTTGGCTCACCTGCTTCTTCCTCCCTTCCCCCTTTCGTCCTCCACCACCAGTTAATGAAAAATCATAGTGGTTAGTAGAAAAAACATGCAGACTAAATCCAAAAAACAACAACCAAGGTTTGTCCTGAAACTACAACTGTGAACAAGGGTCATACCATGGTTTCCAATCCTGGTCTCCTGATAAATAATGGGTTTTCTGTTAACAGCAATGAGTGGATTCCAGTCGTAGTGTGCGAGAGGAGGAGGCAAGAGAAGAGGAGGCATCATTGCCATTCACACATGTAACACTAAACTGTGGTTAGGTAACCCATCCGAACAGCTTTGTGGCATTAATATTTTGTGATACCAACTTAATGGTTAGGGAAGAGGTGAGCTTGCCACTTTTCCCGCTGTGAAATGCAATCGATCCAAATACGAATACAGATACATGAAAGAAATGTTTAGAACCCAAATGTTGTGCTGTTAAAATAAACTTTGGGGAATGGCAAAAATCATACACTGTCTTGATAATTCTCTTAGCAGTGTTCCCTACTAGATTATTGCCTTTCCCACCTTTTTGCTCCTTTTGCTGTTTCCTTTACCCCCATGACAATGAGAAAAGACCAGGAACGTCTCTTTAGGGTTTGATTCCTTGATGAAAATGTACTGTCAAAATCAGTAGTTCTATATTTCCCCTGTCTCTGGATTTCTCTTAGTAGCATGAACTTGCCTGCTTTGAAAACCAGATGGTTTCCTCTTGGGTCCCTTATTTCCACTGTTTCCCCCTCCTACCAGAAAGGGTCTGACTTTGAAACCTGCTTTCTCACTACACTGGAAATATCTGCTATACCCTGGGAATTAGCAGTACTAGTCATAATGTTTTTCTTTATAGCTATTTACAGATGTGTCCAAATAGTGCAATATAATCAGGCATAATAAGATTTAAATGCCTCTTCGGTGTATAGCCCTGCGGTAAGGCCATTTTCGTATCTCTTACTGGATTACATTACATTTATTGAATTTCATTTTAGCTTCTGTTTTCTGGTGTCACACGGTGTCATGGAATGGGGAATCGGCTGTCGGTATCTGCCCAAATGAATATCTTTTTAATGATACTGTGAGTGTTCAGAAGTTCAAATGTAGCTGAATCCACAGCTAATGGGGTGTTTATTTTTTGTTTTGTTTTGAAAATGTGCTTTTAACAACTTTCAAAACTGGAAAGAATGTGATTTGGAAAGAGTAACTTCCATTTTGCTGCACAACGTCGGACCAAAAGAGTGGTGTTGTTTGTTTACTTGTGAGCTAACATCTTGGGAGGGGAATTGTACCTGTATATTAATTTGGTATACTAGTTACCCAGAACAATTAGATGGGAGGTCACACTTGCATGCTTGTCTGACTGCAACATCACTGTGAAACAACCAGCACAGATCATAGTTTTCTTTTACAGTGGTACCTCTGGTTACGAACTTAATTCATTCCAGAGGTCCGTTCTTAAGCTGAAACCGTTCTTATCCCGAGGAGTGCTTTCACTAATGGGGCCTCCTGCTGTGCGCACGCCTCCGGTGCACGATTTCCATTTGCATTCTGGGGCAAAGTTCACAACCAGGAGCAGCTACTTCCAGGTTAGCAGAGTTCGTAACCCGAAGCATTTGTGACCAGAGGTACCACTGTACCTGACAGTAGTACCTCCAAAACCAATATTTTTCAATGGAGAGAGCTCAGAGGATTCAGCATTCAGTAATCGGCAGCAAACTGTGTGATGAGTCACTTACCAAGAGATGTATATTTAAATATGGTTTTGATATCCTATGCTATTCATGGAGTCTGTGCCATAGTGGGGGTAGCGGTATGGAGACAATTTCTCCAAAAATACCAGACATCCAGAATAGCAGATACAGCCATAGTCAGTACCAGCCTTGGCTAAACCAAATTGCTTGGAGGAAGGTTTTACTGCCACTGTGCCAAACAACGCAGACTTTTTTCTGAATGGAAAGGAATATGCAGTCAGGTGATTGTGATAGATTTCATGCAGCTTAGAGGGCTGAAGTGCAGTGCAAGCATGTTGGATCTGAAGAAGTGAGCGGTATCCCATGGACGCTTATACCACAATACATGTGCTAGTCTTTAAGGTGTCATAGGATGTTTTAGTGTGGGTTAAAATAAGAGAGTTTTGACCAGGCAGGAGCTGATTTACACATTATGCTTAATGAGGTGATAGTTTTGATGGTACAGTTCTAGATCATACCAGTTTCAATGCATAGGGGGATGTCGTGCATTTACAAACTGTACTTCCATAAAATATTTTTTTACAAAAAATATCACATGCTGTAAAATAGCATTAGAGAGATGGCAGGAAGTTTTGCTGAAACCCCTCACTACACCCAGGGAGCTTTTTACATGGAGGAATAGCTATAAATACGATGTCCCACTTACATTCCAAATGGTATCATCTAGAATTCTACCACTTTGAGCTGCAATGATGTGTGGAATGGTGCTAACAAGCAGACATTAGGGAGTCAGCTACTAGCTATTTGTTTTCATAGGGCTTGTCCACACTTGTCCCGTGTCTACAAAGCATGCGTCTGAGTGATTTTCCCTTTGCTCTGCTGCTCCCCCCCCCAAAACCCCACACTCATTAGCTGCAGGGGTACCGCTCAGGTGGGAAGGTAAACAGCCAGTGGTGCAGGAAGCCTCTGCACTGCCAGGGGCAGCGGTGCGGAGGCACCTCCCTGGGGGCGGGGCATTGCAACGTCACAACGCGTGCATCGTGATGGGCTGCAAATGCGCAGAAATGAAGCGCATGCACAATCCATCTGGCCTGGCGCCGCTGCTCGGTCGCCGCGGGAGCAGCGGCGCTGACTTGGATGCACTGCGCATGCCCGGCAGCTCGTGGGGCTGCCCCGGCTGTCCGTGGAGCAGCACGGATGGGGTGCCGGGTGGCAGGGAGTGGCAGCAGGGGCTGGGGAGTGTCACTCCCTTCCCCTGGAACCCGGGGCGCTCCGCTCACTACGCCCCTCCCTTGCTTGTTGTTGTTGTTGTTCAGTCGTTCAGTCGTGTCCGACTCTTTGTGACCCCATGGACCAGAGCACGCCAGGCACGCCTATCCTTCACTGCCTCTCGCAGTTTGGCCAAACTCATTTTAGTAGCTTCGAGAACACTGTCCAACCATCTCATCCTCTGTCGTCCCCTTCTCCTTGTGCCCTCCATCTTTCCCAACATCAGGGTCTTTTCTAGGGAGTCTTCTCTTCTCATGAGGTGGCCAAAGTACTGGAGCCTCAACTTCAGGATCTGTCCTTCTAGTGAGCACTCAGGCCTGATTTCTTTGAGAATGGATAGGTTTGATCTTCTTGCAGTCCATGGGGCTCTCAAGAGTCTCCTCCAGCACCATAATTCAAAAGCATCAATTCTTCAGCGATCAGCCTTCTTGATGGTCCAGCTCTCACTTCCGTACATTACTACTGGGAAGACCATAGCTTTAACTATACGGACCTCCCTTGCTACGCCACTGTAAACGGCGTTTTTGTGCGCTGCTCTGGTTCGCCAGAAGCGGCTTAGTCATGCTTGCCACATGACCCGGAAGCTGTACGCCGGCTCCCTCGGCCAGTAAAGCGAGATGAGCGCTGCAACCCCTGAGTCGTCCGTTACTGGACCTAACGGTCAGGGGTCCCTTTACCTTTACCTTTAAGTTATCGACAATGGGCTTCTCATATCTTTGGAATGTGAAGGAGAAACTGTCCTGCACAATGCAGTGACCTTCTGATTTTTGGATGGGATTTTCACAGCTTCGTCTGCTTCTGGCATTTTTGATTCCATGCTTCCTGCATTAGAATTAGACCCACAGCTGGTCCTGGACCCACAGCTTGTCTCTAAGCCTCGCTGAAACCTGACAGATTGTGACTTACCAATTCCTGTGGACATTTGGTTGTATGACCTTTGTTTCTTTTAAGCTTTGCAACCCTTTAAACTGAATCTGCTCTGTATTTATCATGTATGAACTGCTGGTTTCTTTAAAATCTAGGCACACTGTTTCATATATTAGTTGTGTCACTAATGCACACCATACCAGTAAAGAGTCGAGAATGCTTTTCTGGGACATAGTACTGGCAGTACTTAATAACATATGTTGATGTATGCAGATGATGTATTCAAGTGTCTAAGCCAGAAAAGGAGAAGTGATTTAGAGCATGGTCTAGCATACATGTGAATCTACTCCAAATCAAATGACGTACTTCGTTCTGTGTATTTAGGTAGTTGTGCCTTATCTGTAGGCAAGTAAAGTACTTGTCAGTCCAGCAAGTTTTGCTAATACTGAACTCTTATGAAAGGTCTTTAAAAACCACCCTCCCTTGGAGGAAAAAAGTGAGAGCATTTAACAGCTAAATTATAGTGCTACGAACATTTTAAAAAATCTTCAGCTTAGCAGCATGGAAGTTTTCATTATGTTTTGTCATATGTTTTTGTTCCCTTTTTAAAGTTAGGGGAGGCGACAAGGAAACCTGTAGAGAGCCCAGTCTGAATTAAGTTCCAGATTGCTAAGAGGAGCTGAAGATAGTCTTGTTAATATGACAGCTAGTGACAAGTAGTCATGTTCATCTATAGTATGAAGGGAGACAGAGTGGGACTCTGGAATGAAAGAATGCCTGTGCAGGGACCTCACGCAACGGTATATTAAAAAGGTGTGTGGAAAACACATTTGCATTGAATGTAATTGCCTGTTACTTAATGCGCCTCCTTTCTTCTTGCACACAGTTGCATTGTCCTTCATCACTACATATCTGAAAGCATCCTGAGTTGAGCCCCTGCCTCATATCATTCTGTGAACAAATTCTTTCTTGCAAGCTGTCTCTATATTAATAACACAATCAATCTTGTTTATGATTAACAAAGTTTAATGCTTTCAAGAGAAATGGTGCCAACTGTTTCTACAGCAGGCCGGTTACTTACGTGTCGTCTGATTTCGATCTTTATAAGCTTGATAAGTTATATTTTGGTGAGACATGGGATTACATTAGTAGGCAGTGGTATATTCTGCTACATGCAGAGAAAGGTAACTAAGATGACCAAAGGTCTGGACACCAAGCCTTGTGGCAAATGGTTGAAGGAGCTGGGTATGTTTAGTCTGGAAAAGAGGCTGAGAAGAGAGATGAGAGCCATTTTCAAATATCTAAAGGGCTGCCACATGGAAGAGGGAACAAGCTTGTTTTCTCCTGCTCTGGAGAGTAGGATTCAAACCAATGGCTTCAAGTTACAAGAAAGGAGATTCCGATTAAACATTTGGAAAAACTTTCTGACAGTAAAAGCTGGTCAACAGTGGAACGGTCTCCCTTAGGAGGCGGTGGACTCTCCTTCCCTTTTCGGGGATTACCACTGGCTGAGCCAGCATAGCCTTAGCTTGGATTGGGAGTAATGCTGGTCTTACCCAGGCTAAACCCTGGCTCAGCTGGATCCTGGCCCAGGATCTGCCTAATCCAAACTTGTTCATCCTGGCAGTTCTTGGGTTTGGATTAGGCTGTTAATCTTGTAATCTGTCTATGAGCAATATTAAGCAATACTGTTAATGGCAAACATCTCCATGCTTGGAACATGAAGATGGTGATCGTCTACAACGAGAAGTGAAGGAGTTAAAATTTCCTGGAAAACGGCTCTCTTGATGAAACCACGTTGGTGTAGCGTCCCTTAGATCTATTAGTTTTGACAACCTCAGTTATTCCGGTGCTTCTCATCATCTGTAAAGTTAACAAGGGCTGATAAGAGGTGATGAGGCCCCATGCCAGTTTGTATTTCAGAACTCATAAATATTTCACAATGCCACTTTCTTACAATCAGATACATTAGTTTGCTGAGTGTAGATATTGCTGAATATTTCACTCACTTGCTGGGTTTTAACAAAGGCATGGAAGG